>NC_057809.1:73338902-73674323 GCF_018294505.1 Triticum aestivum
GCCGCCTCAGTCCATCGCCCCGACGCCGCATCGCCCCGCGCCGCCGCTTGCTCTCCTGCGCTGCTGCCGCCGCCGCGCCGGAGCGTGCTGCTCTCGCCGGAGCAACCGCCGCCGCCGCCGGTTTAATCTACCGAACCGGTATAAACCTCCCCCGGTCCGGTTTATTTCTTTAGTTTTCCTCCGGTTTTTCTTTTAAAGTCGGTTTTATATTATAGTTAGATTAATTAGTGGACGTTCGCTAGTTTAGGATTTGTAACGAACGGTTTTCATCGGTTTTGTTTCTGTAGCGAACGTTCGTTAGATAGATTTTTCTTTTTCTGTTTAATTTCGGCCAGGGACCTATTCGTGATAACTTTCTTCACAGATTAGTCCATGTACTTCAATTGATCATTACTTTTTGCTCGTTTGTCCAAATCCAACGAAACCAACACCCATGTCTTCGTTATGACCCCCTCTATCCAGTAATCCAACTCAAAAATGTTTTTGAAAAGTTTAAAAGAATTAGACCAGATTTGTATTCAAACTTCGTTTGATCATAACTTGAGTTTCGTAACTCCGTTTGAGTTGATTCTTTTTGCAAATCGAAGCTCTTGACCTAAACTTTCTGATAAGGCCAAATTAATATAATTTTGGTACTGTTAGAAATTGTTTTATGTTGCAAGAGATATTTGCTTGGTTTTGATGTTTTCCAAATCGACTTCTTCGTTCCTTCTGATCTTTTGAGTGATTGTTTATGTGTGGTTACTATTGTTTGCTTACGATATATTGACCGGAGTGTGACGAGTAGATCTATCAAGATTTTTTGAGTGCGAATCATCTTCATCAACATTGCAGGCAAGTTCACACTTTGATCATACCTCTTTCATACCCAGTTTTTATTGCATTAGATCAAACCTCAAACATTGCATGATTAGGATCTAAGTAAATTGTGGGTATTTGGAAGTAGTTGATGTTGGAGAACGTAGCAATAATTCAAAATTTTCCTACGTGTCACCAAGATCAATCTATGGAGTCATCTAGCAACGAGGGAGGAGTGGATCTACATACCCTTGTAGATCGCGCGTGGAAGCATTCAAGAGAACGGGGTTGATGGAGTCGTACTCGTCGTGATCCAAATCACCGATGATCCTAGCGCCGAACGGACGGCACCTCCGCGTTCAACACACGTACGGAGCAGCGACGTCTGCTCCTTCTTGATCCAGCAAGGGGGGAGGAGAGGTTGATGGAGATCCAGCAGCACGACGGTGTGGTGGTGGAAGTAGCGGGATTCCAACAGGGCTTCGCCAAGCGTCGCGGGAGGAGGGAGATGTGTCATGGGAGGGAGAGGGAGGCGCCGGGGCTTAGGTGTTGCTGCCCTCCCTTCCCCCACTATATATAGGGCCAAGGGAGAGGGGGCGTAGTTGGCCCTTCCTCCAAGGAAGGGTGCAGCCAGGGAGGAGTCCCTCCTCCCCAAGGCACCTAGGAGGTGCCTTCCCCCTTTAGGACTCTTCCTTTCCCTCATCTCTTGGTGCATGGGCCTCTTGGGGCTGGTGCCCTTGGCCCATATAGGCCAAGGCGCACACCCCTACAGCTCATGTGGCCCCCGGGGTGGGTGGCCCCACCCGGTGGACCCCCGGGACCCTTCCGGTGGTCCCGGTACAATACCGGTGACCCCGAAACTTGTCCCGATGGCCGAAATAGCACTTCCTATATATAATTCTTTACCTCTGGACCATTCCGGAACTCCTTGTGACGTCCTGGATTTCATCCGGGACTCCGAACAACTTTCGGGTTACCGCATACTAATATCTCTATAACCCTAGCGTCACTGAACCTTAAGTGTGTAGACCCTACGGGTTCGGGAGACATGCAGACATGACCGAGATGACTCTCCGGTCAATAACCAACAGCGGGATCTGGATACCCATGTTGGCTCCCACATGTTCCACGATGATCTCATCGGATGAACCACGATGTCAAGGACTTAATCAATCCCGTATACAATTCCCTTTGTCTAGCGGTACGATACTTGCCCGAGATTCGATCGTTGGTATCCCGATACCTTGTTCAATCTCGTTACCGGCAAGTCTCTTTACTCGTTTCGTAACACATCATCCCGTGATCAACTCCTTGATCACATTATGCACATTATGATGATGTCCTACCGAGTGGGCCCAGAGATACCTCTCCGTTTACACGGAGTGACAAATCCCAGTCTCGATTCGTGCCAACCCAACAGACACTTTCGGAGATACCTGCAGTGTACCTTTATAGCCACCCAGTTACATTGTGACGTTTGGCACACCCAAAGCACTCCTACGGTATCCGGGAGTTGCACAATCTCATGGTCTAAGGAAACGATACTTGACATTAGAAAAGCTTTAGCATACGAACTACATGATCTTGTGCTAGGCTTAGGATTGGGTCTTGTCCATCACATCATTCTCCTAATGATGTGATCCCGTTACCAACGACATCCAATGTCCATGGTCAGGAAACCGTAACCATCTATTGATCAACGAGCTAGTCAACTAGAGGCTTACTAGGGACATGGTGTTGTCTATGTATCCACACATGTATCTGAGTTTCCTATCAATACAATTCTAGCATGGATAATAAACGATTATAATGAACAAGGAAATATAATAATAACTAATTTATTATTGCCTCTAGGGCATATTTCCAACAGTTGATGAGGTAGGAACCTATTGCCCTGCATTCAAACCTTGGGAGTTACTATTACGTTATGCTTATACTGCTATGCTATGTTCGTAGACGTGGATTTGGTTTTGAGAGTATTCATGACAAATGTGAGATGGTTAATTAATGGTTTACTTAAGGTGGCAACTTAAACACACATCTGGGTGGATTGAGGCACTTGGTTATTCCAGGATTGCCTGTCTAGGCACCTGGGTAGACCAGGATTGCCTGTTTTTTGGACCACCACCCAGACTCAAAGGGATCATGAGATTATTCATACTAGAAACTTCCGTGTGCAGCCACAAGCTATTATGGGCTCTAGCATAGTTGATTAAGTCGTGCGAACTCTTACAGGGTAGACTAGCAGATGTAGGGGAAAGTAGGTGTAACGGTCTATCCATCGTAAGGTGCTAGCGCTTCTGAAAGACTATGTCTCGGTCATCCGTTTCTCAAAAACCATGTAGTGCGAGAAATCCAACGGAGGCGATCGTGTCTTGTGGGGAAAAGTGCGCAAACCTTTGCAGAGTGTATAAACTAATCATGGTTAGCCGTGTCCCCGGTTATGGACAACTTGAGTATCTAGTACCTGGATTATCATGTGAATCTCATCATGTTACTTTAAATTAATTTTGTTGGGTTAAATGATGTTACTTAATTGGGATTGAGAGTGCTGTCAACCATTCTCAATGTTCAACAACCACCATGATAGTTAAATAAAATGTATTCCTTTGCAGTAGGGAAAATTGGCTTTTCGCAAAAACCTTATAACCAAAGAGCTTTTCCACCAGCCATATATGCATGTAGTGATAGCTATTATTCATCATTATCCTCTAGTGTGAATTTGCCAGTACATTCAATGTACTGACCCTTTGTGGCTGCAACGTCTCATGTTGCAGGATTATCTTACGACGAGTAAGTGATACGTTAGGGTTACGATTTCTACACTCAACTTTGCCGTTGGTGTTGATGGGAATCCACAACCTTGTTACTTCCGCTATTTGGATTGAGGTAATAGTATTTACGTTACTTATACATGTGATTTACCTCTGTTATAAATCCTCGAGTACTATGTGTGTCAGCATACTGATCCAGGGATGACACTTAAGCACAGAGACTTGATCCATTCGGGTCGGGTCGCTACAGTGGGTCCCAACAGTCAGGGGGGCGAATCGCTTTTTTTTGCCCGGACGCACTTCCTTGCGTGCGAAGATGTAGTTGGTGGGTCCCAGCAGTCAGGGGGAAACATTTTTTTCATGAATACAGTGGCCCGTCCGATGGGTCCCAGCTGTCAGGTGGAGGAATCATTATTTTCTGCGTAATAAGGAGGCACTTCCTTGCTCCGGCTGTGGACCCAGCTGTCAGCCTCTCCACGTACAGTCCATGTTCGATGGAAGTCGTTCCTTGACCACGTTGACCACGCCGCGCCGAGAGCACCAGGGCGGTGGACGACGGTGAGGCCTAGGAAGGGGGCGACGGGGAGTCGGGGAAGACGCGGCAGTGGAAGCCCACGCAGAGAGGAGTACGAGGGTTCACTGGTTCGGCTGCGGTGTGAGGCTGCCGTCGCTGCAAGGCCTGGCCAGTGGTGGGAATAGTATAGGCGGTGAGGCCTCCGCGGTAGCACAGCCGACCACGGGAGGCAGGAGCATGCGGCACGACCGGCGCTGCTTTGGGCGGCTGGAGCAAGAAGACCAGAGGTTGAAGAAGCAGTACGACCGTTGGATGGACATCGTACGGTCACTGGAGTTAGAATCGTTCATATTGACTGAAGTTGACAAAGGTCCCCATCCCAGTCAACTTAGTAGGCCCACAAGTCAGCCTCCCACCATGGTGGGTCCTAGCTAGCAGGGGGAGTATTCATTTTCTATGTGTAATAAGGAGGCACTTCCGATGGGTCCGAGCTGACAGCGGGGGGAACGTTTTTTTCATGAAATATGCTGGCCCGTCCGGTGGGTCCCAGCAGTCAGGGGGGAAATGTTTTTTCGCGAAATAAGGTGGCCCGTCCGGTGGGTCCCTGCTGTCAGGTGGAGTAATAATTATTTTGCGCGTAATAAGGAGGCACTTCCTTGCGGCCGCCTGGACCCAGCTGTCAGCCCGTCCACATACAGTACTCTTTCGATGGAAGTCGGTCGTTGACCATGTTGACCACGCCGCGCCAAGAGCACCAGGGCGGTGGTCTGGACGATGATGAGGCCTAGGAAGGGGACGACACAGAGCCGGGGAAGACGCAGCAATGGAAGCCCACGCGGAGAGGAGTACGAGGGTTCACTGGTTTGGCTGCGGTGTGAGGTTGCCGTCGCCGCAGAATAACAGGGGGTGTGGTGAGTAGAGGGATGGCCTGGCCAGCGGTGGGAGTAGTACGGGGCGATGAGGCCTCCGCGGCATCACAGCTGGCCACGGGAGGTAGGAGCATGCGACACGACCAGCACTGCTTTGGGCGGCTGGAGCAAGAAGACCAGAGGTTGAAGAAGCACTACGGCCGTTGGATGGACATTGTACGATCACTGCAGCTAGAATCATTTATACTGACTAAGTTGACAAAGCCCTTGGTATGCGTCAACTTAGTAGGCCCACAACTCGGATTTGGCAGAGAACATATAGCCCATTTGCGATTTGTAACATTGTATAGCCCATTTTTTAATTCTAATGGAATTTACTACAACCCATTTACAGTTTGTTAAAAGTACAGCCCAACTTCTAGCTAGGACAACGATTAATAATTTCAAACAACCGCTCAAAACAGAATAAAAAAATCTCACATTTTGATGGGATCCAAAATATTTTTATCCGAAATTTCTAGCCAGGTTAAATACAATTTCAAAATAAAGTTGTATTACGTTAAAATCCAACGAAATATTGCGCGCGCAACAAGTAATGAAATTAAAATTTTCAAATTCCAAAAATAATATATTTTTCAAACTAATTACGTGTTTGGTGCATAGTAACTGTCCAGTTATTATAATTACATCCCATTTATTATTTCTTAAAGTCCATTTTCTTGTTAAGCCTAATGCATACCTCCTAGGAAAGTTTGCAGCCCAGCGGGGCGGAGAATAACAAGTTGACCCAGATATTGTGTACAACTGTCGGCCCAGTTGCATTGCTGATGTTGAGAAAAAGGCCTGTGTAGTACAGTACAACCTAACATGGTTACTCAGCCCACATTCAGCGACGCCGGAAAGTCCCAAACAAGGCTTCTGTACAACTTTTTGAAGTCACTGAACTCAATTAATAACTTAAGAAAAAAGTTAGATTATAGTGGAACCTAATTAAAAGCTGTCACAAGCAAATAAATAATTCAACGGGTCCCACTTGTGCGTGTGCGCGTATGTGCGTGTGTGTGTGTGAGAGAGAGAGAGAGACCCATCGGTCGATGCTCGTAAATACATCTTTCAGCCATATGCATTGCTGATGCTCAGTAAAAACTTATATAGTTGACACAATCATATAGAACATCATAGCACACTGAACTTGCATACAAAAATTTCATGCAGGCGGCACAATCAGGATGGAAGCAGTGGATCGCTATGGGAAGGGCTATGTTGAAACCAACGAAGTCATACATAACGGTTCATCGTCTTTATCAATGACGGGGAAATATCTTGAATGTTGTGCAAAGAAAACAGATAGACAACACAATAAGTTCTGCTAGCACATTAAGTTGACGTACAACCCTTTTTAAAAAAAGTTCAGGTACAAAATTAGAACAGGTCACAATCAAATGTACTGGCATATCAGTGCTTTACACCCATAGCTCGGATTTAACTAGTACCTGACAAGATTCAATTGTTACCTCAAATTAGAGCACATCCAGGCAGCCAGCCCTGCCTCTTCTCCCAAAGAAGCAGTGGCCTCCGCCGCGCAATGGAGTAGGCCTTGTGCCATCCATCGTTCCGAGCAACACGGGGAAAGTCAGACCTTGACTCCTGTAATGGACGTCGTCGACGGACCCTGGCACCAGCGGTGGCGGCAGGACTTCGATTGATGGATTGACCACTTCTTCGACATGCACGAACACTCGATACAGGTACATCCCTAACGTGGTCCACGGCGGCCTTGGTGGCGACAAATAGTACAACCCCGGTTCCTGAACCGGTATCTCAACACCAATCACCTTCGGTATGGTGGACGGCTTCTTCATCCATGCCATAACCGTCAAAGCCCAGCTGTCTGGAGGAACAAACATACTTACGAGCTCACCTCCAAGGTCGTTGATAAGCTCGTTCATGGACTCGTTGTTCCAAGCACGTCGAGGCATGCCGTGGAAGGTAAGCTTTGTTAAAAACTCAAGCTCAGAGGGTACCGAGCCCCATCCTGGGTGCCACCGATCAAATCTCACCAGCGCGCCATCGCAGAACAAACGCCGGGTAGATTCGAACACACGACTGCAGTCGAAAGTTGTCCGGAACCTGACGAAGAAATCAGCCGGTGGCGGACAGACTTCGACGAGCAAGTCACTTATTTGGATGCCGTGCGCAATGCCAAGAGCTTTGACAAGGTTGTCCGGCGAGATGGGAGGCCGGTCGCCGTTGATGGTTACCATCAGCACTTTGCCGGCAAACTGGTCGTCAAGCGCCGCCATGCCACTGTTGAGCGACAGCATGCAGCGACCGAAGGCAGGACGGACCTCAGGATCTCCGGCTCGGAGATCCGTGTTGACTGGCGACATGATAGTGCGCTTGAGTACAGGGAGTACAGGAGGGGGATTTGGGGGAAGTGGAGTAGGAATCGAGATTCCAGAGGTGGGGGAGGGGCGGGAGACTGAGGATGAAAAGGTTGCATGAATTTCGAGCACGCGTCAATATGCTCTCAGCGCGCAAGCGCACGAAAACACCGGTGGCGCCCACATGTCGGCCTAAGAGTCCTTATTCTTTCTTTTTTGGAGAGCCCGACCTTTTTTTCAAGATCTTTTGAGAGCCTGGTCTGAGAGTCATAATTGACCTGTTTGGCATTGCATTACTACTCGACCCATATTCAACAACACCTCACTGGCCCAAACAAGTGTACATCATCGAAAAGACACTGAGCTCAAATTATATAACTTGAAAAAGGAGATATACTCTAAACACTGGAGAATGGTGATGCCCTCATTTAGCCCACCAGTAGTTCAAGACAATAAACAGTTCGAAACAACGATATATACAACATTCAAACACGGACTAGTGACTACTACTGACATAAACAGCAAGACATGATAGTTCATAAGAAGTCTTGCTACACCACCAAAACGCACCAATCTGCAGCGCTTAGACTCTCGTGATCCAGACGAGAATGACATTCTAAACAGAAGCAACTATTACATAGTAAGAGTGACATAGACGAGGATGACAAAATGACAAGGAATATGCATAAGAAAAGCAAGAACTACCCATCCAGAACTAGCAGCAAAGACAACAAAGTCATTCGAAGAGATGATCCAACACCATCATAATTTGCAGCCCCGCTTCAGCGACCAGTGATCCGGAGACACATGTACTCCACCCTTTCGATGCAACAGCCCAATTACCTATCAACCTGAAGGCTTGAACCACATCACTGCCTATCGTAATTAAGACATCCAAGGATCAAAGTTAATCCGGATGCCTTTGTCATTCTCACCTTCTTTTGGCTGCAGGCTGTATCGTTGACAATCAGGGGAGTTTGCTCCCGAACTCCTAGGGCTCGCCGTGTAGACACAGTTTTCCATAGCAAACAGAGCCTCTCTACCATCAAGGTCCTTGCCAACGGTGATCTCCTGGTTAATCGGATAATTGAGTCCGAGAAACAGAGAGTGTGAACCAAGGCTGTTTACCCGCCTCCAACTAAAAAATCCTAAAGGCCCCAACAAGCTGGTATCCTGCTCATAGACGTAACAGCCACTGTCCGGATACTCATGTATTACACGGTGCTTGTATACAGTGGGGTTTTTGCAATATAACTTTTCCGGCTCATGTGTCCGAATGATCATCAGTCTTTTGCCGTTGTCTGATCGAGCGAGGAACCAGTTGTGCTTCCCTGTTTTTAGCAAAGGTGGTGATTACAAAGGGCAGTAATTGTAGGGACACCGCATCATATCAAAAAGGACAGGCATTGTTAATGTAATATCAACATTGTTCAGAGTATGAGTAGGATAATGCAAGAAACAACATTGTATAGCGGAAATAGGTCTCCTGTGCTAGCATGCCTATTCACTTCATCGTTTAGGTATCATCCATATTGCGAGCAGAACCAAATTCTCGTGCATGCCCAATCAACGCCTTGTCGCGATGCATGAAGTGGTCATTCTGGTGCATCAAGGACGGCATGCAGATCGTTCCACACTTGAGAGGAGGACAAATGGAAAGGTAGAACACGACAGCAGAGGAAGAGAACGCTGGCTAACGAGGCTGGGAGGGGATCGAGCAGGAAGTTAATGCTCCACGCCTAAAGGTTTTGGGAAAACCTGATTTTCATAAGGTGACTTATACTCACCTAAACGGAGGGAGTATTCCTTAACTAGAGAATGTTGTGTCTCCCACTCACGCGCTCAAAAAAAAACTACGACACATTTTTTTATCTGTTTGCATAGGTCCCACCTATCAGAAAGGATGGGCACGTACACGAATAGGTATGACTCATCAGTCTACCCGCATAGCCTTTTCGTTTAGTCTACCTAGCTGTCTAATCAACTGCCTGCACGCCACTTCTCCCATTTACTTCTCCATCGGGAACCGATTCTCCTTGGCTTCTTCACCTCCCCTTCGTCTTCATTTGCATCCAAACACCACTGCGTTCACATTGTTTTAACTGAAGGAAATATGCCCTAGAGGCAATAATAAAGTTATTATTTATTTCCTTATATCATGATAAATGTTTATTATTCATGCTAGAATTGTATTAACCGGAAACATAATACATGTGTGAATACATAGACAAACAGAGTGTCACTAGTATGCCTCCACTTGACTAGCTCGTTAATCAAAGATGGTTATGTTTCCTAACCATGAACAAGGAGTTGTTATTTGATTAACGAGATCACATCATTAGGTGAATGATCTGATTGACATGACCCATTCCATTAGCTTAGCACTCGATCGTTTAGTATGTTGCTATTGCTTTCTTCATGACTTATACATGTTCCTATGACTATGAGATTATGCAACTCCCGTTTGCCGGAGGAACACTTTGTGTGCTACCAAATGTCACAACGTAAATGGGTGATTATAAAGGTGCTCTACAGGTGTCTCCAAAGGTACATGTTGGGTTGGCGTATTTCGAGATTAGGATTTGTCACTCCGATTGTCGGAGAGGTATCTCTGGGCCCTCTCGGTAATGCACATCACATAAGCCTTGCAAGCATTGCAACTAATGAGTTAGTTGCGAGATGATGTATTACGAAACGAGTAAAGAGACTTACCGGTAACGAGATTGAACTAGGTATTGAGATATCGACGACCGAATCTCGGGCAAGTAACATACCGATGACAAAGGGAACAACGTATGTTGTTTTGCGGTCTGACCGATAAAGATCTTCACAGAATATGTAGGAGCCAATATGAGCATCCAGGTTCCGCTATTGGTTATTGACCGGAGACGTGTCTCGGTCATGTCTACATTGTTCTCGAACCCGTAGGGTCCGCACGCTTAAGGTTTCGATGACAGTTATATTATGAGTTTATGAGTTTTGATGTACCGAAGTTAGTTCAGAGTCCCAGATGTGATCACAGACATGACGAGGAGTCTCTAAATGGTCGAGACATAAAGATTGATATATTGGACGGCTATATTCAGACACCAGAGGTGTTCCGGGTGATTTCGGAGTAAACCGGAGAGCCGGAGGGTTACCGGAACCCCCCCGGGAGAAGTAATGGGCCATATGGGCCTTAGTGGAGAGAGAGAGGGGCAGCCAAAGGTGGGCTGCGCGCCTCCTCCCCCCTGGTCCGAATTGGACTAGGAGAGGGGGGCGGCGCCCCCCCTTTCCCTTTCCCTCCCCACTTCTTTCCCCCTCCTAGAGGAGGACTCCTCCTGGCGCGCCTATAGGGGCCGGCCGGCCTCCTCCCCTTGCTCCTTTATATACGGGGGCAGGGGGGCACCCCTAGACACACAAATTGATCCGCGTGATCATATTCTTAGCCGTGTGCGGTGCCCCCCTCCACCATAGTCCTCGATAATATTGTAGCGGTGCTTAGGCGAAGCCCTACGACGGTAGTACATCAAGATCGTCACCATGCCGTCGTGCTGACGGAACTCTTCCCCGACACTTTGCTGGATCGGAGTCCGGGGATCGTCATCGAGCTGAACGTGTGCTAGAACTCGGAGGTGCCGTAGTTTCGGTGCTTGATCGGTCGGGCCGTGGAGACGTACGACTACATCAACCAAACGCTTCCGTTGTCGATCTACAAGGGTACGTAGATCACACTCTCCCCTCTCGTTGCTATGCATCACCATGATTTTGCGTGTGCGTAGGATTTTTTTTAAATTACTATGTTCCCCAACAGTGGCATCCGAGCCTAGGTTTTATATGTTGATGTTATATGCACGAGTAGAACACAAGTGAGTTGTGGGCGATATAAGTCATACTGCTTACCAGCATGTCATACTTTGGTTCGGCGGTATTGTTGGACGAAGCGGCCCGGACCGACATTACGCGTACGCTTACGCGAGACCGGTTCTCCCGACGTGCTTTGCACATAGGTGGCTTGCGGGTGACAGTTTCTCCAACTTTAGTTGAACCAAGTGTGGCTACGCCCGGTCCTTGCGAAGGTTAAAACAGCACCAACTTGACAAACTATCATTGTGGTTTTGATGCGTAGGTAAGATTGGTTCTTGCTTAAGCCCGTAGCAGCCACATAAAACTTGCAACAACAAAGTAGAGGACGTCTAACTTGTTTTTGCAGGGCATGTTGTGATGTGATATGGTCAAGACATGATGCTAAATTTTATTGTATGAGATGATCATGTTTTGTAACCGAGTTATCGGCAACTGGCATGAGCCATATGGTTGTCGCTTTATTGTATGCAATGCAATCACACTGTAATGCTTTACTTTATCACTAAGCAGTAGCGATAGTCGTGGAAGCCTAAGATTGGCGTAACGACAACGATGCTACGATGGAGATCAAGGTGTCGCGCCGGTGACGATGGTGATCACGACGGTGCTTTGATGGAGATCACAAGCACAAGATGATGATGGCCATATCATATCACTTATATTGATCGCATGTGATGTTTATCTTTTATGCATCTTATCTTGCTTTGATTGACGGTAGCATTATAAGATGATCTCTCACTAATTATCAAGAAGTGTTCTCCCTGAGTATGCACCGTTGCGAAAGTTCTTCGTGCTGAGACACCACGTGATGATCGGGTGTGATAGGCTCTACGTTCAAATACAACGGGTGCAAAACAGTTGCACACGCGGAATACTCAGGTTATACTTGACGAGCCAAGCATATACAGATATGGCCTCGGAACACAGAGACCGAAAGGTCGAGCGTGAATCATATAGTAGATATGATCAACATAGTGATGTTCACCAATGAAACTACTCCATCTCACGTGATGATCGGACATGGTTTAGTTGATTTGGATCACGTAATCACTTAGAGGATTAGAGGGATGTCTATCTAAGTGGGAGTTCTTTAAGTAAATTAATTGAAACTAAATTTATCATGAAACTTAGTACCTGATAGTATCTTGCTTGTTTATGCTTGATTCTAGATAGATGGCTCGTGCTGTTGTTCCGTTGAATTTTAATGTGTTCCTTGAGAAAGCAAAGTTGAAAGATGATGGTAGCAATTACACGGACTGGGTCCGTAACTTGAGGATTATCCTCATTGCTGCACGGAAGAATTACGTCCTGGAAGCACCGCTGGGTGCCAGGCCTGCTGCTGGAGCAACACCAGATGTTATGAACGTCTGGCAGAGCAAAGCTAATGACTACTCGATAGTTTAGTGTGCCATGCTTTACGGCTTAGAATCGGGACTTCAACGACGTTTTGAACGTCATGGAGCATATGAGATGTTTCAGGAGTTGAAGTTAATATTTCAAGCAAATGCCCGGATTGAGAGATATGAAGTCTCCAATAAGTTCTATAGCTGCAAGATGGAGGAGAACAGTTCTGTCAGTGAGCATATACTCAAAATGTCTGGGTATAATAATCACTTGATTCAATTGGGAGTTAATCTTCCATATGATTGCGTCATTGACAAAATTCTCCAATCACTGCCACCAAGCTACAAGAGCTTCATGATGAACTATAATATGCAAGGGATGAATAAGACTATTCCTGAGCTCTTCGCAATGCTAAAAGCTGCGGAGGTAGAAATCAAGAAGGAGCATCAAGTGTTGACGGTCAACAAGACCACTAGTTTCAAGAAAAAAGGCAAAGGGAAGAAGAAGGGGAACTTCAAAAAGAACAGCAAGCAAGTTGCTACTCAAGAGAAGAAACCCAAACCTGGACCTAAGCCTGAAACTGAGTGCTTCTACTACAAGCAGACTGGTCACTGGAAGCGGAACTGCCCCAAGTATTTGGCGGATAAGAAGGATGGCAAGGTGAACAAAGGTATATGTGATATACATGTTATTGATGTGTACCTTACTAATGCTCGCAGTAGCACCTGGGTATTTGATACTGGTTCTGTTGCTAATATTTGCAACTCGAAATAGGGACTATGGATTAAGCGAAGATTGACTAAGGATGAGGTGACGATGCGCGTGGGAAACAGTTCCAAAGTCGATGTGATCGCAGTCGGCACGCTACCTCTACATCTACCTTCGGGATTAATATTAGACCTAAATAATTGTTATTTGGTGCCAGCGTTAAGCATGAACATTATATCTGGATCTTGTTTGATGCGAGACAGTTATTCATTTAAATCTGAGAATAATGGTTGTTCTATTTATATGAGTAATATCTTTTATGGTCATGCACCCTTAAAGAGTGGTCTGTTTTTATTGAATCTCGATAGTCGTGACGCACATATTCATAGTGTTGAAGCCAAAAGATGCAGAGTTGATAATGATAGTGCAACTTATTTGTGGCACTGCCGTTTAGGTCATATCGGTGTAAAGCGCATGAAGAAACTCCATACTGATGGACTTTTGGAACCACTTGATTATGAATCACTTGGTACTTGCGAACCGTGCCTCATGGGCAAGATGACTAAAACACCGTTCTCCGGTACTATGGAGAGAGCAACAGATTTATTGGAAATCATACATACATATGTATGTGGTCCGATGAATATTGAGGCTCGTGGCGGATATCGTTATTTTCTCACCTTCACAGATGACTTAAGCAGATATGGGTATATCTACTTAATGAAACATAAGTCTGAAACATTTGAAAAGTTCAAAGAATTTCAGAGCGAAGTTGAAAATCATCGTAACAAGAAAATAAAGTTTCTACGATCTGATCGTGGAGGAGAATATTTGAGTTACGAGTTTGGTGTACATTTGAAAAATTGTGGAATAGTTTCGCAACTCACGCCACCCGGAACACCATATCGTAATGGTGTGTCCGAACGTCGTAATCGTACTTTACTAGATATGGTGCAATCTATGATGTCTCTTACTGATTTACCGCTATCGTTTTGGGGACACGCTCTAGAGATGGCCGCATTCACGTTAAATAGGGCACCATCAAAATCCGTTGAGACGACGCCTTATGAACTGTGGTTTGGCAAGAAACCAAAGTTGTCGTTTCTGAAAGTTTGGGGCTGCGATGCTTATGTGAAAAAGCTTCAACCTGATAAGCTCAAACCCAAATCGGAGAAATGTGTCTTCATAGGATATCCAAAGGAGACTATTGGATACACCTTCTATCACAGATCCGAAGGCAAGACTTTTGTTGCTAAGTTCGGAAACTTTCTGGAGAAGGAGTTTCTCTCGAAAGAAGTGAGTGGGAGGAAAGTAGAACTTGAAGAGGTAACTGTACCTGCTCCCTTATTGGAAAGTAGTGCATCACAGAAAACTGTCTCAGTGACACCTACACCAGTTAGTGAGGAAGCTAATGATGATGATCATGAAACTTCAGAACAAGATACTACTGAACCTTGTAGATCAACCAGAGTGAGATCCGCGCCAGAGTGGTACGGTAATCCTGTTCCGGAAGTCATGGTACTAGATCATGATGAACCTACGAACTATGAAGAAGCGATGGTGAGCCCAGATTCCGCAAAATGGCTTGAAGCCATGAAATCTGAGATGGGATCCATGTATGAGAACAAAGTATGGACTTTGGTTGACTTGCCCGATGATCGGCAAGCAATTGAGAATAAATAGATCTTCAAGAAGAAGACTGACGCTGACGGTAATATTACTGTCTACAAAGCTCGACTTGTCGCAAAAGGTTTTCGACAAGTTCAAGGGATTGACTACGATGAGACCTTCTCACCCGTAGCGATGCTTAAGTCTGTCCAAATCATGTTAGCAATTGCCGCATTTTATGATTATGAAATTTGGCAGATGGATGTCAAAACTGCATTCCTGAATGGATTTCTGGAAGAAGAGTTGTATATGATGCAACCAGAAGGTTTTGTCGATCCAAAGGGAGCTAACAAAGTGTGCAAGCTCCAGCAGTCCATTTATGGACTGGTGCAAGCCTCTCGGAGATGGAATAAACGCTTTGATATTGTGATCAAAGCATTTGGTTTTATATAGACTTTTGGAGAAGCCTGTATTTACAAGAAAGTAAGTGGGAGCTCTGTAGCATTTCTGATATTATATGTGGATGACATATTACTAATTGGAAATGATATAGAATTTCTGGATAGCATAAAGGGATACTTGAATAAGAGTTTTTCAATGAAAGACCTCGCTGAAGCTGCTTACATATTAGGCATTAAGAGCTATAGAGATAGATCAAGACGCTTAATTGGACTTTCACAAACCACATACCTTGACAAAGTTTTGAAGAAGTTCAAAATGGATCAAGCAAAGAAAGGGTTCTTGCTTGTGTTACAAGGTGTAAAGTTGAGTAAGACTCAATGCCAGACCACTGCAGAAGATAGAGAGAATATGAAAGATGTTCCCTATGCTTCAGCCATAGGCTCTATCATGTATGCAATGCTGTGTACCAGACCTGATGTGTGCCTTGCTATAAGTCTAGCAGGGAGGTACCAAAGTAATCCAGGAGTGGATCACTGGACAGCGGACAAGAACATCCTGAAATACCTGAAAAGGACAAAGGATATGTTTCTCATATATGGAGGTGACAAAGAGCTCATCGTAAAAGGTTACGTTAATGCAAGCTTTGACACTGATCCGGACAATTCTAAATCGCAAACCGGATACGTGTTTACATTAAACGGTGGAGCTGTCAGTTGGTGCAGTTCTAAACAAAGCGTTGTAGCAGGATCTACATGTGAAGCGGAGTACATAGCTGCTTCAGAAGCAGCAAATGAAGGAGTCTGGATGAAGGAGTTCATATCCGATCTAGGTGTCATACCTAGTGCATCGGGTCCAATGAAAATCTTTTGTGACAATACTGGTGCAATTGCCTTGGCAAAGGAATCCAGATTTCACAAGAGAACCAAGCACATCAAGAGACGCTTCAATTCCATCCAGGATCTAGTCCAGGTGGGAGACATAGAGATTTGCAAGATACATACGGATCTGAATGTTGCAGACCCATTGACTAAGCCTCTTCCACGAGCAAAACATGATCAACACCAAGGCTCCATGGGTGTTAGAATCATTACTGTGTAATCTAGATTATTGACTCTAGTGCAAGTGGGAGACTGAAGGAAATATGCCCTAGAGGCAATAATAAAGTTATTATTTATTTCCTTATATCATGATAAATGTTTATTATTCATGCTAGAATTGTATTAACCGGAAACATAATACATGTGTGAATACATAGACAAACAGAGTGTCACTAGTATGCCTCTACTTGACTAGCTCGTTAATCAAAGATGGTTATGTTTCCTAACCATGAACAAGGAGTTGTTATTTGATTAACGAGATCACATCATTAGGTGAATGATCTGATTGACATGACCCATTCCATTAGCTTAGCACCCGATCGTTTAGTATGTTGCTATTGCTTTCTTCATGACTTATACATGTTCCTATGACTATGAGATTATGCAACTCCCGTTTGCCGGAGGAACACTTTGTGTGCTACCAAATGTCACAACGTAAATGGGTGATTATAAAGGTGCTCTACAGGTGTCTCCAAAGGTACATGTTGGGTTGGCGTATTTTGAGATTAGGATTTGTCATTCCGATTGTCGGAGAGGTATCTCTAGGCCCTCTTGGTAATGCACATCACATAAGCCTTGCAAGCATTGCAACTAATGAGTTAGTTGCGAGATGATGTATTACGAAACGAGTAAAGAGACTTGCCGGTAACGAGATTGAACTAGGTATTGAGATACCGACGATCGAATCTCGGGCAAGTAACATACCGATGACAAAGGGAACAACGTATGTTGTTTTGCGGTCTGACCGATAAAGATCTTTGTAGAATATGTAGGAGCCAATATGAGCATCCAGGTTCTGCTATTGGTTATTGACCGGAGACGTGTCTCGGTCATGTCTACATTGTTCTCGAACCCGTAGGGTCTGCACGCTTAAGGTTTCGATGACAGTTATATTATGAGTTTATGAGTTTTGATGTACCGAAGTTAGTTCGGAGTCCCGGATGTGATCACGAACATGACGAGGAGTCTCGAAATGGTCGAGACATAAATATTGATATATTGGACGCTATATTCGGACACCGGAAGTGTTCCGGGTGATTTCGGAGAAAACCGGAGAGCCGGAGGGTTACCGGAACCCCCCGGGAGAAGTAATGGGCCATATGGGCCTTAGTGGAGAGAGAGAGAGGGGCAGCCAAAGGTGGGCTGCGCGCCTCCTCCCCCCTGGTCCGAATTGGACTAGGAGAGGGGGGCGGCGCCCCCCCTTTCCCTTTCCCTCCCCACTTCTTTCCCCCTCCTGGCGCGCCTATAGGGGCCGGCCGGCCTCCTCCCCTTGCTCCTTTATATACGGGGGCAGGGGGGCACCCCTAGACACACAAGTTGATCCGCGTGATCATATTCTTAGCCGTGTGCGGTGCCCCCCTCCACCATAGTCCTTGATAATATTGTAGCGGTGCTTAGGCGAAGCCCTGCGACTGTAGTACATCAAGATCGTCACCACGCCGTCGTGCTGACGGAACTCTTCCCCGACGCTTTGCTGGATCAGAGTCCGGGGATCGTCATCGAGCTGAACGTGTGCTAGAACTCGGAGGTGCCGTAGTTTCGGTGCTTGATCGGTCGGGCCGTGGAGATGTACGACTACATCAACCAAACACTTCCGTTGTCGATCTACAAGGGTACGTAGATCATACTCTCCCCTCTCGTTGCTATGCATCACCATGATCTTGCGTGTGCGTAGGAATTTTTTTTGAAATTACTACGTTCCCCAACATTAACCTCTTTAAATAATCATCTACTACTTCAGTTAGACTAGCCATCTAATCCTAATTCTCCAAACTATAGCCCTCCATTCCAGCGGTTCCAAATGGCGAAAGAGATCGAGATGCAGGTTTTTAGCGTCCAACATGTCCTCGTCGAAGGCTCGATGCGCATAGTTGCCACCGTCACCATCCACCCAAGGGTTGTTCAGCAGTGGATCAACAATGTATCCAACTCCCTCGAAAAGGTAGAGACGAGGGTCATCGGTCTCGACGCAGAGTACACGGAGCATGCCCCTGGGAAGATCCAGCGTGCCGCCGTCCTTCAGTTGTGCCTCGAAGATGATGTTTTGGTGTACCACATCATACACTTGCCCTCCATACCAGGTGAGATTCACGATTTCTTGTCTCGGGAGGACGTATACTTCTGTGGGGCAGCCATCGAAGGGTACAAACAGAAGCTGGAGCCGTACAACCTTGATTTGAAAAGCATCGCTGACCTACAAACCAGAATCAAAATTCCTGTAGAAGATTGTGATAAACAGACACCATCCCTATTCGACGTAGCAAATTTTGTGCTCGGTACAAATCTTCAGAAGGGTGACGAGACGGTGCATTAAGGTCGTCTGGATGGGAGAATTATGCCTTGACGTACGAGCGGATAAAACATGCTGCCCTCGATGCCCGTGTGAGTTTCGAGATAGCTGCAAGGTCTAAAGAGCTTGTTGCGAAGCCGTCTCTCATAGAGAATGAGAACAAGAAGAAGAAGAAGAAGAAGAAGAAGAAGAAGAAGAAGAAGAAGAAGAAAAGGCTGCACTAGCAGGAGGGCATTATGGATGGATGAACTATTTCCTCTCTTGTAAAAAAATTATTCCCTCTCGGTGTATATTGATATAGATGGACTATTTCGATGGTGTGCATGAGTTTGGAACAGAGTAGTAGCGTGGGTCCGCTTGACTATAAGGAACTATTTATCTGCATATATAGCTTTCTCTGCTACTCCTGCCAGTGATCGGTATGCAGTGCATGTGTCTGTAGACATGACAGCTTGTCCATGGAAGTTCAACTAGGGCGACCATCACGTTTCATCTCGCGATTCCCACGACGCCTCTCCAACCCACGGCACCACGCCCCCCCGACGTGCGCCTCACCCCTCTCGGCCGCATCGCCCCTCTGCCTTTGTGTGCATGACATGTGGGCCACCTAAAATGCGGCGAGCATCAAGTTTCTACCGCGGCCACCCGCGATTCCCACGACGCCGCTCGAACCCATGAAACCACACATCCCCCGACCTGCGGCTCACCCCTCTTGGCCCCACTGCTCCTTTGCCTACGAGAGCATTACATGTGGACCAGTCACCTATCGGTTCCACATGTTATTGACTCAAAGGTAGGTGTAGTAAGGCACTGAAGCTTACTCCCGACGGCCCTGAGAGGGAAATGTAACTCCTGCGGCAGGGCTTGTGGTGCTCCCGCAACATGAACTCGTGCCAAACTCGAGATTTGTTTCTTTACTATACATGCACGCAATTATTTAATGGACATTGTAATCTCAACATGTGATGGGGAGCTCTAAATTTGAATTTGAAACTTATAAAACAAAAAGATTCAAAACAAATAAACTAGGAGAGAGGGAGTATATCGTAGGATTTGTCCCATACAAAATAAGTCCCCTGGTTTGTCACTGCGAAGATGCGGTTAGAAAGGAGCACATAGTCTTCCTACTCGTACGGCAACAAATCGGTTGCAGACAGCATGGTCCGCCTTTGACCGCCATGTGCAAGGTTCGTGCTATCTTATTCAATCTCACTGTGGTTCCATCATACCAATTCATGCGGTGGCCCGTTGCATGGCTGATCCCAATGTTGGACAAAGGTTCTACGGGAATGGTGTCACCATTGTAAATGTTGTGCAAATTGATGTTGGTACCCTCCCGTACATATGCAAGCCAATCTCCACTCGCACCGAGCCAAACCTGTGAAACAGTGGGCAGGGGGAGAATTAGGAAATGGACACGGAAGTAGTCTTTAGAATGCATTTACTATGTGATCAAACTCATCTTACCTGCTCATCGGAGGAAATCCGAGTGCCCCTCAACGTCGGCATCTCAAGGGGCGTCAACTTGCAACTACGACCACACCACGCTGGAGAGACCCCCAAGGAAACATCCTCGTGCATTCCACAGAACATCAAGATGCATTTGTATGAGTAGTTTATCTTGTGAGAGAAAAGGATGAACGAGGGAAGGCCTCTAGAGATAGAGATGGACACTACTACTACCAATGTGCTGGCCCGTGCGTTGCAATGGATCCAAAGTAGTAGAATAATACTTGTTCACGTGCTTGAAATATAAACACTAGTTTTGATATACATGTGTCAGCAGACATGACAGCTTGTCCATGGAAGTTGAACCACGACGACCATCACGTTTCTTGTTTCTACCACTGCCACACCCACACGTGATTCCCACGATGCCGCTCCAACCCACAGCACGACATCCCCCAATGTGGACACAGATCCTCTGACGTGGCTATCACTGCCCTGCCCTGCCTTTCCTTTGCTGACAGGTGGGACCCACGCTTATGGGTCCCACATGCCAGTGACAGAATGGTAGGATTGTTCGCATCAGGGGATCCTCATCCCCCCGACGTGCCCCTCATCCCTCTCGGCCCCTCCACTCCTCTGCCTTTGTGTGCATGACATGCGGGCCAACTGAACTGCGGCGACCATCAACTTTCTACCACAGACACACCCGATTGGACGCGGTTTGCCCGCTCTGCTGCTGTGCTCCGATCCGTACTCCCGCACCATCGAATTTTCATCCAGCGGCTGTGACACATTTTGTCCCGGGCATCAATCCTCAGCTGGAGTACTTATGTACTATAGGTAGTACCCGCCAGTGTGGCCATCTACACCTCGTAACGCCCCGCCGCCCAGCTGTGGCACCCTCGCCACGGCCATGCCACCACCAGCCGGTTCATCTCGAATGAGTGAGTCGCGAACCACGCCACCACCATGAGAATGACATGTGGGCCAGCCGCATTTAAGGGCCGCATGTCATTGACTCATAGGCCAGGCACTAAGCCACTGAAGTTCGGTCTCGTGGGCCCCGAGAGGGAAATGTAACTCCTGCGGCAGGCCTTGTGGTGCTCCCGCAGTACGAGTGTCGGTGTCAAAACCGGCAGATCTCGGGTAGGGGGTCCTGAACTGTGCGTCTAGGCCGGATGGTAACAGGAGGCAGGGAACACTTTGTTTTACCCAAGTTCGGGCCCTCTCGATGGAGGTAAAACCCTACTCCTGCTTGATTAATATTGATGATATGGGTAGTACAAGAGTAGATCTACCACGAGATCAAGGAGGCTAAACCCTAGAAGCTAGCCTATGGTATGATTGTTGTGTATGGAGTTGATTCTGTCCTACGGACTACAACCCTCCGGTTTATATAGACATCGGATAGGGTTAGGGTTACACAAAGTCGGTTACAATGGTAGGAGATCTTGAATATCCGCATCGCCAAGCTTGCTTCCACGCCAAGGAAAGTCCCATCCGGACACGGGACGAAGTCTCAAATCTTGTATCTTCATAGTCCAGGAGTCCGGCTGGAGGTATAGTCCGGCTACCCGAACACCCCCTAATCCAGGACTCCCTCAGTAGCCCCTGAACCAGGCTTCAATAACGACGAGTCCGGCGCGCAAATTGTCTTCGGCATTGCAAGGCGGGTTCCTCCTCCAAGTCCTTCATAGAAGATTGTAAACACCAAGAGTAGTGTCCGGCTCTGTAAAATAAGTTTCCACATATTGCCATAGAGAGAATAATATTAACACAAATCAAATCTGCTAACGTATTCTGCAGTGCACCATCACACTACAGCCAAATCCTTTACTCGAATCGTTTTTACTTTTCCACCTCAGCATGTTTTGTGAGGCGGTTTCCTTGGCACGTCCTGTCCAAGCAGAGATCGTGCACCCTTTTTACGGGATTCTCATCAATACGGACGTGGGTAACCCAACCGCGCCATTTATCACGGCGCTCGGGAGGCAAGCGAGTTTTATTAGGCAGGTGGGGACGCATAATCGCATCCGCCTATATAAGGGGATAAGGATCCACCCTTCTTACCTACGCCTTCTTCCTCCCTTGCCTACCCATCTCTCGCGCACCTGAGCTCCAGCGCCCAAGCCCGCACTTCCCGCCTCAACCTTCTCCAGCAATGTCCGGAGCGGGAGGCAAATGGATGGTCTCCTCCATTACGGAGGGCAAAATCAAGAAGCTAAGGAAGGCCGGGTATCTGTCCAAGGACATCACGTACCGGATTCCCGAGGAGGGGCAGCTTATCCCCACCCCAAGGCCCCATGAGAGGATGGTATTTCTCCTCCACTTCCTCCGCGGGCTGGGTTTTCCACTCCACCCATTTGTCCGGGGGCTCATGTTCTACTACGGCCTGGATTTCCACGATCTGGCTTCGAACTTCATCCTCAACATCTCGGCGTTTATCGTCGTGTGCGAGGCTTTTCTCCGTGTCCGCCCCCATTTCGGCCTCTGGCTTAAGACTTTCAACGTCAAGCCCAAGGTAGTGAGCGACAGCCAGGCGGAGTGCGGAGGCGCCATGGCGGGTAGGATGGCCAACGCCCTATGGTTCGAGGGCTCTTTCAAGGGATGGCAATCCGGGTGGTTTTATATCACCGAACCGCGCAATCCGGAATGGACCACGGCCCCCGAGTTCCGATCTGGACCCCGCACGCGGTTTGTGTCCTGGAAAGAGACGGGCCTGTCATGGGGTGACGAAAAAGAGGTGGACGGATTGCAAACATGCATCCAGTCCCTGGTGAACAAGCCAATCCGGCTAGTTAATGTAATCCAGGTTATGCTCGTCCGCCGGATCCTCCCGTGCCAACAACGGGATTTCAATCTGTGGGAGTTCGACCCGGCGCAGCATCAAACCCTCAGCAGGCTCTTCGACACAACATACAAGGACGCCTGGAAGATGCTATTCAAGGGCGCCGAGGCTCCCGCATCCGCCTCCGAGGACCGCGGATACAGCTTGCAGCGTCACGCTAGCAAGGTATGCCATCTACACCTTTTACAGGATGTTAAGCTTTTTTCATAGTTTGACTCTATGCGGGATCTAAACTCCCTTACCTTTGACAGGCTTGGCGGGCGATAGCCGAACCAATTAACTGTCCGGCTCCGCTGCCCGAAGACCCAGCCCCAGCTCTACTAGTGAAGTTGCTGGCTCCGGCGCCTTATGTGGTGCCGGAGAAGAAGGCCAAGAAGAAGAAGACCACGGGGACTCGAAAGAGTACCCGTAATGTGGTGTTGTCGGACTCATCATCTGACGAGTCCGAGGTGCCCTCTTCCCGTGAAAACGAGGAGGAGGAAGAAGAAACCTCTCCCCCTCCAGCGGGGGGAGGAAAGAAAAGGAAGGCCGCCCCAGTGGGGGGGGGGCGAAGGGTCCAAGAAGAGGAAAACCCCTCCGCCGGACTACGCCCCCAACGCCGACGAGGGCGAAGAGGAGTGGCCGGACAGGGCCAGGCGTCCGGCGAAATCGTAAGTGTTCAGATACCAGAGTAACTCATGATATTCCTTTTGTTGCACAGCTTTCCCTAACGTCGAATATAATCATGCAGCCCGCCCCGGGCCAAACTCAACGAGTCGTCGAGCGGCTCCCTGAATTCATCAGACGTGAACTCCCTTCCGCCCGCTGTCTCCCCCCGCACTGTGGATGACGCCGAGGTGGCATCGCAACAAGCTCCGGGGCAGGAGGAGGTGGTCCTGGAGGAGCCGCAAGGCGACCTCCTGGACCCCAGGAGTGAAGGGGACAAGACCCCCAGGGCTCCAAGTCCGGCTTTAAGTCGGACACCGTTCCGGAATCTTCAACAATTCCGGACCGCGGCAGGCGAACTCCTTCCAAGAGGAGCAAGCCTTCTGAGCCGGCCGCCTCAGTCCAACCGGAGGCGCCGGACAATCTGCTGGAGGTGCTTGAAGGCGCCTCCATCGACGAGGAGCACCGTACTATTATGAGTATGGTGATCCAGAAGGTTCGGTCCGCCAAGAGCGGGCTGAGTTAAGCTTGCGCTAGCCTCCTAACAGGCTTCGAGGTAAGTAAAAAACATGTAAAAATATTACCGCATAGACAGTAGCCCCTGATGCTCTGTTTAGCGTTCGGAAAGAAAAGCCGAATAGAGGATCTATTAAATTTCGCAGGAGTCTAACAATAAAGAGTCAATATGCGTATGCAGGCTTCGCTGCTAGCCACCGCCGCACTGACTGCGGAGGTGGGTGCCCTGAAATAGGGACTTGAGCGGTCCGAGCAAGAGCTCGGCCTTGCCAAGAGGCAGCTCGAGGAGAAAGAAGGTAAGAAATACCTTACAAAAAAGGTGCCTATAGAGAGGCGTGATTGCAAAAAATAACAGGATTGTACTGCTTATTGTAGGGGCCACGACTGAGGTGGCGACCCTCAAGCAGGCGCTGTCCGAGGCCGAAAAGAAAGCGGCCGCGGAGCGCACCAAGCGAGAGAAACTTGGTGCTCAGGTCGGCGAGGTGCAGTAAGAGCTGCAGGCTCTCATGAAAAAACATGAGAGTTTGGAGCTTGAGTCAAAGACCCAAGCGTCCGAGCTCGCGACGGCCCTTGAGACTGCCAAGTCTGCCAAGGCCGAAGCCCAAAAGGCCCTCCGAGAGTTGGAGGATATGAAGAAGATAGCAGCGGGTAAGGCATTCTTTATGCAAAGCAGAAATATAAAAGTAAACTACTTGTTACTTACCCGAATCCGGAGTTCTCCAGGGGCATTCGCAGATCTTCCCCGCAGCGTATCCGATGCCGCCGCATTCTACCGAGCTGAAGAGGGCAGCTCGGCGAAGAAGGTGTTCTGGTCTCAGTATGCTGAGGCCGGACACCCTGTGCCCTTGAGCGACCAGCTGAAACAGCTGGTCGAACTCCACAAGGCGGCCGAACAGGCCATGAAGGGCTTCATAGTTCGGCTGTGGCCCGAAGAGGCCCTGCCTGGGAGCTACTTCGGGCTGGTGCGGCGGCTGGTGGAGGCCTGTCCAAGGCTCGAGGTCATTAAGCGCTCCGTCTGCATCGAAGGTGCCCGTAGGGCCCTTGCCCGTGTAAAGGTGCACTGGGGTAAGCTGGACGGTGAGAAGCTTGTGAGGGACGGGCCGCCGCCGGGGAAGGAGCATCGTAAACCCGAGAACTACTATAAGGATGTTCTTGCGGGTGCCCGCCTTGTGGCGGATGAATGTACCAAAGATGTAATTTTTGAATGAACTCGCTCGTGTTTATCCTGTGCGCTGAAAACTTGTTCATATGCACTAAACAATGCTTATTGAATTTAAAATATTATTTTCTGTGCGGCCGTTTATCAAAAATTGAGAGATGGCCAGTCGTCGGCTTCTGCCCCCATGCCGCTAGTGCTGGGGTGTTCGGTGATAAATCTGGGCGCTCTTTTTCCCATGGTTGGGTCCTTCGAGGGAGGCGCTCAGCACGACGAACCAGGCAATCGGACTATAATGGTTGAACACTCTCACTTAGCCATAGAACTTTATAATTTTAAATTTCGGCGAAGCCCCTAGTTCGGAAGACCGAATTCGGGGCGCTATCCACGCCTTGGCTGGGGTTATCCAGCTCCTCGCTCGAAGCGGCATAAGCCTTTAGGGACTCGAAAAACCTCTCGAACAGCGACCGGTCTCTCGCCTCATCATGACAGTCAGTTTTAGCTTTCTCCACTGAGGTGCTTAACCCAGCTCAACCGGAGCACAATCGCAGTGGTTCTCCTAGTGCTACCTTAGCCGATATAACAGAACGTAAGGCACCAGAACATAGGAGCCGGGCAAACCCAACTATTGACCCAAATCATGATTCGGAGCCGATGCATATGGTGCTGTAAGTTCGGGGTGCCGCACTTGTGAAAGTGTACGGACTTCTCACACCATATTAAAGGGTACTGAAGCCCCTGGCGTACTTGCCGTACCAAAGTGTACGGGTGCAACATGTCATTAATGAACATATATATGAAAAGAGTAATGCAAAAAATAGACAAAAAGCTAAGCATTGTTTATAGAGAGGCTATTTATCAAAGCCGAACGATACAAATAGTGCGGTAAGCAAAAGATATTGGACTATTCAGTATGTCCTGACCAGGGGCAGGCCGCGGACTTATATTTAAAGCAGGTATACCGCTCGTAACAGAGACCACCTGGGAGTTCCATAATGCGGCATGGCTTGTCTGCCTCCCTGGATCTTGCATCGTTTGTGTGGCAGTCGAATTGCCGAACAGGTCGTCCGAAGTATGGAGTCCTGAAAGTAAGAAAAAATTAAAAAAAGAATCCGGCAGCCCCTGGTACATTTTAAGCCATATTTTGGGCGTGCCGTTATTGTGCCCCTTCCCCTGTGCCCATGGTATTTCAAGGGCGTAGTTATGTACGCGAGGTACTGGTTTCGCTAGGTCGCGAAAGCTGGGGTTGGGGCCGCATTGCTACGCTTGCTCAGAGTATGCCAGGCGGTCCTGCTGTAGGTTACTCCGGGCGCGCTTGGCAGTGTCTGGCCTTTTAATGGCCGGAACTGGAGAATTGCCTAAGAAGGCTACTTTTTACCTCCGCTGCGAGAGCCGCCGTATGCTCCTCTGTACGGAGGGAGCGTTCGGTGTTTCCGTTGATCATGATTACTCCTCGAGGGCCTGGCATCTTGAGTTTGAGATATGCGTAGTGCGGCACCGCATTGAATTTTGCGAATGCGGTTCGTCTGAGCAGGGCGTGATAGCCACTGCGAAACAGGACTATATCAAAGATTAACTCTTCGCTTCGGAAATTATCCGAGGATCCGAAGACCACGTCAAGTGTTACTGAGCCTGTACAGTTGGCTTCTACACCTGGTATAACGCCTTTAAAGGTCGTTCTTGTGGGTTTGATCCTTGAGGGATCTATGCCCATTTTTCACACTGTATCCTGATAAAGCAGGTTCAGGCTACTGCCGCCGTCCATGAGGACTCTTGTGAGGTGAAATCCGTCGATGATTGGGTCAAGAACCAATGCGGCGAAGCCGCCATGATGGATGCTAGTGGGATGGTCCCTTCGATCAAAAGTGATCGGGCAGGAGGACCATGGGTTGAACTTTGGGGCGACTGGCTCCATCGCGTATACGTCCCGTAGCGCATGCTTCCGCTCCCTCTTGGGAATGTGGGTTGCGTATATCATGTTCACCGTCCGCACTTATGGGGAAAACCCTTCTGTCCATTGTTGTTCGGTGGCTTGGGCTCCTCGTCGTTGCTGTGCAGCCCCTTGTCTCTGTTTTCGGCTCTTAACTTGCCTGCCAGCTTGAACACCCAACAATCCCTGTTAGTGTGATTGGCTGGCTTTTCGGGGGTGCCATGTATCTGGCACAAGCGATCGAGTATTCGGTCCAAGCTGGACGGGCCCTGAGTATTCTTTTTGAATGGCTTTTTCCGCTAACCGGATTTATGGCCTCTGAATCCGGCATTGACTGTCGTGTCTTCATTGCTGTCACTGTTAACGCGGCGTTTTTTGCTTGTTCCGACGTGTCCTGCCACTTTTGTCCATGGTATCCAAATTACCAGGGTTCTTTGATACGTTGTTACTGCGAGCTAGCCAGCTGTCTTCTCCCGCGCAAAAGCGGGTCTTGAGTGTCGTGAGGGCTGCCATGGATTTCGGCTTTTCCTATCCCATGTGCCGGGTAAGCCACTCGTCGCGGATGTTATGCTCGAAGGCTGCTATGGCCTCCACGTCCGGACAATCGACTATCTGGTTTTTCTTTGTTAGGAACCGTGTCCGGAATTGTCTGGCTGATTCTTCTGGCTGCTGAATTATGTGGCTTAAGTCGTCGGCATCCGGCGGTCGCACGTAAGTGCCCTGGAAGTTGTCGAGGAATGCCGCTTCCAGGTCCTCCCAAGAACCGATTGAGTCTGCTGGCAAGCTGTTAAGCCAATGTCGGGCTGGTCCTTTGAGTTTGAGCGGGAGGTATTTGATGGCGTGTAGATCATCGCTGCATGCCATGTGGATGTGAAGGGGATAATCCTCGATCCATACTGCCGGGTCTGTGGTACCATCGTATGATTCGATGTTTACGGGTTTGAAGCCCTCTAGGATTTTATGATCCATTACTTCATTCGTGAAGCATAGCGGGTGTGCGGCGCCTCTGTACTGGGCTATATCACGATGCAGCTCGGAAGAGCTATGTCTGTTGTGTTCGGCCCGGCCGGATTTGTTGTATCCGGCGTGAAGATCATTGTCACATGTCGTAGGGCGCCTGCGCGATCCGTAGATCGATCTTGTTTGTCTTGCCTTATCCTCCAGTATGTCTCGCAGGTCGGGCGCATTTTCTCGTGCCTTGGTTGAGTGGCGTCGGGGCATGGCTTGGGTGGAGGGCTGAGAGGCCTCTCTGTCGCGGCCGCGAGGTGGCCGGTCTACCATGTCATGCGCTGGTGATGTAGGTGCTTCCTCCTCTGATCGGGGTAGCGGCCTGCGCTTCGGGTAACTCTTGGAGGGGCGTTCGAGTTCATACTCTTCGGCCGCAAGGACTTCAGTCCATCTGTCAGCTAGCAAATCTTGGGCAGCTCTAAGCTGTTGCTGCTTTTTCTTAAGGCTGCTTGCCGTGGCTAAAAGCCTGCGTTTAAAACACTCTTGTTTGGCGGGGTCTGATGGTATGACGAATTCGTCGTCATCGAGGCTTGCCTCGTCTTCGGAGGGAGGCGTATAGTTATCATCCTCGACCTCTAGGTCTGCCGCTCTCTCATGAGGGCTGGCTTCTCCATCTTCCTGTGCCGAATCTTGCTGGGGTGGGTGTTCTTTGGCGCTATCCGGGGTAGTATTATCTCCCGTGCCGGAATCACCGTTTTTGCTTTGGCGGGATTTAGAGCGGCGCCGCTAACGCTGGCGCTTTGGCTGTTTCTTGGGGGCGTCATCCCCCACTGTTCCATCGCCATCTCCGTCTTTTGGAGTATCCACCATGTATATGTCATATGACGAGGTGGCCTTCCAGCGCCCTACAGGTGCTGGTCCCTGTTCGTCTCCTATATCGTCGTCCATGTCGTCGATGTCTTCGGAGCCGAAGTCAAGTATGTCGGTTAAATCGTCAACAGTGGCTACAAAGTGGGTGGTGGGTGGGTTTTGAATTTCCTCACCGTCCGTATCCCACCCTTGCTGACATTAGTTCGGCTAGGGCTCTCCTGATAAAGAGAGGGACTTAAGAGAATTCAGGATGTCGCCAAAAGGCGAATGCTGAAAGATGTCCGCGGCGGTGAACTCCATTACCGGCGCCCAATCGGATTCGATTGGCGGGGGCGCGGGGGGCTCGGAGTTCGGAGAGGAATCCGGCTCCTCGGAGTCACGGGCCATGCGGAGTGCGGGGCTGGAGTTCGGCTCGATCGCCTCTGAGATCGCAGCCCCTGAGGCAGCGTCCGACCGCTGATCCTCGATCGGCGTAGTAGGTTCCAAATCAATGGTCGAAACCGATGCGTGTGCGGCCTCCAAGGCGCTCTTCGGCGACAGAGCTATATCATGCCCATCGAGACAGTGCGGCACGCTTGGCTGTGGCTCGAATCCGTCGATGATCAAGTCCCCGCGGATGTCAGCCGTGTAGTTTAGGCTTCCAAACCTGACCTGATGGCCAGGGGCGTAGCTTTCGATCTGCTCAAGGTGGCCAAGCGAATTGGCCCGCAGTGCGAAGCCGCCAAAGACGAAGATCTGTCCGGGGAGAAAAGTCTCACCCTGGACCGCATCGTTGTTGAAGATCGAAGGAGCCATCGGGCCTAAAGGCGACAACACAGAGGAACTCTCAATGAAAGCACCAATGTCAGTGTCAAAACCGGCAGATCTCGGGTAGGGGGTCCTGAACTGTGTATCTAGGCCGGATGGTAACAGGAGGCAGGGAACACTTTGTTTTACCCAGGTTCGGGCCCTCTCAATGGAGGTAAAACCCTACTCCTTCTTGATTAATATTGATGATATGGGTAGTACAAGAGTAGATCTACCACGAGATCAAGGAGGCTAAACCCTAGAAGCTAGCCTATGGTATGATTGTTGTGTATGGAGTTGATTCTGTCCTACGGGCTACAACCCTCCGGTTTATATAGACACCAGATAGGGTTAGGGTTACACAAAGTCGGTTACAATGGTAGGAGATCTTGAATATCCGCATCGCCAAGCTTGCCTTCCACGCCAAGGAAAGTCCCATCCGGACACGGGACGAAGTCTCCAATCTTGTATCTTCATAGTCCAGGAGTCCGCCTGGAGGTATAGTCCGGCTACCCGAACACCCCCTAATCCAGGACTCCCTCAACGAGCTCGTGCCAAAAGTGGAATTTGTTTCTTACTACTACCAACTAGTACTAGTAAGGTACACGTGCATTGCACGCATGAGATTCTGGTGGTTTGTGCATTATGCTTCTACATGTGGAGCTTTCTGGATTCTAACATGTGGCAAAATCTGGTGGAATGTAAGGTTAGGAAAGTTTGATTAACTTAGGTGAGTGTTTGGTTCAAGCCACACCTTAGGCAAGCCACACTAAGGCCCCACATGACATACACACAAAAATGTGGCAAGATTCCCTTAGGCTTGCCAACTTGTGGCTCTCATTTTGAAGAACTAATAACTTTGCCTAAGCTTAGTTGTGGCAAAGTTAGTCATGAATCAAGTTCAACCATGGAGTCTTCTAGATTATACATGTGGCAGAATCTGATGGATGATATCCAACGGCCAGTAGTGCTCGGATTTGCCATCTTTGTACCGTCGGATTGGCTTCATCCAACGACCAACTTTCAAAGTTTTTCACACACTATATAGGGGGTATAGATATAGATGTGCCGGTCCGTTGCAATGGATCCAAAGTATATCTATTTAGTGGAGTGCACTCTAAACACATTATCTATTTATTTTTCTCTAACCTTCCGTAGCCATGCAACCAAGCCACATAAGCTTCATGGGTTCCCCCCACATCATATTATTCATACTACGTTGATTGAAAAAAAGATAAATCACCCAAAACAAGATCTTCCCGTTTTTTGTTCCTACGATGTTGTGTAGTGCATGTACCTACTAGTTGTATAGTGGTAGTACTAGTAATATAGTATTAGGAGTACAAAGTTGGTACTAGTAGGAGTAGTACTAGTACGGAATGCTCCTACTCTATCAACGAGCCCCGTCTCACACCAAATTTCTTGGCTTTCGTGCTACAGCTAGATCTTCCCCTTGTTTCTGTTTTCCAACCCGGTGGCGGGCGGGGTGTCGGTTTGCTCAACGGCGGTCCCACATGAAAGTGAAAATGCTAGGCAACACGCCTTCCCTAAGCTATGTGTCATGCCGGACGGGCCGTGTTGTACTCCCGATTCCCGGGCGTGTGGGGGTGCGACGCAAACGCGGCAAGCCTTTTCCTTTTACCAGAAATGTGCCAGTGCGTTGCGACGGATCCAAAGTAGTAGAATAGTAGTATTTTTTCACAAACTTGAAAGAAATCACTATTGTTTTGATATATTACTCCCTCCATACCTAAATATTTGTCTTTTTTGAGATTTCAAATGGACTATCACATACGGATTAGATAGACATATTCTAGTGTTTCTAGCAAGATGCTCGCGCGTTGCACGAAGTTGATGGAAAAGGTAAGCACAACGTATAAATTGACGGATGGAGTACTAGTTACAGTGATGCATATAATTAAGCAAAGGGATCGCACATGTCGGTATTGACTGGAACGAGAATGCAACAGCACAATAAGAATTAAGGCCACGATGATGCGATCGCAGTGGTGGTTACAGAAGGCAAGAAGAAAGATGGATCCACGAACGTACGACCTCCTCCTCCTCAACTTAGTGTGCCGGGCCACCGACCAGCGGCTAAGGAGCAGCGGCTTTTGTGGCGAGGTCGAGGTGCTTCTCAGCAAAGGCATCCAAGGCTTCCAGCCGGTTGAGGAAGGCCAACGTCGTAGCGTCCTCACTGGCCTTGTAGATACCTATGTACACGATTTGCTCGTACACGTGGATGTGTAGGTCGACGAATTCTTGCATGGCGAGGCGCCTCGCGGCGAGCGCGACCTCCAGGTGGACATTCTTCGTGGCGTCGGCGAGCAGTCGCAGGGCCACCAGTGCTTGAAAGAGGTTCCGGCCATGGAGGCCGATTAGGGTGGCAGGCAATGAGGAGCCCGGGCGCACGGGCTGGAGGAGTATGGCGATGTCGTCCGCGGGCTTCTTGAGGACGGTGAACTTGTTGCTGGTGGCAACGACCATCTGGTCCAACTGAGAGTCGTAGTTGGCGTCAACGGCGGCCATCCACTAGCCGGTCTGCAACACCGTCTGGAGACGATCCTCGGCGCCATGCCGCAGGCCGGCGTCGTGGACCATCTGGCGCAACCGCTGGCCTCTCACGCGCATCGCTGCCATGGGTCTGGAGTGAGCTCTTTTGCGCTTAGTGTAGGTGCTTAGGCAAATGCTTAGGTGCGTACAATGTGGTAGATGCATTGGAATGGAGGGGCACCTTTATATGAGGGCAATGAGGGCAAACTGCGTTGCATTCACATCGTGCAACCTCTTTTCCCGGACCTCCTCCCATTACTTCCCTCATGCATTAATTGAAGGAGGATGCATTGGTCGTTCAACATATCGAGAACCGCTACTCCCTCCCTCGTCTACATTAAAGCCGTATCGGGAACTGCGCTGCCCGCTGTCAAATCGAATACTCCCTCCATCTAGGTGAGTATTAAGTCATCTTACGAAAACCAAATAGTAAACACATAGGCATGGTGCATTAACTCTCACATTGTTTCTTATTTTTTTGACATAAATAGAGGAATCAACCAAGAAGAGATGTGGGGCTTGTATGCTTTTAATGACTTGAGACTATCAAACATGACATGCAGTGGTCAGTTCGTTGCACAAGAACAAATACAACCCACGTCAGCACACATGGATCTTATATAGCATCACATCCAATGGCTATAAAAGATGAATGAGACCAAATTATATCTCATCTAGATGAGTTCTAGCAAAACTGTATTAATAATACTTAGTACTCCTGCGCCATGTATCATATATTAGTATCATGTGGTACTTTATTTATTGCCATGTATGACACATAGTACTCAACTCTCTCTCTTTCTTCATTTAATTCTATGACACCTCATCAAAATTGCTAAGGCTAGTACCATTACAACCAGCCTTAGCAAATACGAAGTACTGAACATTAAGTTCTCTCATTTTCCTCTCCACCTTAGTCACCTAGACGGAGGGAGTATACTGCGCGCGCTTTTCCTGCGCGGTAGGCGGGGCAGTTCCGCCTAGTCGGTTTGACAGAGACGCGAGAAGACGAGGGAGTAGGCTGCTGCAAACATAGGGATGTGTGATTTGATAGCGAGTTACTGCTGGACAGGTGGGGCCCCGTGATTTGACTTGCCATTATCATTTTAACTGCGGCGCTACAACCGGCGCGAGCCTCCCGATTCCTGAGCACCTCCATACAGGTGCCTCTCCCAATGCTCCACCAAGTAGTAGAGGCTGGTTCTTGCATGAGAGCCCACTTCTCCACTTTTCCTTGCCTCTCTTTCCTCCACATATGCAAAAATGCCATGTAAAGCGCACTATTGTACTTACTTGCTCCTACGGGTGCTTAAGCTTGCCACATAGGCATAAAGTCTGATGTGGCAAGTTAATCAAGAAGAGAGAGACTAGTTTGGTGACCCAAGGAAGAAACGGTGCTAAGCGCATGTACCTAGGTGAAAAGACAATTTTGAGTCTATAGCTAATTAAATGAAGCAAACTTAGCAACACCATTTCATTGGAAGAGGTCACTCCTTGGCAAATGCAATAAATACTAGTACTCCATGTGTCCCATAATATAAGAACATTTTTGGCACCACACTAGTGTCAAAAACGTTCTTATATTATGGGACGGAGGGGGTATGAAGAAAGAGATAGAGAGAAGTAAAAAAAAATACACTTATAGCCAAAACCTTGTTGTAGTATGAGTGACTAAGTGATGACTATGTATGACATGCCAACATCAGATAGCCTAACGCGCCGTGTTAAATCTCCAAGGGCGCGACCGCATGAGCGACGCGACGGTCGTGGTAGGCGCGACCATGATACGGGCTGCTGGCAGCCCTTGGATCTAAGATCAAACGGTCGCATTCTAAGTTGCTAAGAATTTGCTGAATAACCCTCCAGGATAGGATATTCACCCATAGGTCTAGAATCACGCTGTCGGTGTCAAAACTGGTGGATCTCGGGTAGGGGGTCCCGAACTGTGCGTCTAGGCCGGATGGTAACAGGAGACAAGGGACACGATGTTTTACCCAGGTTCGGGCCCTCTCGATGGAGGTAAAACCCTACGTCCTGCTTGATTAATATTGATGATATGGGTAGTACAAGAGTAGATCTACCATGAGATCGAGGAGGCTAAACCCTAGAAGCTAGCCTATGGTATGATTGTTGATGTGTATGTTGTCCTACGGACTAAAACCCTCCAGTTTATATAGACACCGAATAGGGTTAGGGTTACATAGAGTCGGTTACAATGGTAGGAGATCTTCACATCCGTATCACCAAGCTTGCCTTCCACGCCAAGGAAAGTCCCTTCCGGACGCGGGACGGAGTCTTCAATCTTGTATCTTCATAGTCCAGGAGTCCGTTCGAGGGTATAGTCCGGCTATCCGAACACCCCCTAATCCAGGACTCCCTCAGTAGCCCCCGAACCAGGCTTCAATGACGATGAGTCTGGCGCGCAGATTGTCTTCGGCATTGCAAGGCGGGTTCTCCTCCAAATTCCGTGTACCTATTTGAATAAAGTCCGGTTTCTTGTAGATGTTGCGCTCCTTGGCTTCTACGCCCAATAATGGCCGCTTCCCACGTGTCAAACAAATATGAGAAGTCTGAGTGTTTTTACATTCACACGCCTAGCCGCGTAAATGAGCTGCCCTATTTAAGGGGACGAGGATCTAGATCCAATCCACACCTTCTCCCCTCCGCGAGTGTTCATCAGAGCGCATCCGACAAAGGTCCATTCCACCATGGCCAGCCATCGCAACTCCTCCCCTCGCCCTTCCAGCCCTAAGACTGGATATTGGGAGAGATGTTCCACCCCGCATAGCGAGCTAGTGACGCTCCAGACCAAGGGATTTCTCCCCCGGCCTATATGGTCCCGGTTCGAGCCAGTCTTGCCATCTACAATGGCGGAGAGCAAGCAGAGAATGCCCCTAATCCCTCCAAAGGAGAGCGGGTGTGCCTTGTCCCTTACTTAATAAGGGGGCTCGGATTTCCAATCCACCCATTTCTCCAGGGGCTGCTGGAGTTCTACGGCCTCCAGCTACATCATCTCACGCCTGCCTCAATATTGCATATCGCGGGCTTTGTAGCCCTCTGCGAGCTGTTCTTGGGTGTTGAAGCTCATTTCAGACTGTGGAAGGAGCTATTTTGCCTCGTGCCCCGTTCCAAGAAGGGGTCAATGTATCAAGTGGGCGGAGCCGAAGTGTGGCGCATCGCCGGGACCGGATATCTGTCCGGAACCCCAAAGAAGGCGTCCGAAGACTGGCCCTCGGAATGGTTCTATATAGAAGACGTCCCGTTGCCGGATCCTGTCCGGATTGGCCTCCCTGAATTCAATAGTGCTCCCTTAAAGAAGCGCCTAAGCTGGCACCCACGGAGCCCTTGGAGGGAAAGTGACAGGGACATCATTTACCTGATGGGCCGAATAAGATTGTTAGCCCATTCCGGACTAACCATGATCGGGGTTATGGCCGAATGCATTATGCGGGGGGTGCAGCCGCTTCAGTATAGAAGCCACCCCATGTGGGACTTCAACGGGGAGGACGACGCCACCCGCTACGGTCGTAAGGGGCCGGATTTAGCTGCCGCTCTACTAAAGATCTTGTCCACTTTGTATAAGGGAGAAGAGGAGTAATTTCTCCGTGTCAACCCTCAGGGTGGATTCTCCATGCACAATCCCCCGAGCTGGGTAAGCGGCCGTATTTACTTGTCCATCCGTTTTGTATTCCCATTGTTAAGTATTCAGTCTGACGACTTTGACGCAGGAATTGCGCCGGGCTGTTAAGGAAATAAGCAGCCCTCCTCCACAACCCGAGGACCCAGGACGGTCCCTCGACCCGGCCTCTCAAGAGGATCCGGACATATCTGTGGAGCTGATTGACGGAGTGTTCCATCAATTGAGCGAGGACAACGCCTTGGTGGACATTACGGCCGATTACCCAGGGCTAATCCTGACGCCCCAGGTACCTGAGATCGAAGTCCCAGTACCCCGAATAGGTGTCCGCCCACTCGTGTTCAGTTTCCTGATTGCAACCGAACTTTGCAGGGGAGGTTTTTAAGGCGGAAGGCCGAATGTCGGTGTCAAAACCGGCAGATCTCGGGTAGGGGGTCCCGAACTGTGCGTCTAGGCCGGATGGTAACAGGAGACAGGGAACACTTTGTTTTACCCAGGTTCGGGTCCTCTCGATGGAGGTAATACCCTACTCCTGCTTGATTAATATTGATGATATGGGTAGTACAAGAGTAGATCTACCACGAGATCAAGGAGTCTAAACCCTAGAAGCTAGCCTATGGTATGATTGTTGTGTATGGAGTTGATTCTCTACGGACTACACCCCTCCGGTTTATATAGACACCGGATAGGGTTAGGGTTACACAGAGTCGGTTACAATGGTAGGAGATCTTGAATATCGCATCGCCAAGCTTGCCTTCCACGCCAAGGAAAGTCCCATCCGGACACGGGACGAAGTCTTCAATCTTGTATCTTCATAGTCCAGGAGTCCGGCCGAAGGTATAGTCCGGCTACCCGAACACCCCCTAATCCAGGACTCGCTCAGTAGCCCCCAAACCAGGCTTCAATGACGACGAGTCCGGCGCGCAAATTGTTCGGCATTGCAAGGCGGGTTCTTCTCCAAATCTTGTGTACCTGTAGGAATAATGTCCGATTCTTGTAATGTAGTGCTCCTTGGCTTCCATGCCCAATAATGGTCGTCTTCCATGTGTAAAACAAATGCGAAAAGCTGGGGCGTTTTTACATTCACACCCCTAGCTGTATAAACGAGCCGCCTATTTCACGGGATGGGGATTTAGATCCAAACCACATCTTCTCCTTTCCGCGAGTGATCATCAGAGTGCTTCCAGCAAAGGTCTATTCCAACATGACCAGCCGTCGCAGCTCCTCCTCTCGCCCCTCCGGTCCCAAACCTGGGGACTGGGAGAGTTGCACCATCCCGCATAGCGAGTTAGCGTCGCTTCAGGCCAAGGGATTTCTCCCTCAGGCATACATGGTCCCGGTCCGAGCCGGTCTCGCCACCTATAATGGCGGAAAACAAGTGGAGAGCACCCCCAATCTTTCTAAAGGAGAGCGGGTGTGCCTCGTCCCCTATCTGTTAAGGGGACTGGGATTCCCAATTCACCCATTTCTCCGCGGGCTTCTGGAGTTTTACGGCCTCCAACTGCACAATCTCACGCCCGCCTCCGTATTGCATATTGCGGGTTTTGTCGCCCTTTGCGAGCCATTTTTAGGCATGGAGGCTCATTTTGCACTATGGAAGATGTTATTCTCGCTGGTGCCCCGTTCTCAAAAGGGGTCCATATACCAAGTGGGCGGAGCTGAAGTATGGCGCATCGCCGGGACCGGATACCTATCCGGAACCCCAAAGGAAGCGTCCGAGGACTGGCCTTCGGAATGGTTTTATATAGATGACGTCCCGCTACCGGACCCTATCCGGGTCAGTCTCCCTGAGTTCAACAGTGCTCCATTGAAGAAACGCTTGAGCTGGCGTGCGCGGAGCTCTCAGAGAGAAAGCGACAGAGACGTCCTTTACCTCATGGGCCGGATAAAACTGTTGGCTCATTCCGGACTAACCATGATAGGAGTCATGGCCGCATGCATTATGCGGGGGGTGCAGCCGCTTCAATATAGAGGCCACCCAATGTGGGAATTCAACGGGGAGGATGACGCCACCCGTTACGGTCGTAAAGGGCCGGACTCGGTCGCCGCTCTAGAAAAGATCTTATCCTCTTTGTACAAGGGAGAAAAGGAGGAATTCCTCCACGTCAATCCGCGGGCCAGATTCAGTATGAACGATCCTCCAAGTTGGGTAAGTGAACAATTGCGCTTGCCCGTTTGTTTACTCCCGTGGTTTAGATAGGTAGTCTAACGACTTCAATGCAGGAACTGCGACAGGAGGTAAAGAATATAAGCAGCTGCCCTCCACAGCCCGAGGACCCAGAACGGTCCCTCAATCCGGACTCCGAAGAGGATCCGGACATATCGGTGGAGCTTATCGACGGGGTGTTCTATCAGTTAAGCAAGGACAATACCTTGGTAGCCATCACGGCTGATTACCCAAGGTTAATCCCGGCCTCCCAGGTGACGGAAACCGGAGTCTCATTCCCTTGAGAGGGATTCCACTCCCACGTATTTCGGTGTTTCTGACGACAACCATGTTTTGCAGGGGAGATTTCCGAGGCAGGAGGCCGAACCTACGGCGGCTAGCCAACGAGGGGCCGCAGAGCCCCGTAGGGCAAAAAGGAATGAAGTTCGGACGAAAATGCCGGCGCAAAGGTATAGTGCACCCTTTGTTTCCCTGGAGTTATTCGGTCAGGGCATATTAACGTTCGTGCTGTCTTCAGGACGAAGGGACCTCGCCGGACTACATCCGGAGAGGTTGCCAATCGCGCCTCCACCAGCCAGGCTCCAACGTCTGGCCAGGAAGCGGAGGCGAGTACAAGGCGCGCACCGGACGCTCCTCCAACAGAGGATGCGGACAGGCTGTCCGCCACAAATTCAGAAGTGGAGAGTGCCATGAACCACAAGCATCGCCGGACAACTCTACGCGACGCTTGTTTCTCCCAAGAGGCTTTAGATGCCTTTAATTCGGGAGATGCGTACCTCCGTGCCGCTCAGAATGGTTTAACCAGAGCCAGGGAGCAATATGTGAAAGACATACGGGTAAGAAAATTTTGGTTAAATATATACATATGCCAGTAGCCCCCGAGACTTGAAGCAGTTAGAGCAACTGATTTAAGGATCATTTAAAATGTAGGTTCTTACAGAGAAGAATACTGTACTGTCCCAGGAGCTGGAAAAGTGCAAGGCCCAACTAGAGGCCGCACTAGCCGCAGCAGGGGAGCCCCAAGAGACCCCCTCAGGTAAAATACACTTCGAAAGATTAGTATTGTGCAGTGTGGGTGCAAATCTGACAAGTCAAATTGTAGATGGCGCCGGACTCGATCTGGACAAGCAACAATTCTTACGCCAGCTAAAGGACGGTGAGAGTATGTTGACGAGGGTGAGGCGAGAGAAGAATGATCTTCAGGATGCCAACACCAAGCTGGACGTCGAACTTAAAGATGTTCGTGGCCAGCTGTTGGACTCCACGAAGGAGAATCAGTGGCTTCGATGCGGCATTTTTAGTAACTGCTTGAACGAACTTTGAAATAAGAGTTCGGCGAGGAAGTCAACTAACAGAGTAAAGTCTGTAGGTATGCTCACAGGTCGTCCTGCAGAGGAGATGCCCGGTTCTACGGGTGACCTTCTTCCCGAACTCATGCAACTTCACGAGCGAATTCGGCAGGCGATGCGAGGTGTTGCCCAAGCCTTATGGCCTGCCCACTCCATGCCCGAGGGCCTTGGAGAGCTTGCGGAGAAGCTGAAGGGAGCTCGGCGGCACTTCCGGTTGTGGAAGATATTGGCTTGCCGACAAGGCGCTAGGGAAGCCTGGGCCATGGTGAAGACCCGTTTTACGAAGTCTGACCCGAACCAGATGGCCGAGGTCAGACCAGTGGGGCCTGACGGGAAGGAGATCCCTGTGAGCTTAGTATACGGCCAAGTAGAGTTGGCCGCAAAGTATTCCCAGCAAGACTGTAAATTAGACAGCCTGTTAGATGGTATAGAAGAGGAATACAATCAGTCAGAATGACTATGTAATTTTGAATTGACATGTGTAATGCCTTCTAGCCGGATTGTAGATCATTTGTCATTGCCGACCTTTTCGCTTCAACCTCGGGACCTGACGGTCCAGAGTGTGTCCGAATACCATAGCGGTTATATAAGAACCATGGTATGCGTGGAGACCAGGCGTAGGGGTCATTAGTGCTTTATCAGATAAGTGCCCAACTAGTTATGTTATATTACATGGTTAGTAAGAAACATCTTCCAGAGAGAATAGTTTCGTTAGGGGTTCCTTTCGCTGGGAGGCATGCCCTAAAGTGCATGTCCGGACTGCGTAAAAAGACGCAGAAAAAAGCATCTGGGGGCGCATAAAATGGGTAAAAAGATCATCTTTTATCTCACCAACCGAATATTCCCTTAAGAATGCTAGCTTTCGGCTTCACCCAGTCTGAGGTACACATCCGGCTGACACGGTAGTAACAATCGCAGAGGTGCTCCCTTTACCGCCTAGCCGAACAATCGGGAACGTAGGGGTAAGCACAGGAGCCAGGCAACCCAGCTTGGCCAAAACTTAAGTCATATCGATGCATATAATGGTGAAGAAAAAGGTACATGCGGAAGTTTGACGCATGTGTTGGGCATGAAGCCCGTATAAATAAGCTTCTGTTAAAGAAGCCCCCAGGTTTAATGAGCGCGAGTGGCGCGTCACTAGATAAGCCTTTAAGGGCTATAAAAGAAAAGAGGGGAATGAGAGAAATGTAAGACAGAAAAATGCAAAAAATGGACAGAGGAAGGAGACGAACACAGAGTCCGGGGCTAGGCATAGAATCTTCGGAGACGGTGGCGTTCCACGGGTTCGGCTCGAGTCGGTTATCCGACGTATCTCGCAGGCGGTACGCCCCGCCAGTCAGGACTTGGTCAATTATGAATTGACCTTCCCACTTGGGCTTGAGTTTGTCCTTTTTCTTATCCGGCAGGCGTAGAACTAGTTTGCCAACATTGTAATTTTTGGCCCGTACTTCTCTGCTTTGATATCTTCGGGCCTGCTGTTGATAAAATGCGGAACGGGCTTTTTCCACGTCACGCTCCTCCTCCAAGGCGTCCAAGTTGTCCTGCCGGTCGAGCTCGGCTTCTCTTTCTTTGTACATGCGCACTCTAGGTGAGTCATGAATTATGTCGCAGGGCAGAACTGCCTCTGCACCGTACACCATGAAAAATGGTGTGTATCCGTTGGTGCGATTTGGCGTGGTCCGCAGCCCCCAGAGTACGGAGTCGAGCTCCTCTACCCAGTGCGTATTAGATTCCTTAAGGGACTGCACTAATCTGGGTTTGATGCCGCTCATAATAAGACCATTTGCACATTCGACCTGGCCGTTGGTTTGTGGGTGATAGACGGAAGCATAATCGAGCTTGATGCCCATGTTTTTGCACCAGAGTTTTACCTCGTCTGCGGTAAAGTTTGTACCATTATCGGTTATGATGCTGTGGGGGACGCCATAACGGTGTACAACCCCAGATATGAAGTCTATCACAGGTCCGGATTCGGCCGTTTTAACAGGCTTAGCTTCTATCCATTTGGTGAATTTATCCACCATGACCAGTAAGTATTTCTTTCTATCGGTCCCGCCTTTAAGGGGTCCGACCATGTCAAGCCCCCAGACCGCAAAAGGCCAGGTGATTGGTATAGTTTGGAGTGTGGTGGGTGGCATATGGCTTTGGTTGGCAAAAAGTTGGCAACCATCGCATCGTTGGACTAAGTCCTGAGCGTCTGCCCGGGCCGTCGGCCAATAAAAGCCTATACGGAAAGCCTTGCTAACAAGGGACCGAGCAGCGGCGTGGTGACCACCAAGTCCGGCATGAATTTCAGCCAGAAGGTTCCGCCCTTCCTCTTCGGAGATGCACCTTTGAAGGACTCTCATAGTGCTTTTCTTATAAAGCTTTCCCTCATGGACTCTGTAGGCTTTAGATCGCCGCATTATGAAGCGGGCCTCGTTTTGGTCCTCCGGGAGTTCCTACCTAGTAAGGTACGCTAGGAATGGTTCTGTACACGGGGCGATAACCGCCATTATTACGTGGGCTGAAGGTGTAATTTCATTGGCAGAGCCTCCAATTGTGTCAGCTTGTTCGGCGTCGAGTGGTGCGGCTGGGTCCGGGCTGTTATTTGCGGGTTCCCCCTCCCATGCTACAGATGGCTTGAACAATCTTTCTAAAAAGATGTTGGGGGGGGACTGCATTGCGTTTTGCTCCGATGCGTGCCAGTACGTCCGCTGCTTGATTGTTTTCTCGGGCTATATGGTGAAACTCCAGCCCTTCGAACCAAGCTGACATTTTTAGGACGGCGTTGCGGTAAGCTGCCATTTTTGGGTCCTTGGCGTCGAAGTCGCCATTTATTTGGGATATCGCGAGGTTCGAATCCCCGCGTACCTCTAGGCGTTGAATGCCCATGGATACTGCCATCCGGAGGCCATGTAGAAGGGCCTCGTATTTGGTTGCGTTGTTGGAGTCCGTGTACATAATTTGGAGTACATATTGGACTGTGTCTCCTGTGGGGGGCGTCAAAACGACGCCAGCCCCCAGTCCGGCCAACATTTTGGAGCCGTCGAAATGCATGATCTAGTTTGAGTATGTGCTGTACTCTTTAGGGAGTTCGGCCTCCGTCCATTCCGCGACGAAGTCAGCCAAAACTTGCGATTTGATAGCTCACCGTGGCTTATAGGTTATATCGAACGGGAGGAGCTCGATGGCCCATTTTGCGATCCGGCCCGTTGCATCGCGGTTGTTGATAATATCGTTAAGTGATGCTTCCGAGGCTACTGTTATGGAACACTCTTGAAAGTAGTGTCGTAGTTTTCGGGATGCCATGAATACCGCGTATGCAATTTTTTGATAATGCGGGTACCGTGATTTGCATGGAGTGAGGACAGTGGACACGTAGTAGACCGGCCTTTGAAGGGGGAATTTGTGTCCGTCCATTTCCCGCTCGACAACGAGCACTGCGCTGACAACTTGATGTGTTGCTGCAATGTACAATAGCATTGGTTCGCCGGTGTTTGGCGTGGCCAGGACTGGGTTTGTTGCCAATATGGCTTTTATTTCGTTGAGTCCGACCGTGGCTGCGTCCATCCATTTGAAGTGTTCGGTGCGCCGATGGAGGCGGTAAAGGGGTAGGGCCTTTTCTCCTAAGCGGGAGATGAAGCGGCTTAGAGCCGCCACGCATCCGGTTAATTTTTGTATTTGTTTGAGGTCCTTTGGGATATCCAATTGTGACAAAGCTCGGATCTTGGCTGGATTTGCTTCAATTCCTCTACCGGATACAATGAAGCCCAAGAGCTTTCCGGTTGGAACGTCGAAGACGCATTTTTCTGGGTTGAGCTTGATGTCGTATTTTCGGAGGTTATCGAATGTGAGCCTCAAGTCGTCTACTAGAGATTCGACATGTCTTGATTTGATGACCACATCATCCACATATGCCTCCACTGTTTTGCCGATCTGATTTGCCAGACATGTCTGGATCATGCGCTGATATGTTGCGCCAGCGTTTTTTAGCCCGAAGGGCATTGTGTTGAAGCAGAATGGGTCGTATGGTGTGATGAATGCTGTTGCAGCTTGGTCTGATTCTGCCATCTTGATTTGATGGTAACCGGAGTATGCGTCGAGGAAACACAACGAGTCGTGTCCTGCGGTGGCATCGATAATTTGATCGATACGGGGGAGGGGGAAGGGATCCTTTGGGAAAGCCTTGTTAAGGTCTTTAAAGTCGACACACAGGCGCCAGTCCGGATGTTTTATGTCTCTAATGAATCCGGCCTCCAATAACTTGGCTAGCTCTTCTCCCATAGCCTGTCTCTTGGGTTCGGAAAAACGCCGAAGGGCTCATTTGACAGGTTTGAATCCTTTTAGGATATTTAAGCTGTGTTCGGCCAGCCTGCGTGGGATCCCTGGCATGTCTGAAGGGTGCTAGGCGAAAATGTCCCAATTCTCTCGTAGGAACTCTCGCAGTGTGGCGTCTACATCGGGGTTCAGTCGTGCCCCGATGGAAGCTGTTCTATTGGGGTCCGTTGGATGGACCTGGAATTTGACTATTTCGTCAGCTGGCTTGAAGGATGTGGATTTGGATCTTTTGTCGAGTATCACATCATCCATGTTAACCGTGGAGCACAGCGCAGTCAGTTCCTCGGCCGCTAAGGCTTCGGATAGTGCCTCAAGGGCTAATGCGGCCGTCTTATTTTCGGCACGGAGTGCTATGTCCGGATCACTAGCTAGAGTGATAATTCCATTCGGCCCGGGCATCTTAAGCTTCATGTACCCGTAATGGGGTATCGCTTGGAAGATTGTGAATGCTTCCCGCCCTAGTAAGGCGTGATGTCCGCTCTTAAACGGGGCCACCTGGAACGTGACTTCTTCGGACCTGTAATCATCCGGCATGCCGAACATCACATCTAGTGTGATTTTTCCTGTGCAGCGCGCTTCCCGACTGGGGATTATTCCTCTAAAGGTTGTGCTGCTTCGCTCAACACGGTTCCAGTCTATTTCCATTTTTTGAAGGGTTTCCTCATAAATGAGGTTCAGTCCGCTGCCTCCATCCATGAGCACCTTGGTGAAGCGAAAGCCGTCCACTATGGGACTAAGGACCAATGCGGCTGGTGCTCGGGCTGTTCAGAATCTAGGTTCATGACTTGCGTTGAAGGTAATGGCAGTGTCGCTCCATGGATTTATTGTTGCAACTTGATAGACTTCGGCGAGGTTGCGGAGTGTTCTTTTTTGCATATTGTTTGATGCGAAAGTCTCGAAGACTGTGAGAACGGTACTGGTGTCCTCGGGCTGGCTTTCTGCGGCCTCCCGATTCAAGAGGTCCTCGCCAATTTTGGCTACCTACCGGAGTATCCAACATGCTCTAAGGCTGTGAGTTGGTGTGGTGTCCTCTGTATTGTGAATTCTACAGGGTCCATCAAGCCACCTTTCCAATACGGTTCCCTGCCCTGTAAAGGGTTCTGGCTTTTTGCTATTTATCCCGGGTGTCTTATGATGATGCACCCTCTTAGTTCGGACAGGATCACTATTTAAGGTCGGATTATCCCAAAATTTTATTTCAGTTTTCCAGGCACTTTCCATCGCACAGTACTTTTGTACTATGGACGCCAAGTCAGCGAAGCGTGTAATATCACGACGACTTATGGCGTTAAGGATTCCCTCGTCCGTGCAATTACTGCAGAAGATTGATATTGCGTCTCCCTCGCGGCAATCCTTTATCCTGTTCATAACCAAGAGGAATCTGGCCCAGTAATGATGTACTATTTCATCGGGCCTCTGCCTGACTTGGGAGAGATCGCTTATGTTCGGGTGGGCGGGTGTTGTTGAATCTGAAACCTCACCCAATCCAAAATTCGGAGGCCGAAGAGTTTCCGAACTCTGAAGTTCGGATTCTTGGATGTTATCCAACGAATCCGGCCCGTTGCCTGATCCTAAGCTCGGGTCTTGAGTTACATCCTCCCCTTCGCGGGTATCCGGCTTGGAGGGATCGGGAATTCGGACGTAACTAGTCTTTAAAATAGATGAAGGGTCACCGCACTGCGCCTCTACCACGGCAACGTGGTGGGCGACTTGGGGAGAGTTAATTTCTCTTAGATCGGGTTTAAGCCCAACCTGGTTGTAATCCGTAGCGACCCCCAGGGCGGCGATGCGATCCAAGAGATCGTTTATGGAAGAGAGCTCCATTGGATCCAGCTGCTCGACGAGCTCCGAGGTGACATGTAGGTTGCTTCTGATGACCCGAGAGGTCACCGTCGGCGCAACAGCCGAACAGGCGGTCATGAGGAAACCACCTAGCCGGAGGGTTTGGCCGACAGCCAAGGCTCCCTTAGCAACGGCGCTGTCTTTGAAGACGGGAGAAGGCATCCTTCCCGATTGTGACGGCACAGAGGAACTCTCAATGAAAGCACCAATGGTGGTGTCAAAACCGGCAGATCTCGGGTAGGGGGTCCCGAACTGTGCGTCTAGGCCGAATGGTAACAGGAGACAGGGAACACTTTGTTTTACCTAGGTTCGGGCCCTCTCGATGGACGTAATACCCTACTCCTGCTTGATTAATATTGATGATATGGGTAGTACAAGAGTAGATCTACCACGAGATCAAGGAGGCTAAACCCTAGAAGCTAGCCTATGGTATGATTGTTGTGTATGGAGTTGATTCTCTACGGACTACAACCCTCCGGTTTATATAGACACCGGATAGGGTTAGGGTTACACAGAGTCGATTACAATGGTAGGAGATCTTGAATATCGCATCGCCAAGCTTGCCTTCCACGCCAAGGAAAGTCCCATCCGGACACGGGACGAAGTCTTCAATCTTGTATCTTCATAGTCCAGGAGTCCGGCTGAAGGTATAGTCCAGCTACACGAACACCCCCTAATCCAGGACTCCCTCACCGAACCTGTGGCGACAAGCCAACGAGGGGCCATGGGGCCCCGTGGGCCGAAAAGAAGTGCAGTCCGAACCGAGGCATCAGCGCAAAGGTATGGCATGCCCCTTATCCCAGGTGTTATACCTTCGAGGCACATTGACACACGTGCTCTCTTCAGGACAAAGAAACCTCGCCGGACTATACCCGGAGAGGTTGCCAATAGCGCCTCCACCAGCCAGGCTCCAAAGCCTGGTCCGGAGGTGGAGGCGAACGCAAGGCGCGCGCCAGACGCTCCTCTGACGGAGGATGTGGATGGGTTGTCTGCCACCAACTCTGAGGTGGAGAGTGCCATGAACCACAGGCGTCGCCGGACAATTCTTCGCGACGCTTGTTTCTCCCAAGGGGCGTTAGATGCCTTCAACTCGGGAGATGCACACCTCCGTGCCGCTCAAAATGGTCTAGCCAGGGCCACGGAGCAATATGTAAAAGACATACAGGTAAGAAAATTGTGGTAGATATATATATATAACAGTAGCCCCTGAGACTTGAAACAGTTAGAATAACTGATTTAAGGATCATTTGATATGCAGGTTCTTACAGAAAAGAATTCCCTACTGTCCAAGGAGCTGGAAGAGTGCAAAGCCCAACCGGAGGCCGCACTAGCCGCGGCAGGGGAGCCTAAGGAGACCCCCTCTGGTAATATACACTTCGAAAGATAAGTATTTTGCGAAGCACGGCTTTGGTGCGAATCTGACAAATGAAATTGTAGATGGCGCCGGATTGAATCCGGAAAGGCAACACCTCCTACGCCAGCTAAAGGCTGGTGAGAGGGTGCTATTAAAGGTGATGGGGGAGAAGAACGTTCTCCAAGATGCCAACACCAGGCTGGGCGTCGAGCTGAAAGATGTTCGTGCCTAGCTGTCAAACTCCGTAAAGGAGAATCAGCGGCTTCGGCGCGGCATATTTAGTCGTGCTTGAACAAACCTTTTGAAAGAGAGTTCGGCAGGGAAGTCGACTAACAGAGCAATGTCTGTAGGTGTGCTAACAGGTCGTCCTACAGAGGAGATGCCCGGTTCTACGGGTGACCTTCTTCCCGAGCTCTCGCAACTGCTCGATCGAGTTCGGTAGGCGATGCGAGGCGTCGCCCAGGCCCTGTGGCCATCCGTCTCCATGCCCGAAGGTCTTGGAGAGCTTGCGGAGAAGCTAAAGGGAGCACGGTGGCGCTTCCGATTGTGGAATATATCAGCCTGCCGTCAAGGCGCTAGGGAGGCTTGGGCCATGGTGAAGACGCGGTACACAAAGGCTGACCCCAACCACATGGCCGAGGTCGGTCCTGTAGGGCCCGATGGGAAGGAGATCCCTGTAAGCTTAGTATACGGCCAAGTAGAGTTGGCCGCAAAGTATTCCCAGCTGGACTGTAAATTAGACAACCTGTTAGATGGTATTGAAGAGGAATACAACCAGTCGAAATGACTATGTTATTTTATTGACATTTATAATGCCTTCTAGCCGGATTGTAGATCATTTGTCATGGCCGACCTTTTCGCTTCAGCCTCGGGACCTGACGGTCCGGAGTGTGTCCGAATTCCCATGCGGTTATATAGGAACCGGGGAATGCATGGAGACCAGACGTAGGGCTCATTAGGGCGTGAACAGACAAGTGCCCGACTAGGTATGTTATATTACATGGTTAGTAAGAAACATCTTCCAGGGAGAATAGTTCCGTTAGGGGTTCCTTTCCCTGGGAGGCATGCCCTAAGGTGCATGTCCATGCTATGAAAAGAAACGCAGAAAAAACATCTGGGGGCGTATAGATAAAAATAAAAAAATATCATCTTTAGTTCACCGACTGAATATTCCCTTAAGAACGCTAGCTTTCGGCTTCACCCAGTCTGAGGTACACGTCCGGCTGACCCGGCAGTAACAATCGCAGAGGTGCTCCCTTTACCACCTAGTCGAACAAGCGGGGACGTAGGGGTAAGCACGGGAGCCAGGCAACCCAGCTTGGCCAAAACTTAAGTCATATCGATGCATATAATGGTGAATAAAAGGTACATGCAGAAGTGTGACACATGTGTTGGGCATGAAGCCTGCATGAATAAGCTTATGTTTAAAGAAGCCCCCAGGTTTAATGAGCGCGGATAGCGCGTCACTTTATGAGCCTTTAGAGGCTATAAGAGAGAGAGAGAAGAAGAGAAATGTAAGACAGAAAGTATAAAAAATGGACAGAGGAAGGAGATGAACATAGAGTCCGGCGCTAGGCATAGAATCTTCGGAGACGGGTTGCGTTCCATGGGTTTGGCTCGAGTTGGTTATCCGATGCATCCCGCAGGCGGTACGCTCCACCAGTCAGGACTTGATCAATTATGAAGGGACCTTCCCACTTGGGCTTGAGTTTGTCCTTTTTCTTGTCCTGTAGTCATAGAACTAATTCGCCAACGTTGTAAGTTTTGGCCCGTACTTCTCTGCTTTGGTATCTTCGAGCCTGCTGTTGATAGAATGTGGAATGGGCTTTTGCCATGTCGCGCTCCTCCTCCAATGCATCCAAGCTGTCCTGCCGATCGAGCTCGGCTTCTCTTTCTTCGTACATGCGCACTCGAGGTGATTCATGAATTATGTCGCAAGGCAAAACTGCCTCTGCGCCGTACACCATAAAGAATGGTGTGTATCCGGTGATGCGATTCGGCGTGGTCCGTAGCCCCCAGAGTACGGAGTCGAGCTCCTCTACCCAGTGCGTGTTAGATTCCTTGAGGGACCGCACTAATCTGGGTTTGATGCCGCTCATGATAAGACCATTTGCACGTTCGACCTGGCCGTTAGTTTGTGGGTGATAGACGGAAGCATAATCGAGCTTGATGCCCATGTTTTTGCACCAGAGTTTTACCTCGTCGGCCGTGAAGTTCGTGCGTTATCAGTGATGATGCTGTGGGGGACGCCGTAACGGTGTACAACCCCGGATATAAAGTATATCACCGGTCTGGAGTCGGCCGTCTTAACAGGCTTGGCTTCTATCCATTTGGTGAACTTATCCACCATGACCAGTAAGTATTTTTGCTTGTGGGTACCGCCTTTAAGGGGTCCAACCATGTCAAGCCCCAAGACCGCGAAGGGCCAAGTAATGGGGATGGTTTGGAGGGTAGTGGGTGGCATATGGCTTTGGTTTGCAAAGAGCTGGCAACCGGTGCATCGTTGGACTAAATCCTGAGCGTCTGCCTGGGCCGTCGGCCAATAAAAGCCTGTACGGAAGGCCTTGCTTACAAGGGACCGGGCTGCAGCGTGATGACCGCTGAGTCCGGCATGAATTTCAGCCAGGAGATTCCGCCCTTCCTCTTCGGAGATGCACCTTTGAAGGACTCTGGTAGTGCTTTTCTTATAAAGCTCTCCCTCGTGGACTCTATAGGCTTTGGATCGCTGCACTATGCAGCGTGCCTCATTTTGGTCCTCGGGGAGTTCCTGCCTAGTAAGGTAGGCGAGGAATGGTTCTATCCACGGGGCGATGACGGCCATTATTACGTGGGCTGAAGGTGTTATTTCATTGGCAGACCCTCCGATTGTGTCAGAATATTCGGTGTCGGGCAGTGCGGTTGGGTCCAGGCTGCTATTGTTCGGCTCCCCTTCCCATGCTACGGATGGCTTGAACAGCCTTTCCAAAAAGATGTTGGGGGGGACTACATCGCGTTTTGCGCCGATGCGTGCCAGGACATCTGCCGCCTGATTATTTTCCCGGGCTATATGGTGAAATTCAAGCCCCTCGAACCGAGCTGACATTTTTAGGACGGCGTTGCGGTAAGCTGCCATTTTTGGATCCTTGGCATCGAAGTCTCCATTTATTTGGGATATTGCAAGGTTCGAGTCCCCACGCACCTCTAGGCGTTGGATGCCCATGGATACTGCCATCCGGAGACCATGTAAAAGGGCCTCATATTCGGCTGCATTGTTGGAGTCCGTGTACATAATCTGTAGTACGTATTGAACTGTGTCTCCTGTGGGGGACGTCAAAACGACGCCAGCCCCTAGTCCGGCCAACATCTTGGAGCCGTCGAAATGCATGATCCAATTTGAATGTGTGCCGTACTCTTTAGGGAGTTCGGCCTCCGTCCATTCTGCGACGAAGTCGGCCAAGACTTGTGACTTGATGGCTCGTCGTGGCTTATAAGTTATGTCGAACGGGAGGAGCTCGATGGCCCATTTCGCAATCCGCCCCGTTGCGTCACGGTTGTTTATAATATCGTTAAGTGGTACTTCCGAGGCTACCATTATTGAACACTCTTGAAAGTAGTGTCGTAGCTTCCGGGATGCCATGAATACCGCATACGCAATCTTTTGATAATGCGGGTACCGTGATTTGCAGGGAGTGAGGACAGTGGACACATAATAGACCGGCTTTTGAAGGGGGAATTTGTGTCCGTCCGCTTCTCGTTTGACGACGAGCACTGCGCTTACAACCTGATGTGTTGCTGCAATGTATAATAGCATTGGTTCGCCAATGTTTGGCGCCGCCAGGACTGGGTTTGTTGCTAGTATGGCTTTTATTTCGTTGAGTCCGACCGTGGCTGCGTCCATCCATTTGAAGTGTTCGGTGCGCTGATGGAGGCGGTAAAGGGGTAGGGCCTTTTCTCCTAAGCGGGAGATAAAGCGGCTTAGAGCCGCCACGCATCCGGTTAACTTTTGTATTTGTTTGAGGTCCTTTGGGATATCCAGTTGCGACAGAGCTCGGATCTTGGCTGGATTTGCTTCAATTCCTCTACTGGATACAATGAAGCCCAAGAGCTTTCCGGCTGGAACGCCAAAAACGCATTTTTCCGGGTTGAGCTTGATGTCGTATGTTCGGAGGTTATCAAATGTGAGCCTCAAGTCGTCTACTAGAGATTCAACATGTCTTGTTTTGACGACCACATCATCTACATATGCCTCCACTGTTTGCCGATCTGGCTTGCCAGACATGTCTGAATCATGCGCTGATATGTTGTGCCGGCGTTTTTGAGCCCGAAGGGCATCGTGTTGAAGCAGAATGGCCCGTATGGTGTGATAAATGCCGTTGCGGCTTGGTCTGGTTCTGCCATCTTGATTTGATGGTAGCCAGAATATGTGTCGAGGAAACACAATGAATCATGTCCTGCGGTAGCGTCGATAATTTGATCGATGCGGGGGAGGGGGAAGGGATCCTTTGGGTAGGCCTTGTTAAGGTCTTTAAAATCAACACACAGGTGCCAGGATTTGTCCTTCTTTGGTACCATCACCAGGTTTGCTAGCCAGTCCAGATGTTTTATATCTCTGATGAATCCGGCCTCCAATAGCTTTGCTAGCTCCTCTCCCATGGCTTGTCTCTTAGGTTTGGAAAAACGCCGAAGAGCCTGTTTGACAGGTTTGAATCCTGTTTGGATATTTAAGCTGTGCTCGGCCAGCCTGCGTGGGATTCCTGGCATGTCTGAAGGGTGCCAGGCGAAAATGTCCCAGTTATCTTGTAGGAACTCTCGCAATGCGGCGTCGACATCAGGGTTTAACTGTGCCCCGATGGAAGCTGTTTTATTGGGGTCCATTGGATGGACTTGGAATTTGACTATTTCGTCCGCCGGTTTAAAGGAGGTGGACTTGGATCTTTTGTCGAGTACCACGTCATCCCTATTCACCGTAGAGCGCAGCGCAGTCAGCTCCTCAGCCGCTAGGGCTTCGGATAGTGCCTTGAGGGCTAGTGCGGCTGTCTTGTTTTCGGCGCGGAGTGCTATGTCCAGATCACTAGCGAGAGTGATGATCCCGTTAGGCCCGGGCATCTTGAGCTTCATGTACCTGTAATGGGGTATTGCTTGGAAGATTGTAAACGCCTCCCGCCCTAGAAGAGCGTGATAACCGCTGCTGAACGGAGCCACCTGGAACGTGACCTCTTCGGACCTGTAATTATCCACGTGCCGAACACCACATCTAGTGTGATTTTTCCTGTACAACGCACTTCCCGACTGGGGATTATTCCTCTAAAGGTTGTGCTACTTCGCTCAATGCGGTTCCAGTCTATTTCCATTTTTTGAAGAGTCTCCTCGTAAATGAGGTTCAATCCGCTGCCGCCGTCCATGAGTACCTTGGTAAGACGAAAGCCGTCCACTATTGGACTGAGGACCAATGCGGCTGGTGCTCGGGCTGTTCGGAATTTAGGTTCATCACTGGCGTTAAAGGTAATAGCCGTGTCGCTCCATGGGTTTATTGTTGCTACTTGGTAGACTTCGGCGAGGCTGCGGAGTGTCCTTTTTCGCATATTATTTGATGTGAAAGTCTCGAAGACTGTTAATACCGTATTGGTGTCTCTGGGGTGGCTTTCTGTGGCCTCCGGAATTAGGAGATTTTCGCCAATTTTGACCACCTGCCGGGGTATCAACATGCTCTGAGGCTGTGAGTTGGTGTGGCGTCCTCTGTACTGTGAATTTTACAGGGTCCATTAAGCCACCCTTCCAGTACGGTTCCATGCCCTATAGAGGGTTTTTGCTTTTTAGTGCTTGATCCGGGTGACTGGTGATGATGCACCCTTTTATTTCGGACTGGGTTTGTATTCAGGGCCGGATTGTCCCAAAAATTTATTTTGGTTTTCCAGGCACTTTCCATCGCACAGTACTTTCGTAGAATGGACGCCAAGTCAGCGAAGCGTGTAATATCACGGTGACTTATGGCGTTGAGTATTCCCTTGTCCATGCAATTATTGCAGAAGATTGAGATTGCGTCTTCCTCGCGGCAGTCCCTTAGCCTGTTCTTAACCAGGAGGAATCTGGCCCAGTAATGATGTACTGTTTCATCAGGTTCTTGCCTGATTTTGGATAGATCGCTTATGTTGGGGTGGGTGGGTGGAATTAAATCCGAAGCCTCACCCCATCTAAGGCTCAGAGCCCGAGTAATTTCTGAACTCGAAAATTTGGATTCCTGGATGTTGTCTAATGAATCAAGGCCGTCGCTTGACTCTAAGTTCAGGTATTGAGTGATATCCTCCCCTCCGCGGGTATCCGGCTTGGAGGGATCGAGAATCCGGATGTAGTGAGTCCTTAAGATAGATGAAGGGTCGCCGCACTGTCCCTCTACCACGGCAATGTGATGGGTGACTTGGGGAGAGTTAATCTCTCTCAGATCGGTTTTAGGCCCAATATGGTCGTAATCCGTAGCGACTCCCAAGGCGGCGAAGCGATCCAAGAGCTCGTTTATGGAGGAAAGCTCTATTGGATCTAACTGCTCGGCGAGTTCCGAGTTGACATGAAGATTGTTTTCGGCTCGAGAGGTCATCGTCGGTGCAGAAGCCGAACAGGCGGTCATAAGAAAGCCACCTAACCGGAGGGTTTGGCCGACAGCCAAAGCTCCCTTAGCAACGGTGCCGTCTTTAAAGACGGGGCGAGGCATCCTTCCTGATGGCGATGACACAGAGGAACACTCAATGAAAGCACCAATGTCGATGTCAAAACCGGCGGATCTCGGGTAGGGGGTCCCGAACTGTGCGTCTAGGCCGGATGGTAACAGGAGACAAGGGACACGAAGTTTTACCCAGGTTCGGGCCCTCTCGATGGAGGTAAAACCCTACGTCCTGCTTGATTAATATTGATGATATGGGTAGTACAAGAGTAGATCTACCACGAGATCGAGGAGGCTAAACCCTAGAAGCTAGCCTATGGTATGATTGTTGATTTGTATGTTGTCCTACGGACTAAAACCCTCCGGTTTATATAGACACCGGATAGGGTTAGGGTTACATAGAGTCGGTTACAATGGTAGGAGATCTTCATATCCGTATCGCCAAGCTTGCCTTCCACGCCAAGGAAAGTCCCTTCCGGACGCGGGACGGAGTCTTCAATCTTGTATCTTCATAGTCTAGGAGTCCGGCCGAGGGTATAGTCCGGCTATCCGAACACCCCCTAATCCAGGACTCCCGAGTACAAGGTTAGAACCATCACCGGCGATGAGTTCGACGTCATCTACACCCGTTCTTCCGCGACGGTGAAAGGATGCCTTTCTCGCTTCAGACGCATGTTCGAAGACTCAGATGATGAGTGGGTCGCTAGACTAGATGTTGAGTACACCACAGTCCTGGGACGAGAGAAGGATCTAAAGGACGAAGAGAGGAAGAAGCCCGCCGTGATCCAGGTTTGCGTGCATGACTTATGCTTGGTCTACCACATATGCCATGCCGACATTGAGTGCCAGGATTTTAAGGACTTCCTCGAGAGCAACCTAGTCAAATTCGTTACTGTAGACTTTGGTAACGACAAAGAAGTCCTGCGTCGGATAGGCCTCATTGTAGGCAACACCTTCGACCTCCAGAAGAATCAGCTGGTGTCCTCTCGTCAGCCTTCAATGCTGACCCTGGCAGGAGCCATGGTTCATCCTTCGTACGGTAAACTGGAGAAACCTCCATACACGTTTCATTGTCATGCATGGCTACCGAATGTACTAGATATAGACCACATCCACTATGCTGCAATGGATGGCTACCTTTGCTTCAATATCTACAAGGGTTGGATGAAGAGAAACAACGAAGTGTGCGGTTCAAGCAAAGAAGTATCGGCCAAGAGGAAGAGGGACAAGGACGAAGTCGAGGATGTGGACGAGGACTCCGAGTAAGGTGGCAGTGTCGTTGCTCATGGTGGTTCTAATGCAGTGTCTACCGGAATAGTTGCAAAGTTTAATTTCAGGTGTGCTTAATTTAATTTGAGGGGTGTGTTGTGTTGAGCCCCCGGCAGAACTATGTTATGTTTCTTCTTGTTACTTTAACTCTTCAGTACGTACATACTAGTATTTCTTACATTTCATCTTTTAGTTGGTATAGTACTACCACTCATTTCTTCACATTATATACGTACAATATATATGGCCAACATCATATAGCCAGCAGTTTAGTTGTTAAAGAATTTTAGGGTGCTTAGTTTTGTCAAAGAATTCCAGGGTGCTTAGTTTTATTTGAGGGGTGGGTTGTGCACTTGTGCTGGACACCATTATTGTGACAAGCCTTTTTAATAGTACTATATGCATAATTTGGCGACGAGCGCTCTCTATATGTACCACCTTTTTTTTAATTTCAAGTTTTGCTCCATGGCGCAATCCATCGATGCTACTACTGTACAAAAGTGGAGTATATACATTTTTTAAAAGGCTAGAGGGCGGGGCAGTCTATCTCGGTCGATTTCACGAGAGGCGAGGGCCTTTGTGATTTGACGGCTCATTACTGCTGTCAAATCGAATAGTACTGCGCCGCCCGCTGCACACCCGACGCCTCCATTAAACCCCTCCGTTAAACCCGCATGCAAACCGAGAATCCTACTCCGGCCACACATCCGTTCATGAGCGGGCCGGAATTAAACGCAACACCGGCCGAGCTCCTCCCGTCCGCCCTCAGTTTAAATGAGGCCAGACGCCGGCCAAGCTCCTACCGTCCGCCCTCTATTTACACGAGGCCAGCCAGACAGCAGGCAAGAATCGCACCCCTCCGCCGCTCCCCCATCTCCTCCTTCACCATTTTATCCACTCTTCCGATGGCTTCCGATGAGCCATTCTCCGGCATATTGCCCGGCTGGGTGGCCCGCTGAGCCCTCCGAATACGGGTGAGGCCGCTCGGTGCTTCACCAACCTCGCTTGGCCCGATGGAGCCAGTTGCCGCCCCAAGCAGGCGCGTGGTTCAGCAACTCGCTGCTCCAGTTCAGCTCGATGAGGAGTGGCGAGTTGCTCCACACCGGCACGGCGGCGAGCATGCCGATATGGGCGTCATCGCTGCCGCGTCGTACCGCGCCAGCAGTGTCTGCGGTGGCCGCGCCTCCCATGTATGTGGGCGCGCCTCCCATGCCTGCGGCAGCGCCATGCAGGCAGAGACAGAAGCCGGGTGCATGGAGAGCGACGAGTCGGTGGCCAGCTTCTCCGTGTCCGCCGCCATCATTGAGGAGAAGTAGAACACAGGAGGCCGCTGCCACTTGGGACCCATGAAGGCCACCGCCGAGGTGACGACCGCAGATTCAGGTGGTTTCTTTGCTGCTTCGTCTCTTCCGAGGACCTTCGTCGACCCCACAAGTGTCTGACGGACATGAGGAAGACAAAGGGATCCGCGGGCAGCCATTTAGAACTAAAATAAGTCTAGATACATCCATTTCTAGGACAAGTATTTCCGGGCGGAGGGAGTATTAATTATACAAGAGAGCCGGATTGGCACCTCTTAGTTCATGTAAATGTAATGAAATCCATCATGTTTATATGAAGATCCGGCTTTTTTATACGAAATCCTTCATGCTTATATGAAATCAGTCCGCGTTTGCACGAATTTCATCTGGTTGGTTAGAGTTGTAAAAATGTATGCCGTTGGCATTTGATGTCGTCCTCCACTTAAGGAAGCGGGAGGAAATTTGCCGGCTGCCGTTGGAGATGCTCTTTATGCTGGAAATAATAGAGTGACATCCAATCCATTTGAGTTAATTGCCTGTATGATTGTTCCTCTATAAAAAGTTAATTGCATGTACAGTGTACACGTGACTTGCAGGGTGGCTACAACTTCGTACAGAAAGTTAAAAAGAAACAAGTCCATCCTTAATCTTGTATTCTAAGTACTCTATGGGTTCCACTGTCATTACAGTAGCGAAAGAAGTATATATTAAATAAGTAGAGTAATATATAATATAAAAATATAAAGTTAAAAGACAGAATGCGAACTCATGTCATCGCGTTGCGAGCATCCGGCGCTAAGCAGCCCAACACATTTTTGTTGTAGACCATGGTGGAGATATATCTCCATGTCTACTCTTATATATACTCCATTCGTTCCTAAATATTTGTCTTTTTCAGATTTCAAATGGACTACCACATACGGATGTGTATGTAGACATATTTTAGAGTGTAGATTCACTCATTTTGCTCTGTATGTCTTTTCAGGAAGGGGTCAGATTTGTCCTTGATTTATTTATGAGCTATCCACATGGCACTGCACCGCCAAGAAAAGAGGGTAACATCAAAATTATGGACTACTTTTTTGAGTATGTTGGTAAGGTCCGGTCATAGTCACTTGTTGAAATCTCTAAAAAGACAAATACTCCCTCCGTCCGGAAATACTTGTCATCAAAATGGATAAAAGGAAATGTATCTAGACGTATTTTAGTTTTAGATACATCTCTTTTTATCCATTTTGATGACAAGTATTTTCGGACAGAGGGAGTAGAAAACAGAGTTGGTGATGATGGTGTGCGTGCCATCCTGCAATATAGGCCATCGGATTTATATCTAACAGATAGGAAAGAAACTATGGCAATTTTGCAAAAATATACCCACACGTCTCTCCATGTTCGCAAATAAGGCCTTCCCTCGTTCAACCTTTTCTCTCACAAGATAAACTACTCATACAAATGCATCTTGATGTTCCGTGCAACGCATGGGTAGCTAGCTAATTTCTTTTAAAATAGTTGCTGCGATAATTGGGTTGAAGTGATATATTTTATGTCTTCCCCGAATGATTTCAGATTCACTAGTAGTAACAAAGAAAAGGTTGCCTTGTTAATTAACAAAAAACTGGGTGAAAACTATCACATGAGGCCGGTAAAAACAAGGCACATTGGGTTCAGCATCATCGTCACTACAGCTGTGCGCACGCGAGAAGTCTACATATCAAGGGGGCTACCGGGCAAGGCACCGACACACAATGTTTGAGAGAGAAACCAACTGACAGATTATGATCAGATCGAGTTGTCACCCTTCTGCTTTCACTGTTGGGGGGAGGGAGAGAAAGACGTATCGAGAGTGTGCGTGGTAGGCACAGAGGCACAACTAGCGAGTGTGTATGTGTGTGTATGTGTGTGTGTTTGAAAGAGGAGTAGATAGATTATTATCAAGATCGATGTGCCACCCTACTCCTTCGGTGCCGGGTAGTGTGTGTGTGTGTATGTTTGAGAGAGAAGCCAGTCGATAGATTAGTATCAAGATCGAGGTGTCACCCTACTCCTTCGGTGTTGGGAAGTGTGGGTGTGTGTGGGGGGGGGCAGTGACACTCACATATCTCTACTCTTATAAAAAACAGAGTTGGTGATGATGGTGTTCCTGCCATCCTGCAATATAGGCCATCCGATTTATATCCGACGGATAGGAAGGAAACTATGGCAATTTTGCAAAAAGATACCCACACCCCTCTCCGCATTTGCAAATAAGGCATTCCCTCGTTCATGCTTTTCTCCCACAAGATAAACTTCTCATACAAATGCATCTTGATGTTCCGTGCAACGCATGGGCATCTTGCTAGTAGGGAGAAGGAGTTTGTGTGACACATATCTAGCTATATTAAGGGATGGGTAGATAGCATATGTGTGAGAGACATTATTATACTTTGAGACATTAGTGGCTATGGGTGGGCAGAATTAAAGGGGTGGGCGTGTTAGACATAGAGAGCGTGTGTGTTTCTGTGTGAGAGACTTGTAGGATGGGGTAGAAAGACGAATTTAACCCCGACGGAGGGAGAGAAATACACGAAGTGTGCGTGTGTGATTCCGATGCCCACAGGGAAATGAGATATGTATGCTTGTGAGAGAGATTGCACAATTCATTCACGTATCACTATCTAGCGATCGTGGACGTGCATCGCTTGAACATAAGCCAATATCTACTTCATATCGTGGCCAAAGGTACAATATCGATTCAACGCTATAAAGATTGGACACTCATATATCACATTTTTTCTATTTAAATAAACCTTTTCAGTTGTGCATGCCAAAGTTACAGTGATGTTTCTTCAAACAACCAATGTAGCTATCATGTACATGCACCATTGTTACTCTTGCATTCAAATTCATTAGTCTTGGATGATTTAAGTTTCTATTTTGAAGTAATATATGTAATATTCATATATGAATTCAACGGGTACGCAATTTATGAAATGGAGGCTATGTAATCATACGAGGTAACACTTTTAAGTAGCTGACTACAATATCATTTCTTTTTGTGCGCCTCTACACTAACACGTCAATGCATTATGTTTAAAGTAAATAACCAATGGCACCAAATTATCTATTTACACGAGAAATACATAGGCTGAGCGTTTGATCCCTTTTTTGTGAACGCGCCACTACACCCGTATGATTGGCCGCACCCGTGTGAAATTCCAAGTTATCGGCGCATCATCCCGAGTTATTGTCTTTTTTCTGGGGTGGACTTCACACCAGTTATTAACTGCTGACACGTGCCCCGTGTACACAGTCTAGCATGATCTTCCCGCTAGCACGGTCCAAAATTAGTTGAAACTGGATACGAACGATCCCGCGAGCGGCAAAATCTCCCGCCTCCTTCTAAAATTTCCGCCACCTTAGTCTTTAGCATGCGAAATCCCCCTTTTGTCCTTGGTGCACGGAGACCAACAGCTACAATACCGCCCTCATCTACATGATAGGTCGGGGCTGCTTTGGTAACTTCCGGTTCTCCCACTACACGGCACCCCCATTTCCTCTCCCCCTCCCGCAAAAACGACTAACTCCACAGCACCAGAGCATCTTACATCACGCCGTCCGTACTTCATCGCCCTTTCTCCCCTCCCCTCTCGAAACCCTAGACTGCACTTCCACCGGCGTACCATAGCCCATTCACTGCCAGCGGCATCCACCTCGCCAGATCTGCTTCTGCAGCCGCATCTACCCCTCCCACCTCCCCTAGAAACAACTAGACTGCTCATCCACCACTGTACCACAACCCATTCAGTGTCGGCCTTGTCCACGGTGTCGGATCTGCTTCGCCGGTACTCTCGTCAACTGCCCCGCATCTGCAGCGGCTCATTCGTACTCCCCACCGGAGACGCTTCGTCCACATCCCCCGGAGCCGCCCCACCGATGCCCCGTCGACGACCTTTGATCCTCTTCGCCGACACCTTCCTCAACCCTACCGGAGCCGCTTCGCCGACACCTTCCTCAACCCTACCGGAGTCGCTTCGCCGACACCATCGTCAACCCTACCGGAGTAGCTTCGCCTATACCATTCTCAACCCTACCGGGGCCGCTTTGCCAACTCACAAGTCCACGGCCTCAGATCCGCTTCCTCGCACCCTCATCCAACCTACCGAAGCAGCTTCTGACGCCCCATCCACGGCCGCAGATCCGCATCGTCGACACCACCCTTAACCCAACCACTGGAGAAGCTTCTGACACCCTGTCCACAGCCACAGATCCGCATCGTCGACACCACCCTTAACCCAACCACCAGAGCAGCTTCTGACACCCTGTCCACGGCAACAGATCCGCATCGTCGACACCATCCTTAACCCAACAACCGAGCAGCTTCTGACGCCCCGTCCACGGCCGCAGATCTGCTTCATCGGCACCATCCTTAACCCAACCACCGGAGCAACTTCACCTATGCCCTCGTCCACGGCCACAGATCCGCTTCGCCCACACCGTAGTCCACCCTACCGGAGCCGCTCCACAAACACCCTACTCGACGGTTCTAGATCTCCTTACCGGACCCCGACAGCCAGCGCAGTGTCATCACCCTCGATGTTTCTAACCTGATTCCCACCGTCTGGAGAGATGCCAAGCACCCGCCACGGCCTAGGTACTTGTCACCTTTAAACCCGTCCAGCATCACCTGTCCGATGTACTTCAAATATACTAACTGGTCGCTGTTACCTGTTATGCAGCTGGCAAAAACTATAAGGACAATGTTTCTTCCAGATCTAACAGCTTAGCCAACCAAGATCCTGGACTGAGGCATTGTTATGATCTTGTAAGCGTGTCTCTCTCTCTTGTATTGTTCTGTGCCTGCCTGCATGCTTTGCTAGGATTTTCGACCAGTAATCCCTTTGTCCAGACTATGATTTCTACTACTGGCTGCTAAATTAGATATGTAGATGTCATACATGATACTACCTCATACCTCCGTTCCTAAATATAAGTCTTTCTAGAGATTCCACTATAGGCTACATACGGAGCAAAATGAGTGAATCTACACTCGAAAATGCATCTATATACATCTGTATGTGGTCCATACTGGAATCTCAACAAAGACATATATTTAGGAACAGGGGCAGTACATTACACAAAATTGTAGGTGGCATGTAGGAATTCCAGTGCACTACATTGGGCTCCCTTAGAGTGCCTGTTAGTCCAGCATACAGAGTCATGGCTAGTTTATGGTACGCACACAATCGTTAATTGGTGGTTTAAATATGCGCAAGGGATATGCAATGTAGTATCATGTAGAGATGTCTGAAATTAGCCGTGTCAACTTGCAGATAGGGTTACACAATGAAAAAGTACAGATGTATGTGGCAATTTCATCGAACATCGCAAAAAAGGAGAGGCAGCGGTGAGCCTATACAGTGTGCTATGGTACGTCACTCCTCCATTACAATCATCGTGACATGTTATTTGTATGCCAGTTCTATTAGCCAAGTTTTTTAGGGACAGTTATTACGAGTTATCCTAAGAAAATAAGCACCTGTGAATATAAGCTCCATGTAATAAGCCAACCAGTTCTTTTCATTGCATTTTCAGCTTATCTTTGGTATGATCAGTGGAAAGTCTAGATTGCATTATGTTTTTTTCATTTTGCTGCCCATATGGAAATTAATTTGACTTTCAAACATCACAAATTGAACCCAGTGTGGTAATTAATATGATAGGAAAACAGACCATCACTATTTGCTCAAAATGCAAATACAAAGATACCATCTACTTGGCACAATCTACTTTGGTCAATGTTTTCCATAGAGATCCCATTGCCTAAATTAAACGAAGAACGCATGACCCACATTTAAATAAAGAACAATTATTTATTGAAATTCGATGGTCCAAGTGGCTGGTTATTATCGTATAGCAGCACCACCTGAAAGCATCATATAGCAGCAGCAGCAGCTCATAGCAACTCATCATACAGCAGTAGCAGTCTACAATTCATCATATACCAGCAGCAGCTCATAGCAATTCATCATATAGCAGCAGCAGGAGCAGCTCATAGCAATTCATCATATAGTAGCAGTAGGAGCAACTCATAGCAATTCATCATATAGCAGCAGCAGGATCAGCTTGTAGCAACTCATCATATAGCAGCAGCAGCTCATAGCAATTCATCATATAGCAGCAGCAACTCATAGCAACTCATCATACAGCAGTAGCAGCTCATAGCAATTCATCATATAGCAGCAGGAGGAGCAGCTCATAGCAATGCATCATATAGCAGCAGCAGAAGCAGCTCATAGCAATTCATCGTATAGTGGATCAGAATGAAAATTTGGCAAAAAATTAGAGGAGATCCTCACCTTGTTGGATGAGCTCATCCTTCAACAGCACCTCAAGGCCATGGCCTGGGAGGAGGGGAGGGGGAATAAGGTGCCTTCTGCCGCAGTGTGGCATCAGCCGTAGTTGTGCAGCGCCTGTCGGAGTAGTGCATTGGACGAACCAGAATGGAGCAGCTGCTGGAGACCATGAGAATGAGGGGCGGCGCCAGAGGGAGGAGCAGCCAGGGAGATTTGCCCCTACCCGCCGGCCATGTAGCCTAGCTGGACATAGCATCGTCGAGGACCAGGCCAGATGGGACCAGTGGCGACGGCTCGCTGGAGGAACCCTAGTGCTATAGGCAAGGGATCGAGGTAGAGGGAAAGGGGAGAGGAGATGCAAGCGGGCAGGGCAATGAATGCTTGCGTGTTTGTTTTTACTTGAGGGTCTGGTATGACACATGCGTCAGTAGTTGCATTTTGAGTGTAATATAGGCAGACAACAGAGTCATGTCACTATTCCCCTTCCCTTCAATTTTTAGTGAGGTTCTACCTGAAACACCCCCCTCCAAAGCGAAATTAGTTAAGCCCAAGCCCATAACTCAAAAATGACTTCTTTACATCTTTTATGGCTTATTTTGACAATATGCCCTGAAAAGGCGGAATCGAACTGGCCCTTAACCTGCAATTCAATTGTGTGTGCAATGATGAATCACTCCTGCCTGCTATCTGTACATTTAGGCATCATCATACATGGCATAACCTAATACATGTGCATTCCATTGTAGAATCTGGAATATGCAATGTTTATGTTAGTTCATACGTTGCGCATGATGTTTAAATGCCCCTTAAATCTGATCAGTCAAGTGATGGTCTTTAAGCCACCTTCTTTGCTTCTTTTCTTGATATGTAAGATTTTCTCACATATCTGTTCAATTGCTTATTTGCATCAGCCAGCCATACTAGGACTGTTTGCTTTGATTACTTGCTGTTCTTGACCTAACACTCTAACAGAGCTTGTCAACGATTTAAACACTAAGGGCTGCTGTAGTGGGGCCTTGTCTAACTCATAGGTGACATAAAGGTTTGGCTGTACACTACAGTAGGCTCTCCAAGAGTACCTGGAGATCCATTTCGAAGGTATGCCTAGTTTTTACATAGTGCAGGCATAGTAAATGCTCATTTCATTGTGTGCAAGTGCAAGAGATGTGGCATGTTTCATTATGTGGTGTTGTTTTGTTATAATCTCATCCTTTTGTGTTCATAGACTGGAAAGTATGCATATTTATCTTCCAAGGAGACGAGTAACTAGTTTGTGTCACCTTGCAGAGGGGGTGCAATGAAGATAAGATTGAGGATTTCCAAGTACAAGATGTTCGGAAGGAGCCTTGCAAGAGAAGTAGGAGCTGCGCTGAGCCTCTTCAACCTGCTAAGGTAAGTCACTGTATGCAACTCAACAGTTCAATTCCTTGTTTGTTTCAGGCATAGTTAATTTTCTCTTTTCAATTGCTTTATTTGTCCTCAGTTAATGAGATGCCCAAATAATCATGCCTGATGTTTGGTACTTGTATCACTATTAGTTGACATAATTAAAGGCCTTACCATTTAATTACTCTGCCGAAGTGTGTCTGAAGCTTTGATGTCTATTAACCAACTATTATTGCATGAGGCTCACAATCTAGTTTATACTACGCTAATGATTGCATAGTTTTGCCTATTGTAGTATGTTTGTATGAAACCCTCTGCTGTTCATTATGCTCCCTAAGACTTTAAGTGAGGCACAGAATGGCCAACTGCTTGCTTACTTATACGCAACGTGATGTCTAAATTTGTAACTTGTCTGTGTTTTCGATTGGGCCCCAACATCATGCTCCTCTGGTGAGCTAAGAGGGATTTCTGTATGCAGGCTGCATAGGCTATCTTTTTTATAATTTTTAAAATATCACCTGCTTATGCTTCATGACGTGTAACATTTTTTTAAAAGTGACGTGTAACATTATTGTTAGTCCTGTTTTGCCATGTAGTACAAAATAGTGTCTTGTTCACTTCACTATTGTAACTATATTTTTGCCCTAGTCATGTGTACTTATAGAAACATTTCAGGATGAAGTGACATCAACACAAAGATCTGCGAGCAGTGCGGCATGGCCGTTACCGAATGGTTATGGATTGGAATTGGAATGTGCTAATGTTCTCGAGCATCAACTAGAGGTGGCAAGACAACATGTACATGATTGTCAACGTGTAATCAACAAGTTGAGACTGTACATGCAGGTATTAGATGCAGGAGTCAAAAAAAATGAAACAAGACACTGAGGTAACCATGAAGGAATTGGAGATTTTGCAGACTGAAATTTGTGCTATCTGAATCCGGCCAATCCTATTTTCTGAAGAGATTATAGTTTAAATGGAGTTAAGTTGATGCGCGTCCATGATGTATGAGCTATATTTGCCCAGTGCATGTAATTTTCTGTTTGTGTATGCTTTATTATCACTTGTGCCAAACCATAATGCCCAGTGGGTATAATCGGCTGTAATTTCTTTATTGTATAGTGTAGGATTATTCTACCTTTCTATGCCTTGATCTCTTTGTTGTATAGTGTATGCTTTTTAGAGGTGATAGTGTTGAGTAGGATAATTCTTTGAATATGCTATATCGTTCAGACGGGGGGCAACTCGCCCGACCATGGCCCTTCACGGGCCGTCAGATCCATGGGCCTTCTACGTCTCGTAGGATCCATGGGCCTTCTACGTCTCGTAGGATCCATGGGCCTTCTACGTCTTGTAGGCTCCATGGGTCGCCAACTCATTTATGGGTCTTGTACGGGCCTTTAATGGGCCGTAGACAGGCCTTTAATGGAAATCGTACGTTTTATGGGCTGACCATAACGGGCCCTTAATAGGCTGTATTTGGTGATGCTATGAAAATGGCCCAACAGACTAACGGTCCACAAACAGGCCGACTGTAACGACAGGCTGAATTTGGCCCACAAGCAGAAAATGACACTAACGGGTCGTAAGTAACCGAATGCTGCAAATGAGCCCAAGAATAAATGGGCCCTCAGAAGGCTGAAAGTTAACTTGGGCTGGAAACGGCCCAACGGAATAACGGGCCGTTAATGGGTATAAAGTGATACAGTGTTCATTACGGGCCAGTTTCACCACGGGCCGTTAATGGGTGTAAAGTAATACACTGTTCATTACGGGCCAGTTTCAGCACGGGCCGCTAATGGGCCAAGAGTTACAAAGGGCCTCATATGGGCCGAAAGACGTCATGGGCTATACATGGGCCAGAAGTGAAAACGGGTTGGAATCATATTGGATGGCCCAGATGACGCTACTGGGCCGAATTCGGATAGGGCGTAACGGGCCTTGGGTTAGCGGGTTGTAAATGGGCTATATGTGAACAGGCCGTTAATAGGCTTTCCATGGGCCGGCCCCCCAGCTTTTGACCAAGTCAAACGGGCCAACCTTTTCACAGGAATGGGCCACTGTTGGGTCGTGCCACGTGTCGACGTATCATAGGCGCCTTCTGTCCAGTGAGTGGATCTGTCCCAACGATGAGCCGACACGTGTTTCCTCTAGCCAATGATGATTTTACACGTGGAAAATCGCCATTGGTCGGGGCTGTTAACGGGTTATCGGATCCAAAACCCGACCCGATAGCTTAACAGTGTTCCGTTACGGTGGATTCCACATGTCGGTCACCCTTGACGAAAGCACTTCTGTGACGCGCGGTTTATCGTCATGGAAGTGGACACTTCCGTGATGATAATTTGGTAATGTCATGGAACACTTCTATGACAGCACAAGTATGACTATCTTGATTTTGTCATAAATTTGTCATGGATGTACATGCATGATAAAAAACGCGACCTACTATGACAAACACGTATCATCACGGAACTGTATTTTTTTGTAGAGAAGGGTGGTTGTGGAGAAGACAAAAAAGGAGAAGATAGTCTCACATCAACTAGGCGTATGAACGGGTTATGGAGATGCCCATCAATAGATATCAATGTGAGTGAGTAGGGATTGCCATGCAACGGATGCACTAGAGCTATAAGTGTATGAAATCTCAACAAAAGAACTAAGTGGGTGTGCATCCAACTTGCTTGCTCATGAAGACCTAGGGCAATTTTGAGGAAGCCCATCATTGGAATATACAAGCCAAGTTCTATAATGTAAAATTCCCACTAGTGTATGAAAGTGATAACATAGGAGACTTTCTATCATGAAGATCATGGTGCTACTTTGAAGCACAAGTGTGGTAAAAGGATAGTAGCATTGCCCCTTCTCTCTTTTTCTCTCATTTTTTATTTTTTTTATTTGGGCCTTTTCTCTTTTTTATGGCCTCTTTTTCCCCCTTTTTTATATTTTTTGTCCAGAATCTCATCCCGACTTGTGGGGGAATCATAGTCTCCATCATCATTTCCTCACTAGGACAATGCTCTAATAATGATGATCATCACACTTTTATTTACTTACAACTCAAGAATTACAACTCGATACTTAGAACAAAATATGACTCTATATGAATGCCTCCGGTGGTGTACCGGGATGTGCAATGACTCATGAGTGACATGTATGAAAGAATTATGAATGGTGGCTTTGCCACAAATACGATGTCAACTACATGATCATGCAAAGCAATATGACAATGATGAAGCATGTCATAATATACAGAATGGTGGAAAGTTGCATGGCAATATATCTCGGAATGGCTATGGAAATGCCATAATAGGTAGGTATGATGGCTGTTTTAAGGAAGGTATATGGTGGGTTTATGGTACCGGCGAAAGTTGTGTGGTACTAGAGAGGCTGGCAATGGTGGAAGGGTGAGAGTGCATATAATCCATGGACTCAACATTAGTCATAAAGAACTCACATACTTATTGCAAAAATCTATTAGTTATCGAGACAAAGTACTACGCGCATGCTCCTAGGGGGATAGATTGGTAGGAAAAGACCATCACTCGTCCCCGACCGCCACTCATAAGGAAGACAATCAATAAATAAATCATGCTCCGACTTAACGGTTCACCATACGTGCATGCTACGGGAATCACAATCTTTAACACAAGTATTTCTCAAATTCACAACTACTCACTAGCATGACTCTAATATTACCATCCTCATATCTCAAAACAATCATCAAGTATCAAACTTCTCATAGTATTCAATGCACTTTATATGAAAGTTTTTATTATATCCCTCTTGGATGCCCATCATATTAGGACTAAATTCATAACCAAAGCAAATTACCATGTTGTTTAGGACTCTCAAAATAATATAAGTGACGCATGAGAGTTCATCTATTTCTATAAAATAAAACCACCACCGTGCTCTAAAAAGATATAAGTGAAGTACTAGAGCAACAACAAACTACTCAGAAAGATATAAGTGAAGATCAATGAGTAGTCAAATAATGATGCAACTATATGAAGACTCTCTAACATTTAAGAATTTCAGATCTTGGTATTTTATTCAAACAGCAAGCAAAAACAAAAGAAAATAAAATGACGCTCCAAGCAAAACACATATCATGTGGTGAATAAAAATATAGCTCCAAGTAAAGTTACCGATGAACGAAGACGAAAGAGGGGATGCCTTCTGGGGCATCCCCAAGCTTAGGCTTTTGGTTGTCCTTGAATATTACCTTGGGGTGCCTTGGGAATCCCCAATCTTAGGCTCTTGCCACTCCTTATTCAATAGTCCATCAAATCTTCACCCGAAACTTGAAAACTTCACAACACAAAACTTAACAGAAAACTCGTAAGCTCCGTTAGTATAAGAAAATAAATCACAACTTAGGTACTGTTGTGAACTCATTCTAAATTCATATTGGTGTAATATCTACTGTATTCCAACTTCTCTGTGGTTCATACCCTCCGATACTACTCATAGATTCATCAAAATAAGCAAACAACACATAGAAATAGAATCTGTCAAAAATAGAACAGTCTGTAATAATCTGTAGGTTTCGAATACTTCTGTAACTCCAAAAATCCTGAGAAATTAGGAGGTCCTAGGAAATTTGTTTATTAATCTACTACAAGTGGAATTGGTGTTTTATCGCTCTCTAGTAAAAAAATAAAAATTATTCTCGTGAGCGCATAGTTTCTGTTTTTTACAGCAAGATGAAATAACAATCACCCAAGAAGATCCTAAAGGCTTTACTTGGCACAAAAACTAATTAAAACATAAAAAATACAATCATAACAGAGGATAGATGATTTATTTATTACTAAACAGGAACAAAAAGCAAGGAACTAAAATAAAATTGGGTTGCCTCCCAACAAGCACTATCGTTTAACGCCCCTAGCTAGACATGATGATTTCAATGATGCTCACATAAAAGATAAGAATTGAAACATAAAGAGAGCATCATGAAGAATATGACTAGCACATTTAAGTCTAACCCACTTCCTATGCATAGGGATTTCATGAGCAAACAACTTATGGAACAAGAATCAACTTGCATAGGAAGGTAAAACAAGCATAACTTCCGGATTTTAAGCACATAGAGAGGAAGCTTGATATTATTGCAATTCCTACAAGCATATGTTCCTCCCTCATAATAATTTTCAGTAGCATCATGAATGAATTCAACAATATAACCAGCACCTAAAGCATTCTTTTCATGATCTACCGGCATAGAAATTTTATTACTCTCCACATAAGCAAAATTCTTCTCATTCGGAATAGTGGGAGTATCATAAGAGACTCGAATACTATAAATTGTTTCCACATTAAAAGAGTAATGTTCAGAAAAAGGCTAATCATAATCATGACAAGTTTTCTAAATATAATCATCACTACTTTTTATAGCATACGTGTCATCACAATAATCATCATAAGTAGCAACTTTGTTCTCATCATAATCAATTGAAACCTCTTCCAAGATAGTGGAATCATTACTAAATAAAGTCATGACCTCTCCAAATCCACTTTCATAATTATCACAATAAGATTCAACATCCTCCAAAATAGTGGGATCATTACTTCCTAAAGTTGACACTCTTCCAAACCCACTTTCATCAATATAATCATCATAAGTAGGAGGCATGCTATCATCATTATAAATTTGCATATCAAAACTTGGGAGACTAAAAATATCATCTTCATTAAACGTAGCATCCCCAAGCTTGGGACAAACATTAATTTCAGCAAATATATTCTCAAAAACATCATCTTCATCAAACATAGCATCCCCAAGTTTGGGCCTTTTCATATCATAAGCATAATCACTCTCATCATTAATAGTATGGATAGCACCAATAGTATATCAATTATCATCATCACAATGAGAAATAGGAGCAACATCATTTGGGAGGGATACCTTTCTACCTTTACTTCTCCGTCTTTTATTTTTATTCTTCACATCATCTGTGGGTTCAATCCTCTTTTTGGAGCTCCTTATTAATGAGTTTGGTTGAATAGAAGGCTCCTCCTTGTTACCTGATTCATCATAAGAAATAATAGGAGAATATTGGGAAGTCTCTTCCCTTTCGTTAGTATTCTCTTCATCTTCTATTTGTCTTGTTTTCTTTATGTAATTGGCAATATAAGGATTTTCAATGCAATTCACCACACAATACATATAAATTTCTTCTAGATCAATATCGAGGAATTTATCAAGGTTACATTCTGGAATGTGCTTAGTTTGACGTTTCATTTATTCATAACCCAAAAGCAAACTAAGTTCATTATGATGTGCAAGGGAAATCAAGTCATCACAATTTTTGGACACGATTCGGTCATGAAACAATTTGCATTTGATATTTAAATGACCATGTTCATTGCAAAGTTCACAAGTATGGCTAAGATATTTTAAATTTTCAGCACTAACATCTAGCCTCTCTTGCAACCATTTAGTTTCCAAATACTTATGCCTCTTGCAAAATCTCTCTTCGCTGTTTGGTATGTACTTGCAAACTCTATGCACTCCACAAAAATCGACATGCTTATAAGAGATATTTTCATCATAACTAGTGAAATCATCATTAGTACTATGGATATTCAAAGAGTTCATACTAATAACATTGCAATCATGCTCATTATTCAAAGATTTAGTGCCAAACATTCTATAGACTTCTTCTTCTAGCACTTGAGCACAATTTTCCTTTCCATCATTCTCACGAAAGATATTAAAAGGATGAAGCGTATGAGGCAAACTCAATTCCATTTTTTGTAGCTTTCTTTTATAAACTAAACTAGTGATAAAACAAGAAACTAAAAGATTTGATTGCAAGATCTAAAGATATACCTTCAAGCACTCACCTCCCCGGCAACAGCGCCAGAAAAGAGCTTGATGTCTACTACACAACCTTCTTCTTGTAGACGTTGGTGGGCCTCCAAGTGCAGAGGTTTATAGGACAGTAGAAAATTTCCCTCAAGTGGATGACCTAAGGTTTATCAATCCGTGGGAGGCATAGGATGAAGATGGTCTTTCTCAAGCAACCCTGCAACCAAATAATAAAGAGTCTCTTGTGTCCCCAACACACCCAATACAATGGTAAATTGTATAGGTGCACTAGTTCGGCGAAGAGATGGTGATACAAGTGTAATATGGATAGTAGATAATGGTTTTGTAATCTGAAAATATAAAAACAGCAAGGTAGAAAATGGTAAAAGTGAGCGTAAACGGTATTGCAATGCGTTGAAACAAGGCCTAGGGTTCATACTTTTACTATTGCAAGTTCTCTCAACAATAATAACATAATTGGATCATATAACTATCCCTCAACATGCAACAAAGAGTCACTCCGAAGTCACTAATAGTGGAGAACAAACGAAGAGATTATGGTAGGGTACGAAACCACCACAAAGTTATCCTTTCTGATCGATCTATTCAAGAGTCTGTAGTAAAATAACATGAAACTATTCTTTCCATTCAATCTATCATAGAGTTTGTACTAGAATAACACCTTAAGACACAAATCAATAAAACCCCTAATGTCACCTAGATACTCCAATGTCACCTCAAGTATCCGTGGGTATGATTATACGATATGCATCACACAATCTCAGATTCATCTATTCAACCAACACAAAGAACTTCAAAGAGTGCTTCAAAGTTTCTACCGGAGAGTCAAGACGAAAACATGTGCCAACCCCTATGCATAAGTTCACGAGGTCACGAAACTCGCAAGTTGATCACCAAAACATACATCAAGTGGATCACGTGATATCCCATTGTCACCACAGATAAGCACATGCAAGACATACATCAAGTGTTCTCAAATCCTTAAAGACTCAATCTGATAAGACAACTTCAAAGGGAAAACTCAATTCATCACAAGAGAGTAGAGGGGGATAAACATCATAACATCCAACTATAATAGCAAAGCTCGCGATACATCAAGATTGTACCGCCTCAAGAACACGAGAGAGAGAGAGAGAGAGAGAGAGAGAGAGAGAGATCAAACACATAGCTACTGGTACATACCCTCAGCCCCGAGGAAGAACTACTCCCTCCTCATCATGGAGAGCACCGGGATGATGAAGATGGCCACTGGAGAGGGATTCCCCCTCCGGGAGGGTGCCGAAACGGGTCTAGATTGGTTTTCGGTGGCTACGGAGGCCTCTGGCAGCGGAACTCCCGATCTATTCTGCTTCCTCATGTTTTTAGGGTATATGGACATATATAGGTGAAAGGAGTCGGTCAGGGGAGCCACGAGGGGCCCATGAGGGTGGGGGCGCGCCCACGGGGGTAGGGCGCGCCTCCCTGCCACGTGCCTCCTTCAAAGCTTCCCTGACGTCTACTCCAAGTCTCCTGGATTGCTTCCATTAAATAAGTTCGTGAAGTTTCAGGTCAATTGGACTCCGTTTGATTTTTCTTTTCTGTGATACTCTAAAAGAAGGAAAAAACAGAAACTGGCACTGGGCTCTGGGTTAATAGGTTAGTCCCAAAAATAATATTAAAGTGCAAAATAAAGCCCATAAACATCCAAAACAGATAACATAATAGCATGGAACAATCAAAAAATTTAGATACGTTGGAGACGTATCACCCCCTCCCCCGTATATAAAGGAGTGGAGGAGGGGGAGGGCCGGCCCTCTCTATGGCGTGCCCTAGGGGAGTCCTACTCCCTCCGGGAGTAGGATCCCCCCCTTCCAAGTAGGAGTAGGAGAGGAAGGAGGAGAGAGGGAGGAAGGAAAGGGGGGCGGGCCCCCTCCCAATTTGGATTTTCCCTTCCCTCTCCTCTATTCCACTAAGGCCCAATAAGGCCCATATACTCCCCGAGGGGTTCCGGTAACCTCCCAGTACTCCGGAAAAATGCCTCAACCACTCGGAACCATTCCGATGTCCAAATATAGGCTTCTAATATATCGATCTTTACATCTCGACCATTCCAAGACTCCTCGTCATGTCCGTGATCAAATCCAGGACTCCAAACTACCTTCGGTACATCAAAACACATAAACTCATAATATCGATCGTCACCGAACGTTAAGCGTGCGGACCCTACGGGTTCGAGAACTATGTAGACATGACCGAGACATGTCTCCGGTCAATAACCAATAGCGGAACCTGGATGCTCATATTGGCTCCTACATATTCTACAAAGATATTTATCGGTCAAACCGCATAACGGTATACGTTGTTCCCTTTGTCATCGGTATGTTACTTGCCCGAGATTCGATCGTCGGTATCTCAATACCTAGTTCAATCTCTTTACCGGCAAGTCTCTTTACTCGTTCCGTAATGCTACATCCCATAACTAACTCATTAGCTACATTGTTTGCAAGGCTTATTATGATGTACATTACCGAGAGGGCCCAGAGATACCTCTCCGACAATCGGAGTGATAAAATCATAATCTTGATCCATTCCAACTCAACAAACACCATCAGAGACACCTATAGAGCACCTTTATAATCACCTAGTTACTTGTGACGTTTGGTAGCACACAAAGTGTTCCTCCGGTATTCGGGAGTTGCATGATCTCATAGTCATAGGAACATGTATAGTTATGGAGAAAGCAATAGCAACAAACTAAACGATCATCGTGCTAAGCTAACGGATGGGTCAAGTCAATCACATCATTCTCTAATGATGTGATCCTGTTAATCAAATGACAACTCATGTCTATGGTTAGGAAACACAACCATCATTGATTCAACGAGCTAGTCAAATAGAGGCAAACTAGTGACACTCTGTTTGTCTATGTATTCACACATGTACTAAGTTTCCGGTCAATACAATTCTAGCATGAATAATAAACATTTATCATGATATAAGGAAATATTAATAACAACTTTATTATTGCCTCTAGGGCATATTTCCTTCAGTCTCCCACTTGCACTAGAGTCAATAATATAGATTACATTGTAATGATTCTAACACCCAAGGAGTCTTGGTGATGATCATGTTTTGCTCGTGAGAGAGCCTTAGTCAACGGGTCTGCAACATTCAGATTCGTATGTATCTTGCAAATCTCTATGTCTCCCTCCTTGACATGATCGCGGATGGAATTGAAGCGTCTCTTGATGTGCTTGGTTCTCTTGTGAAATCTGGATTCCTTTGCCAAGGCAATTGCTCCAGTATTGTCACAAAAGATTTTCATTGGACCCGATGCACTAGGTATGACACCTAGATCGGATATGAAATCCTTCATCCAGACTCCTTCATTTGCTGCTTCCGAAGCAGCTATGTATTCCACTTCACACGTAGATCCCGCCACGACGCTCTGCTTGGAACTGCACCAACTGATAGCTCCTCCATTTAATAAAAACACGTATCCGGTATGTGACTTAGAGTCATCCGGATCAGTGTCAAAGCTTGCATCGACATAGCCGTTTACGACAAGCTCTTTGTCACCTCCATATATGAGAAACATATCCTTAGTCCTTTTCAGGTATTTTAGGATGTTCTTGACCGCTGTCCAGTGATCCACTCCTAGATTACTTTGGTACCTCCCTGAACTTATAGCAAGGCACACATCAGGTCTGGTACACAACATTGCATACATGATAGAGCCTATGGTTGAAGCATAGGGAACACCTTTCATTTTCTCTCTATCTTCTGCAATGGTCGGGCATTGAGTCTGACTCAACTTCACACCTTGTAATACAGGCAAGAACCCTTTCTTTGCCTGATCCATTTTGAACTTCTTCAAAACTTTATCAAGGTATGTGCTTTGTGAAAGTCCAATTATGCGTCTTGATCTATCTCTATAGATCTTGATGCCCAATATATAAGCAGCTTCACCGAGGTCTTTCATTGAAAAATTCTTATTCAAGTATCCTTTTATGCTATTCAGAAATTCAGTATCATTTCCGATTAACAATATGTCATCTACATATAATATCAGAAATGCTACGGAGCTCCCACTCACTTTCTTGTAAATACAAGCTTCTCCAAAAGTCTGTATAAAACCATATGCTTTGATTACACAATCAAAAGCGTATATTCCAACTCCGAGAGGCTTGCACCAGTCCATAAATGGATCACTGGAGCTTGCACACTTTGTTAGCACCTTTTGGATCGACAAAACCTTCTGGTTGCATCATATACAACTCTCCTTAAGATATCCATTAAGGAATGCAGTTTTGACATCCATTTGCCAAATTTCATAAAATGCGACAATTGCTAACATGATTCGGACGGACTTAAGCATCGCTATGGGTGAGAAGGTCTCATCGTAGTCAACTCCTTGAACTTGTCGAAAACCTTTTGCAACAAGTCGAGCTTTGTAGACAGTAACATTATCGTCAGCGTCAGTCTTCTTCTTGAAGATCCATTTATTCTCTATGGCCTGCCGATCATCGGGCAAGTCAACCAAAGTCCATACTTTGTTCTCATACATGGATCCCATCTCAGATTTCATGGCTTCAAGACATTTTGCGGAATCTGGGCTCATCATCGCTTCCTCATAGTTCATAGGTTCGTCATGGCCAAGTAACATGACTTCCAGAACAGGATTACCGTACCACTCTGGTGCGGATCTTACTCTGGTTGACCTACGAGGTTCGGTAGCAACTTGATCAGAAGTTTCATGATCATCATCATTAGCTTCCTCACTTACTGGTGTAGGAATCAATGGAACTGATTTCAGTGATGAACTACTTTCCAATAAGGGAGAAGGTACAACTACCTCGTCAAGTTCTACTTTCCTCCCACTCATTTCTTTCAAGAGAAACTCCTTCTCTAGAAAGGATCCATTCTTAGCAATGAATATCTTGCCTTCGAATCTGTGATAGAAGGTGTACCCAACAGTCTCCTTTGGGTATCCTATGAAGACACATTTCTCCGATTTGGGTTCGAGCTTATCAGGTTGAAGCTTTTTCACATAAGCATCGCAGCCCCAAACTTTAAGAAACGACAACTTGGGTTTCTTGCCAAACCACAATTCATAAGGTGTCGTCTCAACGGATTTAGATGGTGCCCTATTTAACGTTAATGTAGTTGTCTCTAAAGCATAACCCCAAAATGATAGCGGTAAATCAGTGAGAGACATCATAGATCGCACCATATCTAGTAAAGTACGATTATGACGTTCGGACACACCATTATGTTGTGGTGTTCCAGGTGGCGTGAGTTGTGAAACTATTCCGCATTGTTTCAAATGAAGTCCAAAGTCATAACTCAAATATTTGCCTCCACGATCAGATCGTAGAAACTTGATTTTCTTGTTACGATGATTTTCCACTTCACTCTGAAATTGTTTGAACTTTTCAAATGTTTCAGACTTATGTTTCATTAAGTAGATATACCCATATTTGTTCAAATCATCTGTGAAGGTGAGAAAATAACGATATCCGTCGCGAGCTTCAATGTTCATTGGACCACACACATCAGTATGTATGATTTCCAATAACTCTGTTGCTCACTCCATTGTTCCATAGAACGGAGTTTTAGTCATCTTGCCCATGAGGCATGGTTCACAAGTACCAAGTGATTCATAATCAAGTGATTCCAGAAGTCCATCAGAATGGAGTTTCTTCATGCGCTTTACACCAATATGACCTAAATGGCAGTGCCACAAATAAGTTGCACTATCATTATCAACTTTGCATCTTTTGGCTTTAACACTATGAATATGTGTATCACTACTATCAAGATTTAGTAAAAATAGACCACTCATCAGGGGTGCATGACCATAAAAGATATTACTCATATAAATAGAACAACCATTATTCTCTGATTTAAATGAATAATCTTCTCGCATCAAACAAGATCTAGATATAATGTTCATGCTCAACGCTGGCACCAAATAACAATTATTTAGGTCTAATACTAATCCCGAAGGTAGATGTAGAGGTAGCGTGCCGACGGCGATCACATCGACTTTGGAACCATTTCCCACGCGCATCGTCACCTCGTCCTTAGCCAATCTTCGCTTAATCTGTAGCCCCTGTTTCGAGTTGCAAATGTTAGCAACTGAACCAGTATCAAATACCCAGGCACTACTGCGAGCATTAGTAAGGTACACATCAATAACATGTATATCAAATATACCTTTCACTTTGCCATCCTTCTTCTCCGCCAAATACTTGGGGCAGTTCCGCTTCCAGTGACCAGTTCCTTTGCAGTAGAAACACTCAGTCTCAGGCTTAGGTCCAGACTTGGGTTTCTTCACTTGAGCAGCAACTGGCTTGTTGTTCTTCTTGAAGTTCCCCTTCTTCCCTTTACCCTTTTTCTTGAAACTGGTGGTCTTGTTGACCATCGACACTTGATGCTCCTTCTTGATTTCTACCTCTGCAGCCTTTAGCATTGCGAAGAGCTCGGGAATCGTCTTATCCATCCCTTGCATATTATAGTTCATCATGAAGCTCTTGTAGCTTGGTGGTAGTGATTGAAGAACTCTGTCAATGACACTATCATCAGGAAGATTAACTCCCACTTGAGTCAAGTGGTTGTGGTACCCAGACATTCTGAGCATATGTTCACTGACAGAACTATTCTCCTCCATCTTGCAGCTGTAGAACTTATTGGAGACTTCATATCTCTCAATCCGGGCATCTGCTTGAAATATTAACTTCAACTCCTGGAACATCTCATATGCTCCATGATGTTCAAAAAGTCATTGAAGTCCCGGTTCTAAGTTGTAAAGCATGGCACACTGAACTATCGAGTAGTCATCAGCTTTGCTCTGTCAGGTGTTCATAACATCTGGCGTTGCTCCTGCAGCGGGTTTGTCACCTAGCGGTGCTTACAGGACATAATTCTTCTGTGCGGCAATGAGGATAATCCTCAAGTTACGGACTTAGTCCGTGTTGTTGCTACCATCATCTTTCAACTTAGCTTTCTCTAGGAACGCCTTAAAATTCAATGGAACAACAGCACGAGCCATCTATCTACAACAACATAGACATGCAAAATACTATCAGGTACTAAGTTCATGATAAATTAAAGTTCAATTAATCAAATTACTTAAGGACTCCCACTTAGATAGACATCTCTCCAATCATCTAAGTGATTACGTGATCCATATCAACTAAACCATGTCCGATCATCACGTGAGATGGAGTAGTTTTCAATGGTGAACATCACTATGTTGATCATATCTACTATACGATTCACGCTCGACCTTTCGGTCTCCGGTGTTCCGAGGCCATATCTACATATGCTAGGCTCGTCAAGTTTAACCAGAGTATTCTGCATGTGCAAAACTGGCTTGCACCCGTTGTATGTGAACATAGAGCTTATCACACCCGATCATCACGTGGTGTCTCGGCACGACGAACTGTAGCAACGGTGCATACTCAGGGAGAACACTTATACCTTGAAATTTAGTGAGAGATCATCTTATAATGCTACCGCCGGACTAAGCAAAATAAGATGCATAAAGGATAAACATCACATACAATCAATATAAGTGATATGATATGGCCGTCATCATCTTGTGCCTTTGATCTCCATCCCAAAAGCACCGTCATGATCACCATCGTCACCGACTTGACACCTTGATCTCCATCGAAGCATCGTTGTCGTCTCGCCAACTATTGCCTCTACGACTATCGCTATCGCTTAGTGATAAAGTAAAACAATTACATGGCGATTGCATTTCATACAATAAAGCGACAACCATATGGCTCCTGACAGTTGCCGATAACTGTGTTACAAAACATGATCATCTCACAAAAAAAATTAGCATCATGTCTTGACCATATCACATCACAACATGCCCTGCAAAAACAAGTTAGATGTCCTCTACTTTGTTGTTGCAAGTTTTATGTGGCTGCTACGGGTTGAGCAAGAACCGTTCTTACCTACGCATCAAAAACCACAACACGGTATAGTGATTGCTTTTTGATCTTCAGAAAGAACTCTATTCATTGAATCCGATTCAACTAAAGCTGGAGAAACAGACACCCACTAGCCACCTGTGTGCAAAGCACGTCGGTAGAACCAGTCTCGCGTAAGCGTACGCGTAATGTCAGTCTGAGCTGCTTCATCCAACAATGCCGCTGAATCAAGAATCAACTAGTGACGGCAAGCAATATGTATATACCCACGACCACAACTCCTTTGCGTTCTACTCGTGCATATAACATCTACGCATAAACCTGGCTCGGATGCCACTGTTAGGGAACGCAGTAATTTCAAAAAAAATCCTATGCATATGCAAGATCATGGTGATGCATAGCAACAAGAGGGGAGAGTATCGTCTACGTACCCTCATAAACCGTAAGCGAAAGCGTTATGACAACGCGGTTGATGTAGTCGTACGTCTTCACGATCGACCGATCTAGCATTGAAGGTACGGCACCTCCGCGATCTGCACATGTTCGGCTCGGTGACGTCCCGCAAACTCACGATCCAGTAGAGCTTCGAGGGAGAGTTTCATCAGCACGACGGTGTGATGACGGTGATGATGTTGCTACCGAAACAGGGCTTCGCCTAAGCACCACTATGATATAACCGAGGTGGATTATGGTGGAGGGGGGCACCGCACACGACTAAAAGATCAATGATCAACTTGTGTGTCTATGGGGTGCCCCCTCCCCCGTATATAAAAGAGTGGAGGAGGTGGAGGGCCGACCCTCTCTATGGCACGCCCTAGGGGAGTCCTACTCCCTCCGAGAGTAGGACTCCCCCCTTCCAAGTAGGAGTAGGAGAGGAAGGAAGGAGGAGAGAGGGAGGAAGGAAAGGGGGGCTGGCCCCCCTCCCAATTCGGATTGGGCTTGGGGGGCGCGCCTCCCTCTTTTCCCTTCCCTCTCCTCTATTCCACTAAGGCCCAATAAGGCCCATATACTGCCCAGGGGGTTCCGGTAACCTCCCGGTACTCCGGAAAAATGCCCGAACCACTCTGAACCATTTTGATGTCCAAATATAGGCTTCCAATATATCGATCTTTATGTCTCAACCATATCCGAACTACCTTTGGTACATCAAAACACATAAACTCATAATACCGATCGTCACCGAACGTTAAGCGTGCGGACCCTACGGGTTCGAGAACTATGTAGACATGACCGAGACATGTCTTCGGTCAATAACCAATAGCGGAACCTGGATGCTCATATTGGCTCCTACATATTCTACGAAGATATTTATCGGTCAAACCGCATAACGGTATACGTTGTTCCCTTTGTCATCGGTATGTTACTTGCCCGAGATTCAATCGTCGGTATCTCAATACCTAGTTCAATCTCGTTACCAGCAAGTCTCTTTACTCGTTCTGTAATGCTACATCCCGTAACTAACTCATTAGCTACATTGCTTGCAAGGCTTATTATGATGTACATTACTGAGAGGGCCCAGAGATACCTCTCCGACAATCGGAGTGAAAAATCCTAATCTTGATCCATGCCAACTCAACAAACACCATCGAAGACACCTGTAGAGCACATTTATAATCACACAGTTACGTTGTGACGTTTGGTAGCACACAAAGTGTTCCTCCGGTATTCGGGAGTTGCATGATCTCATAGTCATAGGAACATGTATAGTTATGGAGAAAGCAATAGCAACAAACTAAACAATCATCATGCTAAGCTAACGGATGGGTCAAGTCAATCACATCATTCTCTAATGATGTGATCCCGTTAACCAAATGACAACTCATGTCTATGGTTAGGAAACATAACCATCATTGATTCAACAAGCTAGTCAAGTAGAGGCAAACTAGTGACACTCTGTTTGTCTATGTATTCACACATGTACTAAGTTTTCGGTTAATACAATTCTAGCATGAATAATAAACATTTATCATGATATAAGGAAATATTAATAACAAATTTATTATTGCCTCTAGGGCATATTTCCTTCATATATATGGGGGCAGGGGGCACCCTAGAACACACAAGTTGACAATTGTTTTAGCCGTGTGCGGTGCCCCCCTCCACAGAAACGCACCTCGGTCATATCATCGTAGTGCTTAGGCGAAGCCCTGCGCCGGTAACTTCATCATCACCGTCAACACGTCGTCGTGCTGACAAAACTCTCCCTCGGCCTCAACTGGATCAAGAGTACGAGGGACGTCACTGAGCAGAACGTGTGCAGATCGCGGAGGTGTCGTGCGTTCGGTACTTGATCGGTTGGATCGCGAAGACGTTCGACTACATCAACCGCGTTTATTAATGCTTCTGCTTTTGGTCTACAAGGGTACATAGACACACTCTCCCCTCTTGTTGCTATGCATCTCCTAGATAGATCTTGCGTGATCGTAGGAAATTTTTTGAAATACTGCGTTCCCCAACAGTATAGTACCAGCCAAAAAGATAATTTTAATCCACAAAAGTAATGAAGGCATAATATGGATATCTTTGGTATTTTTTGTTCCAAGAGAATAAACATGCCACCCAACAATGTGTCACTTAGGATCCAAATTGCCATTATTGTGGTTTTCTATAAACCACAGTTTGAAATTTTTGATGTGTTTGTAATCAACAAATGCCACAATTTTATAAATCATTATCTCTGTCCATAGTATTTTTACAATGTTTTAAAAATAGGCCTCGACCTCTCTTTCATACACTAATTTGGATAAAATTGTGGTTTCTAGATATTAGAGTATTCATTACCATTCATTGAAATACTTAGGTTTTAGATTACTACAGTTTAATATCGCTTTGTTTCCAAACTAGGCGATGTCTGGTCTCGACAACAACATATATATGACTGACCAAGTAGGAATAACATCTTTCATTTTCACGTAAGCCATGATAGGCACAATATCTTTATGAACTAGATGATGCCCCGTGCGTTGCGGCGAGATTTCATATGAAATAAAAATTGTGTTGAATTAACCATTTAGCTACTGTCTTTATAGCTTCTCCTGAAGTAAGATAATTTGTTTATCAGTATTTTACAAATAAATAAGTAAATAAATATTTCTATCTACAATTCAAAGTTGGACCAAAAAAAAATATGCATGCATAACTCACTTTTCTTTCATATAGAGCACTCATGCACGCATGCACGTCTGCATTTTTTCCTTGAGTTAAATATTTATAGGTGGGAGTTACTGCATGCATTTGCATGCATGCGGCAGTTACTACATATGGTAGCTGCAGTAGCTCTTAGTGTGTTGATCCGACGAATATTGTTGATTGATCTAGTATATCCAAGGGCTAAATTAATTTGGGTGATGTGGCTCAAGGAGAAGCTAGTGAATTTCTAATAGTGAGGGCTAACTATTTAGATATAGTAGATGATGAAGGCACAACGTGCATCAAGTCAAAGAAGGAGGGAAATGTGCTAGAATTTGAAGGCAAGTTTAAGAGAAGAAGATACTAGAGCAACTCTAGTAGACTCGCCACATCTCTGATTGTCGTATGCGAAAGCGTGCTCTCTCTCTCTCTCTCTCTCTGTTGTGCGCAAATATAGAGTCATCACTGTGCAGACTTCATGGATGTTATATTATTTGTTTTTGTCATTTTCTTCAATTTTGTACGGGTAATTGAATCTCAATAATGCATGTATCCGATAACTCAATAGCAACTATATTCAGTGGCCAAAAATGCACCACTTTGCGTACAATTAGCAACTTGAAATATTGCTTTTTCAAATAAGCCATCTCGCTATTCGAGCGACAATGCTACCTAGTACTACCTACACTACTTGGTGGCTGACATCGTTGGCCTCGATGTTGTCGGTGTCCTCGTCCTCCAAAAGACTGTCAAAGTAGGCACATGGGACGATCTCTTGATGAAAGCACCAATGTCGGTGTCAAAACCGGCCGATCTTGGGTAGGGGGTCCCTAACTGTGCGTTTGAGGATTGAAGGAAACAGGAGACAAGAGGGACACGATGTTTTACCCAGGTTTGGGCCCTCTTAATGGAGGTAAAACCCTACATCCTGCTTGATTGTATTTGATAAGCATAGGGGTTATAAGAGTTGATCTACCTCAAGATCGTAATGGCTAAACCCTAGATGTCTAGCCTATATGAATTCTGATAGCCTCTACGTACTAAACCCTTCGGTTTATATAGACACCGGAGGGGTCTAGGATTGTACAGAGTCGGTTTACAGAGAAAGGAAACTATACATCCGGACGTTAAGTTTGCCATCCACGCAAAGGAGAGTCCCATCCAGACACGGGGGAAGGCCTTCTACCTTGTATCCTCTCGGCCCATCAGTTCGGCTCACAACACACGGGCCGGACTCTCGAGGACCCCTTAGTCCAGGACTCCCTCAGTAGGCGCGAGCTGATACGTCTCCAACGTATCTACTTTTCCAAACACGTTTGCCCTTGTTTTGGACTCTAACTTACATGGTTTGAATGGAACTAACCCGGACTGACGTTGTTTTCAGCAGAATTGCCATTGTGTTATTTTTGTGCAGAAATAAAACTTCTTGGAATGACCTGAAAATCAACAGAGAATATTTTTGAAATATATATAAATACTGGCGAAAGAATCAAGGCCAGGGGCCCACACCCTATCCACGAGGGTGGGGGCGCGCCTACCCCCTGGGCACGCCCCTGCCTCGTGGGCCCCCTGACGCTCCACCGACCTCAACTCTAACTCCATATATTCACGTTCGGGGAGAAAAAAATAGGAGAGAAGATTCATCGCGTTTTACGATATGGAGCCGCTGCCAAGCCCTAATCTCTCTCGGGAGGGCTGATCTGGAGTCCGTTCAGGGCTTCAGAGAGGGGAATCCGTCGCCATCGTCATCATCAACCTTCCTCCATCACCAATTTCATGATGCTCACCGCCGTGCATGAGTAATTCCATCGTCGGCTTGCTGGATGGTGATGGGTTGGATGATATTTATCATGTAATCGAGTTAGTTTTGTGAGGGTTTGATCCCTAGTATCCATTATGTTCTGAGATTGATGTTGCTATGACTTTGCTATGCTTAATGCTTGTCATTAGGGCCCGAGTGCCATGATTTCAGATCTGAACCTATTATGTTTTTATGAATATATGTGAGTTCTTGATCCTATCTTGCAAGTCTACAGTCACCTATTATGTGTTATGATCCGTTAACCCTGAAGTGATAATAATCGGGATACTTACCGGTGATGACCGTAGTTTGAGGAGTTCATGTATTCACTATGTGTTAATGCTTTGGTCCGGTACTCTATTAAAAGGAGGCCTTAATATCCCTTAGTTTCCAATAGGAACCCGCTGCCACTGGAGGGTAGGACAAAATATGCCATGCTAGTTCTTTTCCATAAGCACGTATGACTATATTCGGAATACATGCCTACATTACATTGATGAACTGGAGCTGGTTCTGTGTCGCCCTATGTTATAACTATTGCATGAGGAATCGCATCCGACATAATTATCTATCACTGATCCATTGCCTACGAGCTTTTCATATATTGTTCTTCGCTTATTTACTTTTTCATTGATACTGTTACAATCACTATAAAACCAAAACTGCTACTGTTACTTTTGCCACCGTTACCACTACTATCATATTACTTTGCTACTAAATACTTTGCTGCAGATATTAAGTTTTCCAGGTGTGCTTGAATTGACAACTCAGGTGCTAATACTTGAGAATATTCTTTGGCTCCCCTTGTGTTGAATCAATAAATTTGGGTTGAATACTCTACCCTCGAAAACTGTTGCAACCCCCTATACTTGTGGGTTATCAAGACTATTTTCTGGCACCGTTGCCGGGGAGCATAGCTCTATTCTTTGAGTCACTTGGGATTTATATCTGCTGATCACTATGAAGAATTTGAAAAATAAAAGAACCAAGATTTTTCCCTCAACTATGAGGGGAGGTAAGGAACTGCCATCTAGCTCTGCACTTGATTCACCTTCTGTTTTGAGTAAACTAGCGACACCTACACCTGCTATTCATTCTGATATGTCGCATGTTATTGATGATGCCACCTCTGCTTTGCATGATACTTATGATGAAACTACTTCTATGCTTGATAATACTGTGCCACTAGGTGAATTTCTTGATGAACAACTTGCTAGGGCTAGGGAGAATGAAATTATTGAAACTGATAATATTGATGAAATTGATGATGAAGGTTCCCCCTAGATATGAATTGCCTGTTGTGCCTGAGGGTTATGTTATGGATGAAGAAACTGCTAGAGACTTCTTAGCTTGCAATGATAGATCTGATCTTAAGAAATTATTAGCTAAGCTTAAAGAAAAGTCTTTGAACGCTAGAGTGAAATATGACCCTGCTTTTGCTACTTCACCTATCTTTGTTACTGATAAGGATTATGATTTCTCTGTCGATCCCGAGTTAATTACTTTGGTTGAATCTGATCCTTTTTATGGCTATGAATCTGAAACTGTTGTGGCACATCTTACTAAATTAAATGATATAGCCACCCTATTTACTCATGATGAGAAAACTTGCTATTACTTTATCCCTAAGTTGTTTCCGTTCTCATTAAAGGGTGATGCTAAAACATGGTTTAATTCGCTTGATCCTGGTTGTGTGCGTAGTCCCCAGGATATGATTTATTACTTCTCTGCTAAATATTTCCCCGCTCATAAGAAACAAGCTGCCTTAAGGGAAATATATAATTTTGTGCAAATTGAAGAAGAGAGTCTCGCACAAGCTTGGGGGAGGATTCTCCAATTACTTCATGCTTTGCCTGATCATCCTCTCAAGAAAAATGAAATACTTGATATCTTTTATAATGGACTAATCGATGCTTCCAGAGACCATCTGGATAGTTGTGCTGGTTGTGTTTTCAAGGAAAGAACTGTCGATCAAGCTGAATTGCTATTGAATAATATGTTGAGTAATGGAAATGATTGGACACTTCCTGAACCAACTCCTAAGCCAACTCCGAAGAAAAGGGGTATTCTATTTCTCAGTCATGAAGATATGCGAGAGGCAAAGAAATCTATGAAAGAAAAAGGTATTAAAGCTGAAGATATTAAGAATTTACCACCTATTGAAGAAATTCATGGTCTTGATAACCCGACATGGGTAGTAAAGGTAAATTCACTCTATAGATTTGATGAAGGTGATATTCCTTGTTATAAGTCTGCTAGCCAATGCTTAGATGAGTTTGATAATTTTATTGTTAAACAAGAAAACTTCAATGCTTATGTTGGTAGACAATTGAAACGCAATGCTGATATCTTGAACACTTGAGTGATTATATGTCTAGAGTTAAAGGTGAACTTAAACTTATTAGTAAACATGCTTCTATGGTTATCACTCAAGTAGGACAAGTACTTAAAGCTCAGAATGATTTGCTTAATGAATTAAATAATAAGAAAAATGATAATGTTGTTAGAGTTATGACTAGAGGGGGTAAAATGACTCAGGAACCTTTGTATCCTGAGGGCCACCCTAAAAGAACTGAGTAAGATTCTCAGAGAATGAATGTTGATGCACCTAGTTCTTCTACGAAGAAGAAAAAGAAAAATGATAGGACTTTGCATGCCTCTAGTGAACCTATTGTTGACACACGTGAGAATCCCAACAATATTTCTATTTCTGATGCTGAAACACAATCTGGTAATGAACATGAACCTAGTGATAATGTTAATGATGATGTTCACGTTGATGCTCAACCTAGCAATGATAACGATGTAGAGATTGAACCTGTTGTTGATCTTGATAACCCACAATCAAAGAATCAACGTTATGATAAGAGAGACTTTGCTGCTAGGAAGTACGGTAAAGAAAGAGAACCATGGGTTCAGAAACCCATGCCCTTTCCTCCTAAACTATCCAAGAAAAAGGATGGTGAGGATTTTGAGCGCTTTGCTAAAATGATCACACCTATCTTTTTGCGCATGCGTTTGACTAATATGCTTAAAATGAACCCTTATGCTAAGTACATGGAGGATATTGTTACTAATAAAAGAAAGATATCGGAAGCTGAAATTTCCACCATGCTTGCTAATTACACTTTTAAAGGTGGAATACCAATGAAACTTGGAGATCCAGGAGTAACAACTATACCATGCTCCATTAAAAGAAACTATGTTAAAACTGCTTTATGTGATCTTGGAGCCAGTGTTAGTGTTATGCCTCTCTCTTTATATCGTAGACTTGGTTTGAATAAGTTGACACCTACTAAAATATCTTTGCAAATGGCTGATAAATCAACTGTTATACCTGTTGGTATTTGTGAGGATGTGCCAGTTGTGGTTGCAAACGTTACTATTCTAACAGACTTTGTTATTCTTGATATTCCCGAGGACGTTAGTATGTTGATTATCCTCGGTAGACCCTTTTTGAATACTGCAGGGGCTGTTATTGATTGCAACAAAGGCAATGCCACTTTTCATGTTAATGGTAATGAGCATATGGTACACTTTCTGAGGAAACAACCTCAAGTCCATAGTATCAATTCTATTGGAAAATTTTCAATGATTATTATTGGAGGTTTCGAATTTCCTCTTCCTACTGTCAAGAAGAAGTATGATATTCTTATTGTTGGAGATGTGCATATCCCCGTTGAGGTAACCTGGTGTTATTCGAAATTTCCCCGGTTTCATGCGATTCGGGATGAGTTTGTTAACAAGACTTGATCAACCTTGTTAGTGGATTCCTTTTGATGAGCATGAGATGGATGAAGTTAGAAAGCACAACTCTGTGTACCCTCTTTTTACTTTCTGTTATTTATTTTAAATAAATTAAAATTAGTATTTTCTATCTGTTTTCTGAATTATCCTTGCAATAAAAAATACCCCGAAAATGAAAGTTCTCCAAATGCCCTGAAAATTTAATATGTTTTTTCCAGAATATTTGAGAATTATTGGCACTAAGAACACACCAGGGGGACCCACCATGTGCCCATGAGGGTGGAGGGCGCGCCCCCTGCCTCGTGGACCCCACGTGGGTCCCCTCCACTTATTCTTGCACCCACACACTTTGTCTTCCTCCAGAAAAATTATCCACCAGCTCAAACCTGAGTTCTAGCTCATCTTGCTGCCATTTTCGATCTCCTTGCTCAAAGCTCCATTCACAAAACTGCTTTGGGGGATTGTTCTTTGGTATGTGACTCCTCTAATGGTCCAATTAGTTTTTGTTCTAGTACTTTATTTATTGCAATTTTTTGCTGCTTAGGTGACCCTGTTCTTGAGCTTCCATGTCAAATTTATGTGGTCAAAAGTAGTTTTAATGCATGATATAGCCTCTAGGCACTTGTAGGAGTAGTTGCTATCAATTTTGTTGAGTTTGGTTCACTTTTATTTTAAGTTACTAAAAAATTCAGAAATTTTTAGAAAAAGATGAAGAGATTTTTGAGGGACTCATTGAGCCGAAGCTCTAAGGATAAGCAAAGTGAAGAAAATAAGAAGCCCAAGTATAATTGATACGTCTCCAATGTATCTATAATTTTTTATTGCTCCATGCTATATTATCTTCTGTTTTGGACATTATTGGGCTTTAGTATTCACTTTTATATTATTTTTGGGACTAACCTATTAACCAGAGGCCCAGCCCAGAATTGCTGTTTTTTTGCCTATTTCAGAGTTCCGCAGAAAAAGAATATCAAACGGAGTCCAAACGGAATGAAACCTTCAGGAATGTGATTTTCGGAACGAACATGATCCAAGAGACTTGGACCCTATGTCAAGCAACCAACAGGGAAGCCACGAGGTAGGGGGGCGCGCCTACCCCCCCCCCCCCCGGCGCGCCCTCCACCCTCGTGGGCCCCTTGTTGCTCCACCGACGTACTCCTTCCTCCTATATATACCTACGTACCCCCAAACGATCAGAAAAGGAGCCAAAACCCTAATTCCACCACCGTAAGTTTCCGTATCCACGAGATTCCATCTTGGGGCCTGTTCAGGAGCTCCGCTGGAGGGGGCATCGATCACGGAGGGCTTCTACATCAACACCATAGCCTCTCCGATGATGTGTGATTAGTTTACTTCAGACCTTCGGGTCCATAGTTATTAGCTAGATGGCTTTTTCTCTCTTTTTGGATCTCAATACAATGTTCTCCCCCTCTCTCGTGGAGATCTATTCGATGTAATCTTCTTTTGCGGTGTGTTTGTTGAGACCGATGAATTGTGGGTTTATGATCAAGTTTATATATGAACAATATTTGAATCTTCTCTGAATTCTTTTATGTATGATCGGTTATCTTTGCAAGTCTCTTCAAATTATCAGTTTGGTTTGGCCTACTAGATTGATATTTCTTGCAATGGGAGAAGCGCTTAGCTTTGGGTTCAATCTTGCGGTGTCCTTTCCCAGTGACAGTAGGGGCAGCAAGGCACGTATTGCATTGTTGCCATCGAGGATAACAAGATGGTTTTTTATCATATTGCATGAATTTATCCATCTACATCATGTCATCTTGCTTAAAGCGTTACTCTGTTCTTATGAACTTAATACTCTAGATGCCTGCTGGATAGCGGTTGATGTGTGGAGTAATAGTAATAGATGCACGCAGGAGTCGGTCTACTTGTCTCGGACGTGATGCCTATATACATGATCATACCTACATATTCTCATAACTATGCTCAATTCTGTCAATTGCTCAACAGTAATTTGTTCACCCACTGTAAAATACTTATGCTCTTGAGAGAATTCACTAGTGAAACCTATGGCCCCCGGGTCTATCTTCCATCATATTAATCTTCCAACACTTAGTTATTTTCATTGCCTTTTATTTTACTTTGCATCTTTATCATAAAAATACCAAAAATATTATCTTATCATATCTATCAGATCTCACTCTCGTAAGTGACTGTGTAGGGATTGACAACCCCTTATCGCGTTGGTTGCGAGGATTTATTTGTTTTGTGTAGGTGCGAGGGACTGGCGCGTAGCCTCCTACTGGATTGATACATTGGTTCTCAAAAACTGAGGGAAATACTTACGCTACTTTGCTGCATCACCCTTTCCTCTTCAAGGGAAAACCAATGCAGTGCTCAAGAGGTAGCAAGAAGGATTTCTGGCGCCGTTGTCGGGGATGTCTATGCAAAAGTCAACATACCAAGTACCCATCACAAACCCTTATCTCCCGCATTACATTATTTGCCATTTGCCTCTCGTTTTCCTCTCCCCCACTTCACCCTTGCCATTTTATTCGCCCTCTCTTTTCCTTTCGCCCTTTTTCCGTTTGCTTTAATGTCTTACTTAGCTCGTTTGCTCATTTGGTTGGAATAGTTATTTATTTATTGCTAAAGAGAGAACCTAAGATCTATGGATCCTCATCCGCTTGCTAATCTTTTTAAGAGATCCAATTATGATGAACCAATTGCTAGTGAGTTTTGTGCACTAGATTATCTTTATGAGGTTTTGCTTGAAATTCGTGAATCTAAAAAGTGTGATGAATTACTTTATGAAGCGATTCACGGTAGATCTTTGAATAAAAAGCATGATTGCAATGATTTTATTATAAATTCTATTTATGTAAATTGTGCTAATAATATGCAAAACCCTAAGCTTGGGGATGCTAGTTTTGCTATGTCCTCTACTTGTTGCAATGATCATGATTGGGGTGATTCTTCTTATGATATTGAAAATTTATTTAAGCCCCATGATGAATATGAGATTGATAATAGTGTTTGCAATATTATTGAAAGTGGGTTTGGAAGAGTGTCAACTTTAGATCCCACATATTTGGAGAATGTTCAATCTTATGAAATTTTTGATAAAAGTGGGTTTGGGAAGACTTTAATTAATGTTAATCCCACTATTTTGGAAGAGTGTCAACTTTGCATGCATGTGGATCGTGTTGAAAATATTTTATGTGATAGCTATTTTGTTGAATTTGCTTATGATCCTACATGTAATTATTACGAGAGAGGAAAATATGGTGGTAGAAATTTTCATGTTACTAAATTACCTCTCGTTATGTTGAGATTGCTATTGTTTCTTTCCGCTTCCTTGCATATTCTAGTTTTTGCTTGCCTTGGTAATTTGTTTGCCTATAAGATGCCTATGCATAGGAAGTATGTTAGACTTAGATGTGTTTGTCACATGTTTTATGATGCTCTCTTTGTGCTTCAATTCTTGTCTTTCATGTGAGCATCATTGAAATATTATGCCTAGCTATAAGGCTTTAAAGAAAAGCGCTTGTTGGGAGACAACCCAATATTTTTCCTTGCTGTTATCCAATAAATAATTTATCTAGCCTCTGTTTTGGTTGTGTTTTTTGTGTTTAATTAGTGTTTGTGCCAAGTAGAACCGTTGGGAGGACTTGGAGAAAGTCTTGTTAATCTTGCTGTAAAAAACAGAAACTTTAGCGCTCACGAGAACTGCTGCCATTTTTATTTGGAAAGTGATATTTAGTTAATTATTTTTGAAGATGATTAATAGATAAATTCCTCACTCCAGCAATTTATTTTAGAATTTCTGGGGTTCCAGATCTTGCGCTAGCTACAGATTACTACAGACTGTTCTGTTTTTGACAGATTCTATTTTTTCGTGTCTTGTTTGCTTATTTTGATGAATCTATGGCTAGTAAAATAGTTTATAAACCATAGAGAAGTTGGAATACAGTAGGTTTAACACCAATATAAATAAATAATGAGTTTATTACAGTACCTTGAAGTGGTCTTTTGTTTTCTTTCGCTAACGGAGCTCACGAGATTTTCTACTTTAAGTTTTGTGTTGTGAAGTTTTCAAGTTTTGGGTAAGGATTTGATGGATTATGGAACAAGGAGTGGCAAGAGCCTAAGCTTGGGGATGCCCATGGCACCCCCAAGATAATCTAAGGACACCAAAAAGCCAAAGCTTGGGGATGCCCCGGAAGGCATCCCCTCTTTCGTCTACTTCCATCGGTAACTTTACTTGGAGCTGCCCCCCTGTCCAATGGAAAATAGGGTTTGGAGGAGGCGAGGCGACACCACGCCCCCACCACCACCGCCGCCACTAGCTACCATCGCCAGCGAGGCTGGGCTTTGCTCCGTGTGTGGACGCCCTCCACGACGCGTATATGTTGCAGCTCCGTCCGCCTGTGCGGCTACGTCCGCCCGTGCGGCCCCGTCCGCCATGCTTGATGCTTCGTCAGACCTTCTGGTCATGGACATCCCCGAGGCTGTGCCTGGCATGCCCAAGGAGGGAGGCCGCCATGTTGATGACCTGAACCTCGGAGGGAACCGACGCAGCAAGCCCCGGCCGGCAGGCATCATTTTGATCCTGGTGGAATCAGGAACCCTAGGGTTGTTTCGCCTACTCGTCGGATTTGGAGCAGCGACGCACGCGACAGTCTGGCTGCAATATCGCATCCTTCAATTCACATGAGGGCTGGCCCAGCGACTATCCCGGTGATCCTTGCTGGCGGTGGGGGTGAACAAGGGGCATCCGTTGAGGAAGCCACCCGCCCGAAGCCGTCCATCCTGTATGCCGGTGAGGCGATGGGGCCGGAGTCACCATTGAGGGCCTCGACTATTGCAGTCCCAAGAGACATTCGACGATCTCTGATGCCGGCGCCACCGACGACACAAGTGCCTCGAACAGAAATTTTGGAAAACCATGTTAGCAACTTGAATCTTCTGAGCTGGAATTGCCGAGGGTGTGGAAATTCTCGTACAATACGGGATCTTGTGAGCTTGGTGCAGGTTCATTCTCCTACTATCATCTTTCTTTGTCAAACTAGGCAAAGGAAAGATAGGATGAAAAGACATCAATCTCGCTTAGGTCTAAGTGGTTTCGAAGCAGTCAATAGCAATGGTCTTAGTGGTGGCTTAGCTCTTTTCTGGCATGAATCGGTACAACTTGATGTAAAAGATATGAATGAACGATATATTGATGCCTATGTGAGTGCTGCGATGGGGGAGCCACCTTGGCGGCTTACCTGCATCTATGGAGAACTGCGGACGGAGGACCGACATCGCATGTGGTCCATCCTCCGGGATCTCCACCGCCAAGCCGACATGCCGTGGGTGGTGGACTGGTGGTCGGAGACTTCAACGAGGCTATGTGGAGCTTCGAACACTTCTCCGAATCACCGCGGCCGATAGGTCAGATGATTGATTTTCGTGATGCTCTAGAAGTTTGTGGATTGGGTGATCTTGGTTTTGTAGGGCTGCAGTTCACTTATGACAATCGTCGTGGAGGACGGGCAAATGTCAAAGTCAGACTGGACCGGGCTATTGCAAATAATTCTTGGCGTGACATATTTACACATGCCAAGGTGGAACACTTTGTGATGCCTAGTTCGGACCACCTAGCTATTTTGCTTCGGTGTGTCATGGAGAACCAGCCACCGGTGTCAGGTAGGAGGTGCCTTCAGTATGAGGTAATGTGGGAGAGAGACCCGACCCTCCCGGAGGTAATAATGAATACTTGGGTTGACTTGGGGTCTATGTTGAACCTGGGGGATATAGCATCTGGTTTGGGCACTATGATGAAGAAACTGCAAGATTGGAGCCGCAAAATTTTTGGAAATGTCATTAAAGAAATAAATAAGTCCCGCTCACGTCTGGAAGAGCTTTTGTCGATGAATGTAGATAGGAAGGAGATCCGAGAGGCTACTGATAAAATGAATGAACTGTTGTACCGGGAGGAGATGCTCTGGATGCAGCGGTCTCGTGTTGCCTGGTTACGTGAAGGGGACCGGAACACAAAATTCTTCCACCGGAAAGCAGTATGGCGCGCTCGAATAAACCACATAAAATCACTTGTGGATGATACAGGCACAACACATTGGAGCCATGCAGCTATGGCCGAGTTGGTCACGTCCTACTTTTCTAATATGTTCAAGGCAGATAGTACCCTTTGTGTGGATCCAGTGATTAATTTAATTAACACACGTGTTACTGATCAAATGAATGATGGTCTGTGTGCAGAGTTCTCGGATAAGGAGATTGCAGATGCGCTCTTTCAGATTGGACCGTTGAAGGCGCCAGGTCCGGACGGTTTTCCTGCCAGGTCTTTCAAAGAAACTGGTCTTGCATGCGGACACAGGTGATCGCCGGGGTCAAGGAATTCTTTCGATCGGGAATAATGCTAGAAGGGGTGAACAACCTCCATTGTTCTCATCCCCAAGGTTGAGAATCCAGAGAGGCTCACGGAGTTTAGGCCTATCAATCTTTGCAACATTATCTATAAGGTAGTATCTAAGTGCCTGGTTAACCGCTTGCGGCCCATTTTGGATGAGATAATTTCACCGGAGCAAAGCGCCTTTGTCCCCGGCTGGATGATCACTGATAATGCCCTGATAGCATTTGAGTGCTTTCACTCTATTCAGCATGAAAAAGACCCAAAAGTTTTTGTGCTTACAAGTTGGATATGTCTAAAGCGTATGACAGGGTGGACTGGATCTTCTTGGAGCGAATGATGCAAAAGATGGGGTTCGCTCGCCGGTGGGTGGACTGGATTATGACGTGCGTCACCTCGGTGAGATATACTGTTAAATTTAATGGAACCCTCTTGGATTCGTTTGCACCGTCGCGAGGGCTACGGCAAGGTGATCCACTCTCCCCTTTTTTGTTCCTACTGGTGGCTGATGGTTTGTCTGCTTTGTTGAAAGATGCTGAAGAAAAGGGGGAATATACACCTTTGAAAGTGTGTCAACAAGCTCCAGGTGTGTCACACTTGCTTTTTGCAGATGATACCCTGTTATTTTTTAATGCAAAGGAGGAGCAAGCAAAAAAGGTACATGAGGTTCTCACTATGTATGAACGGGCAACAGGACAATGCATTAACCCAGCTAAATGCAGTATACTTTTTGGCAATTCGTGTACCATGGAGGACCAGGAAAGGGTCCACTCTGTACTGAATGTGAACGTTCTGGACTTTGAGGACAAGTATTTGGGCCTTCCAACACCTGATGGCCGTATGTCACGAGGTAAATTTCAGAATTTGCAATCCAGGCTATTGAAAAGAATCATCGCATGGGGAGATACCCTTTCTTTTGCTGGTAAGGGAACAATGATAAAAGCTGTTGCACAGGCCAGCCCAACTTATATCATGGGTGTTTTCAAGCTTCCTATGTCCGTATGTGATGATCTGAATAGGATGGTGCAGAACTTTTAGTGGGGCTCTTCAGAAGGGAAGAGGAAAACACATTGGCTGGCTTGGCCCAAAATTTTGGCGCATAAGATGAAGGGCGGTCTGGGCTTCAGAGACTTCCGCCTGTTCAACCAGGCCTTGCTTGCCAGGTAGGCATGGCGTTTACTCACTAATCCTAATAGTTTATGTGCATAGGTGCTTAAGGCTCGCTACTATCTGGAGGGTCGCCTTGAAGATAATGTCTTCTCGGGGAACGCCTCCCCTACATCGCAGGATATCCAACACAGCCTTGAGCTCTTGAAGAAGGGCATCGTGTGGCATGTTGGTGATGGACATAACATCCGCATTTGGCGTGATTGTTGGCTGCCTACCGAGCCATCGCGCCAGCCCATTACCCAGCAAGGAACCTGCCGGCTCAGGAGAGTTGCCGAGCTCCTTGACGAGGCAGGCAACTGGCGTATGTACCTTCTCCATCACCACTTCCTCCCTCCGGACATTGACTCTATGAGCAGCATCCGCACATCGCCTCGCGCCACCGACGACATCATCGCATGGGCGCCTGAGAGGAACGGTATCTTCACCGTTCGATCCGCCTACCGCCTAGCCATGGACGAGCGCGAACGTCCATTGGCAACTACTACGATCAGGGCACCAGATGGTCATCGCGCCATCTGGAAGATCATATGGGGGTGCCCTGCTCCCCCAAAGGTACGTGTGTTCGCATGGAGAATTATAACCAACTCGCTGGCTACCTGGGCTAACAAGTTTTCTCGCCACCTTGAGCTTACTGACATATGTCCCCTCTGTGGTGTGGAACGAGAGGACGGCTTCCACGCGATGTGCAGGTGCCCACTTGCCAGGGACCTTTGGCAAGCCATGGAGAAAGATTGGCCGATCCCCAAGGTGGACACCATAGAGAATGATGGGCCAGAGTGGCTCTTCACGCTTCTGAACCCTCTATCGGACACGACGCGTATGGTCGTCCTCATGATCATGTGGTGGGCGTGGTACAACCGCAATGAAATTACCCACGACAAGGCTCCTCCGCCCACAGAAGCATCCAGGCATTTTCTTCATGGGTACATCACGTCTTTGCTGAGCATCCACCAATTCCCACATGCAGACTTGGTGAAAGGTAAAATGGTTATGCATGAAGTTGGCCGGCCTATACATGCAAGCAGTGTGAAGGAGCCAACGCTTCAATGGGTACCCCCTCCACCCGGCTGGACAAAGCTCAACACCGACGGAAGTTTTGTCCAGGCCACAGGCGCAGCAGGTGGTGGTATGGTCCTGAGAAATGAAAAAGGAGAGCTCATCTTCACAGCATGCAGGCAATTGTTTACATGTAATAATAGCCTCCAAGCGGAGTTGGAAGCATGCAGGGAGGGACTGCAGCTGGCCTTGCACCGTACAAACATGCCCATCTTGGTGGAGTTGGATAGTAGTGAAGCGGTCTCGATGCTGTTAGCACAGTAGGCGAATCGCTCACAAGTTTGAGCGCTAGTCGAGGAAATACGTGGAATAGTAATTGTTGAATCAAGGGAGATTTCCTTTTATCATATTAGTAGATCACAAAATAATGTCAGCCACGCGCTCGCCGCGTATGGGCGTGGTACCCCGCGCACGGTTGTTTGGTTGCGATCGGGATTAGACTGCATTGTAAACCTTTCAGAGGCCGAGAAGCCTCATTGAGTTAATGAAATCTTCCTTTATCCCGCAAAAAAAACTTTACTTGGAGCTATATTTTTATTCACCACATGATATGTGTTTTGCTTGGAGCGTCTTGTATGATTTGAGTCTTTGCTTTTTAGTTTACCACAATCATCTTTGCTGTACACACCTTTTGAGAGAGACACACATGATTCGGAAATTATTAGAATACTCTATGTGCTTCACTTATATCTTTTGAGTTGTATAGTTTTGCTCTAGTACTTCACTTATATCTTTTAGAGCATGGTGGTGGATTTGTTTTATAGAAACTATTGATCTCTCATGCTTCACTTAGATTATTTTGAGAGTCTTAAATAGCATGGTAATTTGCTTAAATAATCCTAATATGCTAGGTATTCAAGATTAGTAAAAACTTTCTTATGAGTGTTTTGAATACTAAGAGAAGTTTGATGCTTGATGATTGTTTTGAGATATGAAGGTAGTGATATTAAAGTTGTGCTAGTTGAGTAGTTGTGAATTTGAGAAATACTTGTGTTGAAGGTTGCAAGTCCCGTAGCATGCACGCATGGTAAACGTTATGTAACAAATTTGAAACATGAGGTGTTCTTTGATTGTCCTCCTTATGAGTGGCGGTCAGGGACGAGCGATGGTCTTTTCCTACCAATCTATCCCCCTAGGAGCATGCACGTAGTGCTTGGTTTTTGATGACTTGTAGATTTTTGCAATAAGTATGTGAGTTCTTTATGACTAATGTTGAGTCCATGGATTATACGCACTCTCACCTTTCCATCATTGCTAGCCTCTTTGGTACCGTGCATTGCCCTTTCTCGCATTGAGAGTTGGTGCAAACTTCGCCGGTGCATCCAAACTCCGTGATATGATACACTCTTTCACACATAAACCTCCTTATATCTTCCTCAAAACAGCCACCATACCTACCTATTATGGCATTTCCATAGCCATTCCGAGATATATTGCCATGCAACTTTCCACCATCCCGTTTATCATGACACATTCATCATTGTCATATTGTTTAGCATGATCATGTATTTGACATAGTATTTGTGGCAAAGCCACCGTTCATAATTCTTTCATACATGTCACTCTTGGTTCATTGCATATCCCGGTACACCGCCGGAGGCATTCATATAGAGTCATACCTTGTTCTAGTATCGAGTTGTAATCATTGAGTTGTAAATAAATAGAAGTGTGATGATCATCATTTAATAGAGCATTGTCCCGATAAAAAACAAAAAAAGAGAAAGGCCAAATAAAAAAGGGAAGGCCCAAAAAAAGAGAAATGAAAAGGGACAATGCTACTATCCTTTTTTCCACACTTGTGCTTCGAAGTAGCACCATGATCTTCATGATAGAGAGTCTCTTATTTTGTCACTTTCATATACTTGTGGGAATTTTTCATTATAGAACTTGGCTTGTATATTCCAACAATGGGCCTACTCAAGTGCCCTAGGTCTTCGTGAGCAAGCAAGTTGGATGCACACCCACTAGTTTCTTTTGTTGAGCTTTCATACATTTATAGCTCTAGTGCATCCGTTGCATGGCAATCCCTACTCCTTGCATTAACATCAATCGATGAGCATCTCCATAGCTCATTGATTAGCCTCGTTGATGTGAGACTTTCTCCTTTTTTCTCTTCTCCACATAACCCCCATCATTATACTCTATTCCACCCATAATGTTGTATCCATGGCTCACACTCATGTATTGTGTGAAGGTTTATAAAGTTTGAGATTACTAAAGTATGAAACAATTGCTTGGCTTGTCATCGGGGTTGTGCATGATGAGAGCATTCTTGTGTGACGAAAATGTTGTTAGGGAACGTAGTAATTTCAAAAATTTCCTACGCACATGCAAGATCATGGTGATGCATAGCAACGAGGGGAGAGTATTGTCTACGTACCCAACGCAGACCGACTGCGGAAGCGATGACACGACGTAGAGGAAGTAGTCGTACGTCTTCTCGATCCAACCGATCAAGCACCGAAACTACGGCACCTCCGAGTTCGAGCACACGTTCAGCTCGATGACGATCCCCGGACTTCGATCCAGCAAAGTGTCGGGGAAGAGTTTCGTCAGCACGACGGCGTGGTGACGATCTTGATGAACTACAGCAGCAGGGCTTCGCCTAAACTCCGCTACAGTATTATTGAGGAATATGGTGGCAGGGGGCACCGCACACGGCTAAGGAATAGATCACGTGGATCAACTTGTGTCAACTTGTGTGTCTAGAGGTGCCCCTGCCTCCGTATATAAAGGAGGAGAGGAGGGGAGGCTGGCCGGCCAAGGGGGGGAGGCGCAGGAGAGTCCTACTCCCACTGGGAGTAGGATTCCCCCTCCAATCCTAGTCCAACTAGGATTCCTCGGAGGGGAAAAGAGGAGGAGGGGGCCGGCCACCTCTCCTAGTCCTAATAGGACTAGGGAAGGGGGGGGGGCGCGCAGCCCATCTAGGGCAGCCCCTTCTCTTTTCCACTAAGGCCCACTATGGCCCAAATAGCTCCCGGGGGGTTCCGGTAACCCTCCCGGTATTCCGGTAAAATCCCGATTTCACCCGGAACACTTCCGATATCCAAATATAGGCTTCCAATATATCAATCTTTACGTCTCGACCATTTCGAGACTCCTCGTCATGTCCGTGATCACATCCGGGACTCCGAACAACCTTCGGTTCATCAAAATGCATAAACTCATAATATAACTGTCATCGTAACCTTAAGCGTGCGGACCCTACGGGTTCGAGAACAATGTAGACATGACCGAGACACGTCTCCGGTCAATAACCAATAGCGGGACCTGGATGCCCATATTGGCTCCTACATATTCTACGAAGATCTTTATCGGTCAGACTGCATAACAACATACGTTGTTCCCTTTGTCATCGGTATGTTACTTGCCCGAGATTCGATCATCGGTATCCAATACCTAGTTCAATCTCGTTACCGGCAAGTCTCTTTACTCGTTCCGTAATATATCATCTCACAACTAACATATTAGTTGTAATGCTTGCAAGGCTTATGTGATGTGCATTACCGAGAGGGCCCAGAGATACCTCTCCGACAATCGGAGTGACAAATCCTAATCTCGAAATACGCCAACCCAACATCTACCTTTGGAGACACCTGTAATGCTCCTTTATAATCACCCAGTTACGTTGTGACGTTTGGTAGCACCCAAAGTGTTCCTCCGGCAAACGGGAGTTGCATAATCTCATAGTCATAGGAACATGTATAAGTCATGAAGAAAGCAATAGCAACATACTAAACGATCAGGTGCTAAGCTAATGGAATGGGTCATGTCAATCAGATCATTCAACTAATGATGTGACCTCGTTAATCAAATAACAACTCATTGTTCATGGTCAGGAAACATAACCATCTTTGATTAACGAGCTAGTCAAGTAGAGGCATACTAGTGACACTCTGTTTGTCTATGTATTCACACATGTATTATGTTTCCGGTTAATACAATTCTAGCATGAATAATAAACATTTATCATGATATAAGGAAATAAATAATAACTTTATTATTGCCTCTAGGGCATATTTCCTTCAGTCTCCCACTTGCACTAGAGTCAATAATCTAGTTCACATCGCCATGTGATTTAACAGCAATAGTTCACATCACCATGTGATTAACACCCATAGTTCACATCGCTATGTGACCAACACCCAAAGGGTTTACTAGATTCAGTAATCTAGTTCACATCGCTATGTGATTAACACCCAAGGAGTACTAAGGTGTGATCATGTTTTGTTTGTGAGAGAATCTTAGTCAACGGGTATGTCATATACAGATCCGTAAGTATTTTGCGAATTCTATGTCTACAATGCTCTGCACGGAGCTACTCTAGCTAATTGCTCCCACTTTCAATATGTATCTAGATCAAGACTTAGAGTCATCTAGATTAGTGTCAAACTTGCATCGGCGTAACCTTTTACGACGAACCTTTTTCCATAATCGAGAAACATATCCTTATTCCACTAAGGACAATTTTGACCGCTCTCCAGTGATCTACTCCTAGATCACTATTGTACTCCCTTGCCAAACTCAGTGGTATGGCATACAATAGATCTAGTATACAACATGGCATACTTTATAGAACCTATGACTGAGGCATAGGGAATGACTTTCATTCTCTTTCTATTTTCTGCTGTGGTCGGGCTTTGAGTCTTACTCAACTTAACACCTTGCAACACAGGCAAGAACTCCTTCTTTGACTGTTCCATTTTGAACTATTTCAAAAATTTATCAAGGTATGTATTCATTGAAAAAATCTTATCAAGCGTCTTCATCTATCTATATAGATCTTGATGCTCAATGTGTAAGCAGCTTCACCAAGGTCTTTCTTTGAAAAACTTTTATTCAAGTATCCTTTCATGCTTTGCAGAATAATTCTACATTATTTCCGATCAACAATATGTCATTCACATATACTTATCAGAAATGTTGTAGTGCTCCCACTCACTTTCTTGTAAATACAGGCTTCACTGTAAGTCTGTACAATAACTATATGCTTTGATCAACTTATCAAAGCGTATATTCCAACTCCGAGATTCTTGCACCAGTCCATAAATGGATCGCTGGAGCTTGCACACTTTGTTAGCTCCCTTTGGATCGACAAAACCTTCCGGTTGCATCATATACAACTCTTCTTCCAGAAATCCATTCAGGAATGCAGTTTTGACATCCATCTGCCAAATTTCATAATCATAAAATGCGGCAATTGCTAACATGATTCGGACAGACTTTTAAGCATCGATACGAGTAAGAAAATCTCATTGTATTCAACACCTTGAACTTTGTCAAAAACCTTTTTCGACAAGTCTAGCTTTGTAGATAGTAACACTACTATCAACGTCCGTCTTCCTCTTGAAGATCCATTTATTCTTAATGACTCACCGATCATCGGGCAAGTCAATCAAAGTCTACACTTTGTTCTCATACATGGATCATATCTCAGATTTTATGGCCTCAAGCCATTTCGTGGAATCTGGGCTCATCATTGCTTCCTCACAGTTCGTAGGTTCATCATGGTCTAGTAACATGACTTCCAGAACATGATTACCGTACCACTCTGGTGCGGATCTTACTCTGGTTGATCTACGTGGTTCAGTAGTATCTTGATCTGAAGTTTCATGATCATTATCATTGGCTTCCTCACTAACCGGTGTAGGTGTCACTGAAACAGTTTTCTGTGATGAACTACTCTCCAGTAAGGGAGCAGGTACAGTTACCTCGTCAAGTTCTACTTTCCTCCCACTCACTTCTTTTGAGAGAAACTCCTTCTCTAGAAATGATCCATTTTTAGCAACGAATGTTTTGCCTTCGGATCTGTGATAGAAGGTGTACCCAACAGTTTCCTTTGGGTATCCTATGAATACACATTTCTCCGATTTGGGTTCGAGCTTATCAGGTTGAAGCTTTTTTTCACATAAGCATCGCAGCCCCAAACTTTAAGAAACGACAACTTTGGTTTCTTGCCAAACCACAGTTCATAAGGCGTCGTCTCAACGGATTTTGATGGTGCCCTATTTAACGTGAATGCGGCTGTCTCTAATGCATAACCCCAAAACGATAGTGGTAAAGAGATATCATAGATCGCACCATATCAAATAAAGTGCGGTTACGACGTTCGGACACACCATAACGATGTGGTGTTCCAGGTGGCGTGAGCTGTGAAACTATTCCACATTGTTTTAATTGAAGACCAAACTCGTAACTCAAATATTTGTCTCCGCGATCAGATCGCAGAAACTTTATTTTCTTGTTACGATGATTTTTCCACTTCACTCTGAAATTCTTTGAACCTTTCAACTATTTCAGACTTATGTTTCATCAAGTAGATATACCCATATCTACTCAAATCATCTTGTGAAGGTCAGAAAACAACGATGCTTGCCACGAGCAACAGCACTCATTGGATCGCATACATCGGTATGTATTATTTCCAACAAGTCAGTAACTCATTCCATTGTTCCGAAGAACGGAGTTTTAGTCATCTTGCCCAAAAGGCACGGTTCGCAAGCATCAAATGATTCATAACCAAGTGATTCCGAAAATCCATCTTTATGGAGTTTCTTCATGCGCTTTACACCGATATGACCCAAATGGCAGTGCCACAAATAAGTTGCACTATCATTATTAACTTTGCATCTTTTGGCATCAATATTATGAATATGTGTATCACTACGATCGAGATCCAATGAACCATTTTCATTGGGTGTGTAACCATATAAGGTTTTATTCATGTAAATAGAACAACAGTTTATTCTCTTACTTAAATGAATAACCGTATTGCAATAAACATGATCAAATCATATTCATGCTCAACGCAAACACCAAATAACATTTATTTAGGTTCAACACTAATCCCGAAAGAATAGGGAGTGTGCGATGATGATCATATCAATCTTGAAACTACTTTCAACACACATCATCACTTCACCCTTAACTAGTTTCTGTTTATTCTGCAACTCCCGTTTCGAGTTACTACTCTTAGCAACTGAACCAGTACCAAATACTGAGGGGTTGCTATAAACACTAGTAAAGCACACATCAAACACCTGTATATCAAATATACCCTTTTTCACTTTGCCATCCTTCTTATCCACCAAATATTTAGGGTAGTTCCGCTTCCAGTGATCATTTCCTTTGCAGTGTAAGCACTCAGTTTCAGGCTTTGGTTCAGCTTTGGGCTTCTTCGTGGGAGTGACAACTTGCTTGTCAATCTACTTGAAGTTCCCCTTTCTTTCCCTTTGCCCTTTTCTTGAAACTAGTGATCTTGTCAACCATCAACACTTGATGCTCTTTCTTGATTTCTACCTTCGTTGATTTCAACATCACGAAGAGCTCGGGAATCATTTTCATCATCCCTTGCATACTATAGTTCATCACGAAGTTCTACTAACTTGGTGATGGTGACTAGAGAATTCTGTCAATCACTATCTTATCTGGAAGATTAACTCCCACTTGATTCAAGCGATTGAAGTACCCAGACAATCTGAGCACATGCTCACTAGTTGAGCGATTCTCCTCCATCTTTTAGCTATAGAACTTGTTGGAGACTTCATATCTCTCAACTCGGGTATTTGCTTGAAATATTAACTTCAATTCATGGAACATCTCATATGGTCCATGACGTTCAAAACGTCTTTGAAGTCCCGATTCTAAGCCGTTAAGCATGGTGCACTAAACTATCAAGTAGTCATCATATTAAGCTAGCCAGACGTTCATAACTTCTGCATCTGCTCCTGCAATAGGTCTGTCACCTAGCAGTGCATTAAGGACATAATTCTTCTGTGCAGCAATGAGGATAAACCTCAGATCACGGATCGAATCCGCATCATTGCTACTAACATTTTTCAACACAATATTCTCTAGGAACATATCAAAATAAACACAGGGAAGCAACAACGCGAGCTATTGATCTACAACATGATTTGCAAAATACTACCAGGACTAAGTTCATGATAAATTTAAGTTCAATTTAATCAAATTTACTTAAGAACTCCCACTTAGATAGACATCTCTCTAATCCTCTAAGTGATCACGTGATCCAAATCAACTAAACCATAACCGATCATCACGTGAGATGGAGTAGTTTTCAATGGTGAACATCGTTATGTTGATCATATCCACTATATGATTCACGCTCGACCTTTCGGTCTCCGTGTTCCGAGGCCATATCTGCATATGCTAGGCTCGTCAAGTTTAACCTGAGTATTCCGCGTGCGCAACTGTTTTGCACCCGTTGTATTTGAACGTAGAGCCTATCACACCCGATCATCACGTGGTGTCTCAGCACGAAGAACTTTCGCAACGGTGCATACTCAGGGAGAACACTTCTTGATAATTTAGTGAGAGATCATCTTATAATGCTACCGTCAATCAAAGCAAGATAAGATGCATAAAAAGATAAACATCACATGCAATCAATATAAGTGATATGATATGGCCATCATCATCTTGTGCTTGTGGTCTCCTTCTCCGAAGCACCGTCATGATCACCATCGTCACCGGCGCGACACCTTGATCTCCATCGTAGCATGTTGTTGTCTCGCCAATCTTATGCTTCCACGACTATCACTATCGTTTAGTAATAAAGTAAAGCATTACATCGCGATTGCATTGCATACAATAAAGCGACAACCATATGGCTCCTGCCAGTTGCCGATAACTTGGTTACAAAACATGATCATCTCATACAATAAAATTCAGCATCATGCCTTGACCATATCACATCACAACATGCCCTGCAAAAACAAGTTAGACGTCCTCTACTTTGTTGTTGCATGTTTTACGTGGCTGCTACGGGCTTAAGTAAGAACCAATCTCACCTACGCATCAAAACCACAACGATAGTTTGTCGAATAGACTCCGTTTTAACCTTCGCAAGGACCGGGCGTAGCCATACTTGGTTCAACTAAAGTTGGAGAGACAGTCGCCCACAAGCCATCTCTGTGCAAAGCACGTCGACGGAACCGGTCTCGCGTAAGCGTACGCGTAAGGTTGGTCTGGGTCGTCTCGTCCAACAATACCGCCGACCCAAAATATGACATGCTGGTAGGCAGTATGACTTGTATCGTCCACAACTCACTTGTGTTCTACTCGTGCATATAACATCAACATCAATAACCTGGCTCTGATACCACTGTTAGGGAACGTAGTAATTTCAAAAATTTCCTACGCACATGCAAGATCATGGTGATGCATAGCAACGAGGGGAGAGTATTGTCTACGTACCCAACGCAGACCGACTGCGGAAGCGATGACACGACGTAGAGGAAGTAGTCGTACGTCTTCTCGATCCAACCGATCAAGCACCGAAACTACGGCACCTCCGAGTTCGAGCACACGTTCAGCTCGATGACGATCCCCGGACTTCGATCCAGCAAAGTGTCGGGGAAGAGTTTCGTCAGCACGACGGCGTGGTGACGATCTTGATGAACTACAGCAGCAGGGCTTCGCCTAAACTCCGCTACAGTATTATTGAGGAATATGGTGGCAGGGGGCACCGCACACGGCTAAGGAATAGATCACGTGGATCAACTTGTGTCAACTTGTGTGTCTAGAGGTGCCCCTGCCTCCGTATATAAAGGAGGAGAGGAGGGGAGGCTGGCCGGCCAAGGGGGGGAGGCGCAGGAGAGTCCTACTCCCACTGGGAGTAGGATTCCCCCTCCAATCCTAGTCCAACTAGGATTCCTGGGAGGGGAAAAGAGGAGGAGGGGGCCGGCCACCTCTCCTAGTCCTAATAGGACTAGGGAAAGGGGGGGCGCGCAGCCCATCTAGGGCAGCCCCTTCTCTTTTCCACTAAGGCCCACTATGGCCCAAATAGCTCCCGGGGGGTTCCGGTAACCCTCCCGGTATTCCGGTAAAATCCCGATTTCACCCGGAACACTTCCGATATCCAAATATAGGCTTCCAATATATCAATCTTTACGTCTCGACCATTTCGAGACTCCTCGTCATGTCCGTGATCACATCCGGGACTCCGAACAACCTTCGGTTCATCAAAATGCATAAACTCATAATATAACTGTCATCGTAACCTTAAGCGTGCGGACCCTACGGGTTCGAGAACAATGTAGACATGACCGAGACACGTCTCCGGTCAATAACCAATAGCGGGACCTGGATGCCCATATTGGCTCCTACATATTCTACGAAGATCTTTATCGGTCAGACCGCATAACAACATACGTTGTTCCCTTTGTCATCGGTATGTTACTTGCCCGAGATTCGATCGTCGGTATCCAATACCTAGTTCAATCTCGTTACCGGCAAGTCTCTTTACTCGTTCCGTAATATATCATCTCACAACTAACATATTAGTTGTAATGCTTGCAAGGCTTATGTGATGTGCATTACCGAGAGGGCCCAGAGATACCTCTCCGACAATCGGAGTGACAAATCCTAATCTCGAAATACGCCAACCCAACATCTACCTTTGGAGACACCTGTAATGCTCCTTTATAATCACCCAGTTACGTTGTGACGTTTGGTAGCACCCAAAGTGTTCCTCCGGCAAACGGGAGTTTCATAATCTCATAGTCATAGGAACATGTATAAGTCATGAAGAAAGCAATAGCAACATACTAAACGATCAGGTGCTAAGCTAATGGAATGGGTCATGTCAATCAGATCATTCAACTAATGATGTGACCTCGTTAATCAAATAACAACTCATTGTTCATGGTCAGGAAACATAACCATCTTTGATTAACGAGCTAGTCAAGTAGAGGCATACTAGTGACACTCTGTTTGTCTATGTATTCACACATGTATTATGTTTCCGGTTAATACAATTCTAGCATGAATAATAAACATTTATCATGATATAAGGAAATAAATAATAACTTTATTATTGCCTCTAGGGCATATTTCCTTCAAATGTAGCATGACTAAACTATATGATTTTGTAGGGATGAACTTTCTTTGGCCATGTTATTTTGAGAAGACATAATTGCTTAGTTAGTATGCTTGAAGTATTATTATTTCTATGTCAATATTAAACATTTATCTTGAATCTTTAGGATCTGAATATTCATGCCATAATAAAGAAGAATTACATTGAAACTATGCCTAGTAGCATTCCACATCAAAAATTCTGTTTTTATCATTTACCTACTCGAGGACGAGTAGGAATTAAGCTTGGGGATGCTTGATACATCTCCAACGTATCTATAATTTTTGATTGCTCCATGATATATTATCTTCTGTTTTGGACATTATTGGGCTTTATTATTCGCTTTTATATTATTTTTGGGACTAACCTATTAACCGGAGGCCCAGCCCAGAATTGTTGTTTTTTGCCTATTTCAGAGTTTTGCAGAAAAAGAATATCAAACGGAGTCCAAACGGAATGAAACCGTCGGGAACGTGATTTTCGGAACGAACATGATCCAGGAGACTTGGACCCTACGTTAAGCAACCAACAGGGAAGCCACGAGGTAGGGGGACGCACCTACCCCCCCCCCCAGGCGCGCCCTCCACCCTCGTGGGCCCCCTGTTGCTCCACCGACGTACTCCTTCCTCCTATATATACCTACGTACCCCCAAACGATCAGAAATGGATCCAAAACCCTAATTCCACCACCGTAACTTTCTGTATCCACGAGATCCCATCTTGGGGCCTGTTCCGGAGCTCCGCCGGAGGGGGCATCGATCACGGAGGTCTTCGACATCAACACCATAGCCTCTCCGATGATGTGTGAGTAGTTTACTTCAGACCTTTGGGTCCATAGTTATTAGCTAGATGGCTTCTTCTATCTTTTTGGATCTCAATACAATGTTCTCCCCCTCTCTCGTGGAGATCTATTCGATGTAATCTTCTTTTGCGGTGTGTTTGTTGAGACCGATGAATTGTGGGTTTATGATCAAGTTTATCTATGAACAATATTTGAATCTTCTCTGAATTCTTTTATGTATGATTGGTTATCTTTGCAAGTCTCTTCGAATTATCAGTTTGGTTTTGGCCTACTAGATTGATCTTTCTTGCAATGGGAGAAGTGCTTAGCTTTGGGTTTAATCTTGCGGTGTCCTTTCCCAGTGACAGTAGGGGCAGCAAGGCACATATTGTATTGTTGCTATCGAGGATAACAAGATGGTTTTTTTTATCATATTGCATGAATTTATCCCTCTACATCATGTCATCTTGCTTAAAGCATTACTCTGTTCTTATGAACTTAATACTCTAGATGCATGCTGGATAGCGGTCGATGTGTGGAGTAATAGTAGTAGATGCAGGCATGAGTCGGTCTACTTGTCTCGGACGTGATGCCTATATACATGATCATACCTAGATATTCTCATAACTATGCTCAATTCTGTCAATTGCTCAACAGTAATTTGTTCACCAACCGTAAAATACTTATGCTCTTGAGAGAAGCCACTAGTGAAACCTATGGCCCCTGGGTCTATCTTCCATCATATTAATCTTCCAACACTTAGTTATTTTCATTGCCTTTTATTTTACTTTGCATCTTTATCATAAAAATACCAAAAATATTATCTTATCATATCTATCAGATCTCACTCTTGTAAGTGACCGTATAGGGATTGACAACCCCTTATCGCGTTGGTTGCGAGGATTTATTTGTTTTGTGTAGGTGCGAGGGACTGTCGCGTAGCCTCCTACTGGATTGATACATTGGTTCTTAAAAACTGAGGGAAATACTTACGCTACTTTGCTGCATCACCCTTTCCTCTTCAAGGGAAAACCAACGCAGTGCTCAAGAGGTAGCAATAATCTCCCTCGTACCGCGGAGGTTCTGCCGTGTGAATGGCCTTGTGATGAGTTCTTGAGAGAAGCCGGGATTTATGAAGATTTTTATTATTTGGCTGAGAATGCAGGCCTCACCGACTTCCTCCATGACCAGCGTGAACAGTATCTCTTACTCACCAATATTTTGTGCAAAATTTTCATTTCCATGCTAGGAGATCACCACCTTCGGTGGAATTTTATTTATATGATGAGCATAAGGAGATGTCACTTTATGGTTTTTGTCGGGTTTATAGGATACCCTTTGAGGGCAGCATAGAGGAACTACATCGTAATGATGTGGAGGGATTTATTGATACGATTGCCATAGGGGAAACAAGGAAAGTTTCTGACACAAGAATCACTAGCATACATTTTCCTGTTCTACGTTACTTTGCAATATTTGCTAGTAGATGCTTAATTGGTCGCCAGAACTGTGGAAATCTTAGTGCCCCTGATATTGTTATTTTGCGCCATGCTTTGTTTTCTGATACCACTTCCAGTTTATGCGCTATTGTTGCTAAACGGTTAAATCTGAACCGTACAAAGGGTCCGGTCTTAGGAGGCATCCTCGCCTCACGCCTTGCTGCACACTTTAACATTCCTATTAGGCATTATGAGAAAGAGGAAAAGTTGTTGCCTCATATTTTTCTAGATTATAAGAGCATGGTAGCACATGATTTTATTGTTAAGAATAAGAATAAGATGCTTAACTATAGACTGGTATTTAATAAGAATCACTTTGAGACTATTACCTTGCCTGCTCCCTCTTTGTTCAACATATTTTCACGCACGTACCTTGTTTTGCCGGAGGCCGTTCTGGCATACCAGAGCCTGACATTAGCTCCAGAGCCGGAGCCATTATCTGATCCTCACCGTTAGTCTGTTTATTAGTGGGATCCGGAGGAGATCGCCAACCAGTGGCATCCCGAAGACCCTCCTCAGTACACCGGAGAGGGCAACTTTGATCCATGGGCATAGACCAACTTAGGCCAAAAGCCTAAGCTTGGGGGAGTACGTATTTCTCACCGACATTACATTCATGTTCACACACTCATGCCAGTTGTCGGTGCTCATACTTTTTTTCATTGTATAATCCATGCTAGTTTATTTTCTTTTTAAGCTTTCTTCTTGTGTGTTTGAAAAACCTTAAGAAAAACCAAAAAAAATTAGTTGTAGCTTTTAGCTAGTTTACTTTCCATGCTTGTAGTAGTAGTAATTAAAAAGAAAACCCAAAAAGATTTCTTGTTCTTCTTTTACTTGTTGGGAGCTTTCCCGTGTAAATAGATTTGTTTCTTTTCTTTGGGGGTTGAGAGGAGAAGATCATGATGAAAATGTTGAGTGGCTCTCATTTGCATTATTGTTGATCTAATAAAGAGCCCATATTACCTTGTCTTCTCCCATGTATTGAATGCTTGCAGATTCCAGCTTAGTCCAATGCACGTGCACTATTATTATTATCCACACTATTCGGTTGTGCAAGTGAAAGGCAATAATGACGATATATGATGAATTGATTGAGATTACAAAAGTTGGTATGAACTCGACCTATCTTGTTTTTGTAAATATGATTAATTCATTGTTCCTGATTCAGCCTATTATGAATGAAACATGTTTGCAATGACAATTAGAGATTATAGTTGCTCATGCCATGCTTAATTTGCTAGGAGTTTATAATGGTTTACCTTGCGTGCCAACATGCTATTAAAATGGTTGTGATGTGGTATGATAGGATGGTGTCCTCCTTTGAACGATTCGAGTGGCTTGACTTGGCACATGTTCACGCATGTAGTTGAAACAAAATCAACATAGCCTCCATGATATTTATGTTCATGGTGAATTATATCCTACTCATGCTTGCATTCGGTGTTGATTAATTTTAATGCATGTTCATGATTGTTGTCGCTCTTTAGCTGGTCGCTTCCCAGTCTCTTTCTAGCCTTCACTTGTACTAAGCGGGAATACTTCTTGTGCATCCAACTCCATAAACCCCAAAAGTTATTCCATATGAGTCCACCATACCTTCCCATATGCGGTATCTACCTGCCGTTTCAAGTAAATTTGTATGTGCCAAACTCTAAACCTTCAAATAAAAATTCTGTTTTGTATGCTCGAATAGCTCATGTATCAACTAGGGCTGTCTGTATCTTCCATGCTAGGTGGGTTATTCTCAAGAGGAGTGGACTCCGCTCCTCACTCACGAGAAAATGGCTGGTCATCGGGATGTCCAGTCCCATGCTCAAATCAAATCAAAATAATTGCAAACAAAACTCCCCTAGGATTGTTGTTAGTTGGAGGCACCCGTTGTTTCGGGCAAGCCATGGATTGATGCTTGTTGGTGGTGGGGGAGTATAAACTTTACCATTCTGCTTGGGAACCGCCTATACTGTGTGTAGCATGGAAGATATCGAGATCTCTCGGTTGTTATGTTGACAATGAAAGTATATCGCTCAAAATATTATTCATCTCTATTTCAAAATAGAGCTTTGGCACCTCTACACATCCCTGCTTCCCTCTGCGAAGGGCCTATCTATTTACTTTTATGTTGAGTCATCATCCTCTTGTTAAAAAGTACCAGTTGAAGAGCATCGCTGTCATTTGCATATATTATTGTTAGTTCACATTGAGTATGACTTGACTAGATCTCCTTTACCATGAATTACAATTTCCAGTCAGCCCTTGATCTTCAGGGGTGCTCTGCATTTATGTTTTGCGGTCTCAGAAAGGGCTAGCGAGATACCATCTTGTTATATCATATTATGATTGTTTTGAGAAAGTGTTGTCATCCAAGATTTATTATTATTTCTCGCTAGTTGATTATGTCATTGATATGAGTAAACATGAGACCTAAATGTTATCGCGAATATGGTTAGTTCATAATCTTTGTTGAAAACTTGAATGTTGGCTTTACACATTTACAACAACAAGAGCAAACAGAGTTTGTAAAAGATTTTCTTTATCACTTTCAGTTTGTCAACTGAATTGCTTGACAAGCAAATGTTTAAGCTTGGGGGAGTTGATACGTCTCCAACGTATCTACTTTCCCAAACACTTTTGCCCTTGTTTTGGACTCTAACTTGCATGATTTGAATGGAACTAACCCGGACTGACGCTGTTTTCAGCAGATTGCCATCCATGGTGTTATTTTTGTGCGGAAATAAAAGTTCTTGGATTACAATGTCTAGTCAGTCCTTGATCCTTAAAGGTGCTCTGCATTTATGTTTTGCGGTCTCAGAAAGGGCTAGCGAGATACCATCTTGTTATATCATATCATGATTGTTTTGATAAAGTGTTGTCATCCGAGATTTATTATTATTGCTAGCTAGTTGATTATGCCATTGATATGAGTAAACATGAGACCTAAATGTTATTTCGAATGTGGTTAGTTCATAATCTTTGCTGAAAACTTGAATGCTGGCTTTACATATTTACAACAACAAGAGCAAACAGAGTTCGTAAAAGTTTTTCTTTGTCACTTTCAGTTTATCAACTGAATTGCTTGAGGACAAGCAAAGGTTTAAGCTTTGGGGAGTTGATACGTCTCCGTTGTATCTACTTTTTCAAACACTTTTGCACTTGTTTTGGACTCTAACTTGCATGATTTAAATGGAACTAACCCGGACTGACGCTGTTTTCAGCAGATTGCCATCCATGGTGTTATGTTTGTGCGGAAATAAAAGTTCTTGGATTACAATGTCTAGTCAGTCCTTGATCCTTAAAGGTGCTCTGCATTTATGTTTTGCGGTCTCAGAAAGGGCTAGCGAGATACCATCTTGTTATATCATATCATGATTGTTTTGATAAAGTGTTGTCATCCGAGATTTATTATTATTGCTCGCTAGTTGATTATGCCATTGATATGAGTAAACATGAGACCTAAATGTTATTTCGAATGTGGTTAGTTCATAATCTTTGCTGAAAACTTGAATGTTGGCTTTACATATTTACAGCAACAAGAGTAAACAGAGTTCGTAAAAGTTTTTCTTTATCACTTTCAGTTTATCAACTGAATTGCTTGAGGACAAGCAAAGGTTTAAGCTTGGGGGAGTTGATACGTCTCCGTCGTATCTACTTTTTCAAACACTTTTGCACTTGTTTTGGACTCTAACTTGCATGCTTTGAATGGAACTAACCCGGGCTGACGCTGTTTTCAGCAGAATTGCCATGGTGTTATTTTTGTGCAGAAATAAAAGTTCTTGGAATGACCTGGAAATCAATAGAGAATATTTTTGGAATATATAAAAAATACTGGCGAAAGAATCAAGGCCAGGGGGGCCACCCCCTGTCCACGAGGGTGGGGGCGCGCCTACCCCCTTGGGCGCGCCCCCTGCCTCATGGGCCCCCTGACGCTCCATCGACCTCAACTCCAACTCCATATATTCACGTTCGGGGAGAAAAAAATAGGAGAGAAGGATTCATCACGTTTTACGATACGGAGCTGCCGCCAAGCCCTAATCTCTCTCGGGAGGGCTGATTTGGAGCCCGTTCGGGGCTCCGGAGAGGGGAATCCGTCGCCATCGTCATCATCAATCTTCCTCCATCACCAATTTCATGATGCTCACCGCCGTGTGTGAGTAATTCCATCATAGGCTTGTTGGACGGTGATGGGTTGGATGAGATTTATCATGTAATCGAGTTAGTTTTTTTAGGGTTTGATCCCTAGTATCCATTATGTTCTGAGATTGATGTTGCTATGACTTTGCTATGCTTAAAGCTTGTCACTAGGGCCCGAGTGCCATGATTTCAGATCCGAACCTATTATGTTTTTATGAATATATGTGAGTTCTTGATCCTATCTTGCAAGTCTATAGTCACCTATTATGTGTTATGATCCGTTAACCCCGAAGTGACAATAATCGGGATATTTATGGGTGATGACCATAGTTTGAGGAGTTCATGTATTCACTATGTGTTAATGCTTTGGTCTGGTACTCTGTTAAAAGGAGGCCTTAATATCCCTTAGTTTCCAATAGGACCCCGCTGCCATGGGAGGGTAGGACAAAAGATGTCATGCAAGTTCTTTTCCATAAGCACGTATGACTATATTCGAAATACATGCCTACATTACATTGATGAACTGGAGCTAGTTATGTGTCGCCCTATGTTATAACTATTGCATGAGGAATCACATCCGACATAATTATCCATCACTGATCCATTGCCTATGAGCTTTTCATATATTGTTTTTCGCTTATTTACTTTTCCGTTGCTACTGTTACAATCACTATAAAACCAAAACTGCTACTGTTACTTTTGCCACCGTTACCACTACTATCATATTACTTTGCTACTAAATACTTTGCTACAGATATTAAGTTTTCCAGGTGTGGTTGAATTGACAACTCAGGTGCTAATACTTGAGAATATTCTTTGGCTCCCCTTGTGTCGAATCAATAAATTTGGGTTGAATACTCTACCCTCGAAAACTGTTGCGATCCCCTATACTTGTGGGTTATCATGAGCTATCATTACACCTCGTCATCGGTGAGTGTGGGGTGGTACGCTTGGAGGATGCGCTCCTCGTGGCGAGTTTCGAGGGTAGAGAGCCATAGCACGGTGTCAACCGGGTCCTTAGGCTTCGACTGGGTCTCGACGAGGACGACATTGCTCGGCGAGAAGAGGGGGACAACATCGTCCTCCTCCACCCGAATGAGGGGGTATATATCTATCTCCCTTGTGGACATTGTAGGCACCACGAGAAACGATGGATCCCTAACGGCCGCCAAATCCGTCGCAACCACCAAATCCACCGTCGTTGTTGGAGAAGGATCTGACAGTTGTCGTAGCTAGTGCGCCACATGAAGAGTTCGCAACGATGTGCGGTGTGTGGGACGGGAGGTTACACTCCGTCGCTAAGTTGAGCCAATAGAGGTTGCATTCTTGGACGACAACATTGTCCCGGTTAATGGAGAATATGGGATGAAAGGAGGTGGCTAGGGCTTTGGCGATGGAACGCCTATTCGCCATAATTTTGTAGTTGCGGATAAAGCCGCGGACACAGATTCTCTGACGTAGCTAACCTCGGCCTTCCTCGCCTTTCGGTCGCTGACAGGTGGACCCCACGCTTGATGGGACTCATGTGTCAGTGTCTCAATGGCAGGATAGCCCACGTCAGGGGATCCTCGTCCTGAAGCCGCATGGGCATCTGAATGATCGCCTTGAAAATTAGGAGGAGTGGTGGAGTCCATTAATAGGCGGTTACTTGCCCCACTTGTCAGTGTTAATCGAAACACAAAGATACGTGTAGACGGTCGGCTATAGAGCAAGTTACATAAATGAGGTAGCTTTGTAAATTGTGAAGCCATATGATAACTCTCATACTCAGAAACAAAAATTAAAAATATGATAACTCTTTTCTTTAAACACAATGCACACGCAAGGTCTCATACATACGCGCATACACTCATTCATATGAACGCACGCACACCCTACCCCTAGAAATAACTAGTAAATGCGCACGTGCAACCCACGTATAATCTTAAGATTTGGTTTTTATTTATTCTACTTCGTTCGTTGTAATCAAACCAAAGCAGTCTCTTCAAGTTGTAGGTTTCAAAATATAAGCTGTGAGGTGATAATAATCTGTTTCTCACAGGGCAAGATACACTTTCTTATGTAGTAGGACACTGCCACTTCAGAGTGCGATTGCATGAACTACCAACTTAATATGGCATGACCGATTACTAACTAAGCTGGCACAAGTAAATCATTTTTCGATCAAATGCATTATGGGCATTTCACCGGTTAGGGGACTGCCTTGTGCCGCAGTGACATGTACAAAATTAGAATGTGGTTTATTAAATTTTTGACAAATAAATCACATGAAATGTTGAACGTTATAGGTATAACGCACCTGTAGGAATGCAGGGCGATGCCCTTAACCTTGAACATCAGGAGCGGCCGCTGGTCATCTTCGCCGCCATCTCTCCCTCGTCGGTGGCCACCCAGTGCTTGTCCTTTGGCCTAATCTTCTTCGCGACCTTGCTGTCGTCGTTCCCAACGGCCGGCATTGCCGGGCTCCAGGCGGTTTAGTCCCCGACGGCTGAGCAGGTAGGCAGGTGGTGTCCCTGATCTTCTTCGCGAACTTGCTACCGTCGTTCCCGACGACCGGCACGGCCGATCCCTAGGCGGTGTCCCTGATCTTCTTCGCGACCTTGCTGCTGTCGTTTCCGACGGCCGGCACGGGCGGGCCCCAGGAGGTGTCCCTGATCTTCTTCGCAACCTTGCTGCCGTCGTTCCCAACGGCCGGCACGGCCGGGCCCCAGGTGGTTTAATCCCCGACGGCCAGCATGTGGTAAGGCAGACAGTGTTTCTGATATTCTTCGTGACCTTGTTGATGTCGTTCCCAACAACCGGCACGGCTAGGCCCCAGGCGGTTTAGTCCCCGACGGCTGGCACGGCCAGGCAAGCGGTGTTCCTGATATTCTTCGCGACCTTGTTGACGTTGTTCCCAACAGCAAGCATGGCCGGGCCCCAGGCGGTTTAGTCCTTGATGGCTGGCGCGGCCGGGCAGGCGGTGTCCCGGACGGCTGGACCACATGCGGTTTAGGGGGCGTCCTCGGTGACTCATCGCGATGCGGCTTGCGGCAGTTCCCTTGTGTCAGTTTCCTTTCTACGAAAGGGTATAGAAGGAAGGGGATCAGGGTGAAGAGATGATTGGTTAGCGAGTTTCCTTTCTACGAAAGGGTATGGAAGGAAGGGGATCGGGTGAAGAGATGATTGGTTAGCGAGTTTCCTTTCTACGAAAGAGTATGAAAGGAAGGGGATCAGGGTGAAGAGATGATTGATTGGCGCTAAACATGTTTAGTCGCTCACCATCAGGACAATAATGACGGTTGGATTAAGATGAATGAATGACTGAGATTTGTTGAATCTGCCCCACTAGATCTTTTTATATTGGTATAGATATAGATGCAAGCATCAGGACTTAAAACTATGGTGGGCAGGGGCGGAGACAGGACCCAAGCCCCGGGCCAGGGGCGTGAGGCTCTACTCCTTTGGTGACTGGATCATTACTAAGGATGTGAAGCCCAAATCCACGAACAATTCTTCAATATGGCATGGGACCGCTACTGGCCTGGCTCCGCCCCTGCTGGTGGGCTGGGTTTGCAAAATATGATAATAACTCTGATAAAGTGTCATCTTAGATCAAAATTATCATTTTAAAGGTTATTATGCTTGATCGGAGAGAATTTGCTAGACTTAGGCCTCTTTTGGTTTGGAGGAATTTCATAGGAATTTTAGAGGATATAATTCTTATAGGATTTTTTTTCTTTAAAGCCTTTTGATTCATAGGAATAGATTCCAATTCCTACATAGGATTGGTTCCTATCCTTCACATTTCATAGGAAAATAAAAATGAGCCTAGATTCAATGAAAAAATTTCTTTGATGTCAACAAATGATATCTCATTTTTTATTTCTACTCATAGGATTTGAGATACATGCCATCTCATTTCCTACAAAATTCCTATTCCTATGATAATTCTATCCTACGAATCAAAAAAGGCCTTACTATTAGGTCATGAAGAACGGATTCCTGGAAAGAACTGTTGAGGAAGATCGGACTTTTTTTCCCTTGCGATTAAAGAACAGACAGAATTGGTGAGTGGGTGAAGGGAGGCAAGACTTGACCCAGAGCACGCATCTACGTGGACTCCTCGGTGGGTCCATCCGTCATCACGCCCACATGGCGTCCTCCCATTGGCCACAACCCCGCCCGGGAGCCTCTGATTGGCCGGAACGGCCCACGCCACGTCTCAACGCATGCCTCCCCGACTAGCCCACGCCTCCACCGTCGCATCCCCCATCCACCCCATCACAGCCGTCCAACCCCCCGCTCCCTTTCTTATACCCTCCTCCGATCCCTCGCTTCGGCACCACTCCAGTTGTTCCGGTTGCGCTTGCAGAGAGATCGGGTCTGGGAGGATGACGACGGGAGGGCGCGCGGTGCTCCTACTGCCGCTTCTGGTGGCCTCGGCGCTGTTCGCGCAGATCCGCGCGTCGGATCCGGTAACTTGTCTCCTCCGGCGCCGCGTCCGGTTCTTTGCCGCTCGTTTTTGGGTTGGGTTGGGGCGAGATTTGTGACTGTTTGCTTGGGTTTTGCAGCTGTTCCACGAGTCCTTCGACGAGGGCTTCGAGGGGAGCTGGGTCGTCTCCGGCAAGGAAGAGTACTCAGGTAATTTTATGACTCTAGCTCTCTCGTGTGGACTGCGTGCTTGTCTGGTTCGATCTGTGTGAGATCCGTGGGTCCAGAGGAGTTCTGAATCTGATCTGCTGAGGTGGTGAAACGCTTCTATGTGAAATCCGATTCGAGCGTGGAGTAGCGGTAGTGATGATGAATTAGGAGCGGGACGGTTAGCTGCTCAACTGTCCTAGTGTTGTGAGATCCAAAACATATAAACCTACCTGTGAAGCATTGGTGCGGATCTGCTACGCCATCCATAGCCATGGCTTGATGGTAATAGGCATGCTGCAGCTGCTAGGAACGACCTCACAAGAGTCAAGTGAACATCTAGTAGTATGTTTTGAGAGGTGAACTGACCATCTTCATTCGTACATGAAGATATTTAGCAATTAGTATGCTTAGTTGAACTGGGTTTGAAACATGTAGCAGTTGTGTCCATAATTATACCAGTAGGCCCATGAAGAGTTAATTGAAAATTTTCTCTTATGTACAGTTTCCCTGCTAGCATTCCCTCTCCTCATCAACCATCTGAAATATTAATCATATGATAGAAGCATAGTGCAGCGCTTAGCTCTTTACTATACCTACCATTGTCTGCACAATTACATCAATATCTCCATCATTCTGCGTAGAGTTGATTAAAACTGTTGCTCCAAATGATAGAAGCAAAATGCAGCGCCTAGCTCTTATAATTACCTTGAAGCATAACTATTACGGCTTTGCTAAAAATCAGTCGACTGAGACTTCGCGAAGTCTCAGTCGATACTACAATCTGTTGATCTTGCATTGAGATTTGTGCAAACAATTTTTTTTCAGTTTTCTTTTCTTCTTGCATACTACATTGCTTGACTGAGACTTCGCGAAGTCTCAGTCGACTGAGACCTAGACAAACCCTAACTATTAGTAGATGCTAACTGTAAAATCATGTAATTTGTAACTTTTGCCATATTGTTCATTTATGTTTGTGCCCTGTTATTTCTGTACTGAAGCTAGTATTTCTGTGTTAAACCTAGGCTCTTGTTCTTTGTTTATCTGCATTGTTTCTCAGGTCTTCTCTACTGTAGGTTTTGCTGGTCAGCTAGTTGTCTGTCCGATTCCATTTCCTGTCAAAATTTGTTGTTCCAGCAATAGTTTTTATACAGCTCTTCATGGATCAAGTTTGATATAAATCTGTCATGCAGGTGTATGGAAGCACGAGAAGAGTGATGGCCATGAAGACTATGGTCTCCTTGTCAGTGAGCCAGCCAGGAAATATGCCATAGTCAAAGAGCTTGATAGCCCTGTTACTTTGAAGGATGGGACAGTTGTCCTGCAGTTCGAAGTGAGGCTTCAGAATGGCCTCGAGTGTGGAGGTGCTTATCTTAAGTACATTCGCCCTCAGGAGGCTGGATGGGATGCCAAGGAATTTGACAATGACACTCCTTACACAATTATGTTTGGTCCTGACAAGTGTGGTTCAACGAACAAGGTTCACTTCATCCTGAAGCACAAGAACCCCAAGACTGGCAAATATGTTGAACATCACCTCAAGTCCCCACCCTCTGTCCCATATGACAAGCTCTCTCATGTCTACACGGCTATCTTGAAGCCGGATAACGAGGTCAGAATTTTGGTTGATGGGGAGGAGAAGAGCAAAGCAAACTTCCTGTCCGCTGATGATTTTGAGCCAGCACTTATTCCATCAAAGACTATTCCTGACCCTGACGACAAGAAGCCAGAGGACTGGGACGAGAGAGCTAAAATCCCTGACCCAGCTGCAGTGAAGCCCGATGACTGGGATGAGGATGCCCCAACAGAAATTCTGGATGAGGAGGCCACCAAGCCAGAAGGATGGTTGGATGATGAGCCTGAGGAAGTTGATGACCCAGAGGCTGCTAAGCCCGAAGACTGGGATGATGAGGAGGATGGCGAATGGGAGGCACCGAAGATCGACAACCCCAAGTGTGAAGAGGCACCTGGATGTGGTGAATGGAAGAGGCCAATGAAGCAGAACCCTGCGTACAAGGGCAAGTGGCATGCACCCATGATTGACAACCCTGCCTACAAGGGAATCTGGAAGCCCCAAGAAATCCCCAACCCTGAATACTTTGAGCTTGACAAGCCTGACTTTGATCCGATTGCCGCTATTGGAATTGAGATCTGGACAATGCAGGATGGCATCCTTTTTGACAACATTCTTATCGCCGATGATGAGAAGGTAGCCACAGCCATCTTGGAGAAGACCTGGAAGCCCAAGTTTGATGTTGAGAAGGAAAAGCAGAAGGCTGAGGAGGCTGCAGCAGCCGATTCAGAGGACCTTTCTGAGTTCCAGGTAATTCATTCTTCTGATGTTTTCCGTACATTATATTTGCCCTTCATTGTATTGCTGCATGCATGTTATCGCTAACTTATTTGGTATGTGCAATGCAGAAGAAGATATTCAGCGTTTTGTACAAAATCGCTGACATTCCATTCTTGGAACCTTACAAGATCAAGATCATTGTAAGGACTGAAGAACCTTGCTTGTCTCCTCTGTTCAATCAGTTCTGTGTGTTCTCTGAAAAATGACATATAATCTCTGTCTCGCAGGATATTATTGAGAAGGGAGAGAAGCAGCCCAACATTACAATTTCGATCTTGGCCTCAGTTGCTGTCATCCTTGTTACTGTGCTCTTCAGAACCATTTTCGGTGGCAAGAAGCCAGTGGTATTGTTACTTTCGACGCCTGCCAGTGCTATATACTGCTTGCCTAAAACCTGAACCAAATTGACCGACCATATTTTTTGCTTCCTGTAGGCACCTGTGAAGCCCGTTGCCGAGGTCAAGAAGCCCAATGCCACGGAAGCTGATGCCGCTGGAAGCAGCGGCGACAAGGAGGAGAAAGAGGACGACACCACCGCACCACGCAGAAGGTCGAGAAGGGAGACATAGGCTAGGTCTTAGGACCTTCACATTTCGGACGTCTCGGTCCTTGCCTTTTTGTGAACTCCTGAGTGTATAATCGAACAGTCTTGCTGCCCTCTGCTGCTACCCTTAGTTTTAAGTCGCTAGAATCTACGAGCCGGTGAAGCTTTGTGTTGTTTGTGTGCTGTCCTGAATCAGCTAGAAGTGATCTTCTTTTCCTTTTGTATCAAACGAAACTTGAAAGGATCTTTTGATATTTAGATGCTGTTCATTTACTGGTTAAATCAGGTTTGAGCCTGGGGCGGCATCTGGTTATCCACGTCCTGCCTCGTCCAACCTCGTCCATGAACCAAACATGTGGTAGAGAAAATTCCTTATGTAATACTGTTTTAAATTTTGTTTTTCTATTTGACACTTAATTTTTTTCTTCCTTATCTAACACCGTGGCTAAATTTTTATGTCCTTTATGACACTTTCGTCCATTTTTAGCCTTAGTGGTGTTAAATAACACCTGAAAAGACCTATTTGCCCCTCATGTTTTATGTGACAAAAAAATTATGTGGTAATTTAGCTTCAGTATATGCGACTCTGTCTGGACGGCAAGCCTGGTAGATCTACCATTTTATATTCTTAACCAATATACTAGTGTGCCGAGTACATACGGGAAGTTTTGCCATCAATTGAGTGCTCCATTGAACCGACTTTAAGTCAGGCTGCCATTAAAAAGTTTTGCCATCAAGAAGCATTTTGCCATCAATTGGATGGATGCTCCCCGGCGAGACCTGACAAATCGATTTACACCCGTACACACCTTGTTATTTTGCAATTCAGTATAAATTTTTCGGGCCAATGCTTCTTGATGTCAGTATAAATTTGTTTAGATCATGAATAGCTACAAAAAATGCTAGTTGTAACGTAGTTTATATATGTATGTACCCAGCCCCTTTTATAACAACCCTGAGTTGAGATCGAAAGAAAGACCGTGTGGCCATCATCAATCGCCTCGTGAGATCGAAAGAAAGACCGTGTGGCCATCATCAATCGCTTCCTCCAATACATATAGCTGGTTAGCTTTTTTCGAAAAAAGGTGCTTTATTACTTAAAAAGTTTAAACATTACACCCGGCCTCTGCATAACTAAGATGTACACAGCCAATAAAGTCCTCACACCAAACTAAAATAGAATCATCAAGTGAGAGAACGGCTGCTAGCTTCCTCTGGTACGTACATAAGTACATAAGTATACATCCAACTAGAATCAATCCATCTCCCCGCCTACTTGTTTCTTGTGTACGTGCTAGCCTCGTACGGAACCCATTAGCTCGGAAAGTACCATGAATATACGTCGGAAAGCACCCTGCTACAACGCCGTCGAGGTCAGGACCAAGGCCAACACAAAACGAGTCGGCCCGATACACACATACACGAATTAGGGGCAAATACGTCTTTTCAGATGTCATTTAACACCACTAAAGTTAAAAATGGACGAAAGTGTTATAAAGAGCATAAAATTTAGACTCGGTACCAAATAAGGAAGAAAAAGTTTTCCAGTGTTAAATAAGGCAATAAATTTTAAGACAATGTTAAATAAGGAATTCTCTTCATGTGGTATCCACCCTAAATATGGCTATCCCTGTCCCTTGGGTGGCTGTCCCTCCAACCAAACATATCCTTACTGGATGCGCGCATGGGTCTCTTTTTGTGGGGACCATGGAGGGTGTTTTTGATTCATAGCATTTTTGAAACACAAATACAAAAATGGGTCGTGAAAATTAATTATGGATTGATTTGAGGATGGAATTTTTCATCAACATAGTACAAATCCTCCCCCGGTAGTGAAAACTTAGGTCAACTCCACCGCGCGACCCTATCCTGTCCGGCCCCGTCCGTTTGGGGTAAAAGGGACAAAAAAGGCGGCCTGGTGCGCGGGAGCAAACGGACTTTTGTCCGCTTTGTGTCCGCTTTCGACCCATTCTCGGCCCAAACTTGCGCCGCTTTTGGGGTGAAACGGACACCACGTGGACACGCGGGTCGTCTGCGCGTGTCCTCCCCTGGCCCGCCCGTCGGTGGCACAAGACGGGCCTTTTTCTATCCGCCCCCTCCCTCCCTCCGGCCGCACCCCCTCCACTCTTCCCCACTCTTCCCGTCGCTGCCGTCGCCGCTGCCATTGCAGCCGTGCAGTTCGGACGCGAGCTCGCCCAACCCCTTTCCCTCGGCACCGGGCTCGGACGCGACCACGACCACCTGGTTTGCGCACCCGCCGGTCGGTTTTGGGGCGGATCCGGTCGGTCTTGAGCTCGGCCGGCTGTGGGAGGCCGGGCCGCGCCATGGACTGGCCGGGCACCTCGCCGGAAGGCCCTGGCAGGGCCGCAAGGCCACATCCAGGCAGTGGCTCCTCCTCTAGCCGCTCGGATCTGCACCGTCGGTGGTCCGCTGGCAGATACACGAATGGCGGTCGGCCGGGCTCGGTGCTTGCCAAAAGCTCGCCGGCGCACCGTTGCCACTCATTAAGTGCGACCACTGTCCAAGGATGGTCGTGCGCCGCGTGTCTACAACGCCGGAACATCCCGGATGGGTGTTCATCAAGTGCTTAAACGATGGGGTATGCACTTTCTTTAGCTTCGGTTTGTGCTCTAGATTTAACTAGTTATGCTTTTAACTAGTTATGCTAACTTCAAATTTTGTTGTGTAGAATAGATGCAAGTTTTGGTATTGGAAAGAAGAGTACATCGATATATTGATAGAGCGAAATTTAGTACATTTCGTGCACTTTTAGCTAGCATAGAGGCTGTAAATGAGACAAGTGCACTTGTTGCTAGATTAGAGGCTAGACACGAGACTAGGTGTGAGAGGAAGCAACATCGACTTCTGGCTTGAAGAAGAAAGGAGGATGCCAGATCGAGCCTCCTCCTCCACAGATCAACAACGAGTGCATCGAGAAGGCCCTAACCCAACTCAAGGGAGCAGTTATGGAAGTTGGGTATCTTCTAAAATGTATTCTTGTGGTTCTTGTTTTCTTTGATCTTACTTTACTAGTCAAAATGTGATGATGTATTTTTCATGTACCAAAAATGAATGATGAAATAAAGTTAAGGACTTGCAAAGAAATAATACGCGGACAGGATGCGGCCGGGATGCGTCCGCGCGCTGGGCGCACGGCCACCGCATCCCAGGACAGATCCGGACACGACCCCAAATCCTTATCCAAAAGGATAAAAACCGGACAAAACGGATGTCCGTTTGGAATCGCGCGGTGGAGTTGGCCTTACCTCCTTCGAGATCTCCGGAAACCTGGCAGGCTGTCCCGTCCAAATGCGGGCCGGCCCTCCCAATTGTGCAGACGCGCCGTGGAGACATGCTCTTCCACCACCCACGGGCTGCTTGGACAGAGGGGAGATGGGCTCGGAGAAGATAGCCTGGTTTATTTGCGCAAATTCCTAGACGCGGACGAGCTCGCCTGGTCACAGTATCGTGAGGCGTCCACTGCTTATCGAATATAGTACGTGTGACGCCCTCGATTCAATCGTACACTAATCATACACGCAAATGTGTACAATCAAGATCAAGGACTCACGGGAAGATATCACAACACAACTCTAGACACAAATTAAAATAATACAAGCTTTATATTACAAGCCAGGGGCCTCGAGGGCTCGAATACATCAGCTTGAAAACAAACGAGTCAGCGGAAGCAACAATATCTGAGTACAGACATAAGTTAGACAAGTTTGCCTTAAGAAGGCTAGCACAAAACAACAACGATCGAAAAGGCAAGGCCTCCTGCCTGGGAGCCTCCTAACTACTCTTGGTCGTCGGTGTCCGTCACGTGGTAGTAGGCACCCTCGGGGTAGCAGCAGTCGTCAAAGGTGGCATCTGGCTCCTGGACTCCACCATCTGGTTGCAACAACCAGAAAGAAGAAAGAAGGGGGAAAAGGGGAAGCAAAGCAACCGTGAGTACTCATCCAAAGTACTCGCAAGCAAGGATCTACACTACATATGCAACATTATCAAAGGAAGGCTGTATATGTGGACTGGGCTGCAGAAATGCCAGAATAGAGAGAAGGCCTAGTCCTATCGAAGACTAGCATCTTCTGGAAACCACCATCTTGCAGCAAACAAGAGGGAGTAGAGTAGCATAAAGTAAAGTGGTAGTAGTGTTATCAACCTCGGCCAGAGATCCTTTCTCGACTCCCTGCGAGAAAGCAATCCCAGAGCCATACTATCCAGTTATCATCACAATCAAATCCTCATCACCATCCAGTTCTCATCACAAGTATCCAGTTCTAGTTGTATCGATCGGGATACAACTCCAAGTGTCCGTTACCGTAGGACAGGCTATCGATAGATTGTTTCTTCCCTGCAGGGGTGCACCAACTTACCCACCACGCTCGCTTAACTCCGGCCGGACACACTTTCCAGGGTCATGCCCGGCCTCGGCCAAACAATACGCCGCAACCCGACCTAGACTTAACAGAGAGGTCAGCACGCCGGACTAAACCTATGCCCCCAGGGGTCATGGGCCATCTCCCCGGAAACTCCTGCACGTTGCGTACGCGGCCGGTGAGCAGACCTAGCTACCTCCTTCAACAAGGCAGGCGCTTGCGCAGTCCAACCCGGCGCGCGCCACTCAGTCGCTGACGTCTATTAAGCTTCGGCTGATGTATACGACGCAGAACGCCCATACTATGCCCACGTGATGGTTAGTGCTATCAGGCCAGAGGCCCCTCGGATCAAATATCCAAATCGTAGTGGATTAGGAACGCGCGGTAACAAGCAGAGACTCACGAAAGAAGTGACCCCGTTGCCCCGTCTCGAGGACTTGCGGCAAGGGCTAAGAATGCCCGGCCACGCCTCGTAATTATCTCACGGGCACCTTCCAGGTCAACCCGTCTCCACATCACTTTCCAAGTAACAGTTGTAAAGTCCAAGTATCCGTGTGTCCAAACATCAAGAGGAAAACCCAAGGAATCACCCTCGGTGGGTTCCACTCAATGTAATCATCAAGGTGAACGTAGAGGAATCACCCTCGAGGTTCACACTTGAGGGGTTGCACGACAGAGCCGTATCGGAAGTGGTTAAGGAGGAAATCACCCTCGATGACCACGACCGAATAGCTACACTACAGGTTAACATCAGAAGTGCTGTAGAGGTCTCACCCTCGGCACTTGATAGTAACCCAGCAGTGTCGAGCAACTAAGGGGAAAGTGACGTGCGGTGCCGGGGCCTGGTCTTCGATCCCGTTGATCGGGTCTTCAATGATGAAGCAGGGGCAACAAGGACAAGGTGGGGGTCACTGATGGATCACTAACCAACCTATACTAAGCAGATTAGGATAAGCAGGTAAGGTACAATAACAGGTACAAAAGCAGGCTATGCATCAGAATAGGAGCATACAATAACAGTAGCAAAATCTAATGCAAGCATGAGAGAGAGGAATGGGCGATATCGGGATGATCAAAGGGGGGGGCTTGCCTGGTTGCTCTGGCAAGGAGGGGTCGTTGTCGACGACGTAGTCGATCACCGGGGCATCAGCGGCCTCGGGGGTCTACCGGAGAGAAGAGGGGGAAGAAACAGTAAATACATAGCAAACAGAGGTAACACTAAGCATGACATGACGATACGTAGCGCTAAGCGTGCTCTAACGCAGTCCTAGACGTTATAGGTGAAGGGGGAAATCAACCGGGAAGGTGTTCCCGGTTCCGGACCTGTGTCAGACAGATGACCGGAGGGGGAAAGTTCCATGTTCAGCATGCTAGGGGCATGTGACAGATGAACGGACCGCGTATTCGGATTCGTTGGATTTTTCTGAGCAACTTTCATATAGAAAACATTTTCATCGGAGTTACGGTTTAAAAGTTACGGATTTTCAAAGTTTAAACCAATTTCTGAATTATTTTAAAAGCAGAAAAGGTTTATTGCGTCAGTAGTGACGTCAGCATTGCGTCAGCTCTGCTGACCAGTCAAACTGACAGGTGGGACCCACCTGTCAGCCTCTCTGTCTAACAGAGGCTTAACTAAGCTAACAGGGTTAGTTAGGGGGCGTGGGCCCCAGCAGTCAGTGACTGGTTAGTACTAACTAACTAACTAATTTAATTAACGTTTTAATTAATCATTTTTATTTAGAAAAAAAAACGTTTATTTAGCAAAAATATGCGATGGGGCCCGCGTGTCAGGGACACTGTGTGCCCAGTCAGCACAGTTGACTGAGTCAACTTAGTCAACAGGGGCCCGCGGGGCCCGCTGGCAGTGACCCAGGGGGGTGGCCCTGACCGGCCACGTCGGCAGGGCGCCGGAGAAGGCTCCGGCGACCTCTCCCGCGACGGCACGACGCCAGAGACGGCCGGAATTCGCCTACAGGGGGCCAACACAGGCGCGGGCGGGCGCGTTCGAACGTGCACGAGACGGCGCATCCAGCGGTGGCACTAGCACGACCGGAGATGGACTAAAATGACGGCGGCGAGCAGCGAGGCGGACGCTGGAGATCAGGCAGCGACGGAAACAGAGCTAGAGGGCGCAGGGAGACGAGCTAGAGGCTCGGGCGGCACCAGGGAGACGCCCTGAGCACGCTCGTGTGCTCGGATGAGCATGACGACGCCCACAGCAACGACGGTGTGCTATGCGGCGGAGCTGAGCTCGGCCATGGCGGACGCGGTGGCTACGGGGGCGCACGAGTCCAGGGGAGCGAGGGAAGGGGAAATGGGGCTCACCGCGCGGCGCAAGAAAGGCCCGTGGTAGTTTAGGAGCAGCAGGAGTCTACGGTGTTCATTGGGGAAGAAGGGGATCGCCGGCAACCCGAGGAAGACGACGACGTGGTCGGCGACGCAGAGCTCCTCGGCTCCTTCCAGCGGCTTCAGAAGATGCGGCAGTCCACGGCGATGCCGAGGAGCACGGCCAGGCCGCGTCGAAGGCACGGTGGCCGCGGAGATGACGAAGACGCGGCGGCGATGGCGCTCGGAGCAGATGGAGAGAACTCGAGAGGGGATCTGGTGGGGAGAGGCAGAGGCAGAGAGGGCGAGGGGAACCTAGGAGTGGGTGGAGGTAGGTGGGGGAGGTCTCGAGGAGCCGGAGGGGGAGGCTCTTATCCACCCGCGGCGTTGCCGGCGAGGTGGTCGGGCGGCGACGAGCCCCTGTAGCGGCGCGCATCGGGGGAACAGGAGGGAGGGGAGAGCGACCGGGGAGGTTGGGCCGGCTGGGCTGGTTGGGGGCCAAGGGGGGGGCAGGGGGCTGTGGGTCGCCGAGGCCCAAGGGGAGGCCAGGGCTCCCCCACCCCCTCTTCTTTTCCTTTTTTTGTAAACAGCTTTTGCATTTTCTTTTCTTTTCTTTTAGCCAATAAAGACTTTGCAAAAGATTATGCCATTGGACAAAATAATCTCAAAGAAATATTAGGCACTGCCCAAAAAGATTGTGAGGCTTTAGAAATAGTTTGCCATTTTCATAAATTAAAAAGGCATTTAATTTATTTCTTAGGCCACTGTTTGAAGTAGCTTAGGCCACTCAAACCTTTTTGCAAAAATGTTGGTTCACCACCAATATTAGTTGTGGAATATTCTGCACATGATGAACATTTTTGTTTTCATGTCTGAGCATTTTGAATTTCAGACAAAATTTGAATTTGAATTCAACTGGAATGTGAAAGAACATGAGACAATAATGATCAGGCACATGTTTAGCAAAAAGATTAACTTAACCCCAGGGGTTACTGTAGCATCATTACACCGGGGTGTTACAACTCTCCTCCTCTAAAAGAAATTCTCGTCCCGAGAATTAAGAGGTAGAAGGGAAAAGATCGGGGTATTCAGCCCGGAGGTTATCTTCGCGTTCCCAAGTGGCTTCCTCTTTAGTATGATTCGACCATTGCACCTTGAGGAACTTAGTAACCTTCTGGCGGGTTCGACGTTCAGCTTCTTCAAGAATGCAGATCGGATGCTCCTTGTATGTGAGATCATCTTGAATTTCAATCAATTCCGGATCCACTTCACGTTCCGGATCCTTGAAGCATCGACGAAGTTGCGACACATGGAAGACGTCATGAACGTGAGAGAACTGAGGTGGCAACTCCAGTTGATAAGCCACCAGTCCACGACGGGCGAGAATACGGAAGGGACCAATGTAGCGAGGAGCTAACTTTCCCTTGACTCCGAACCGATGAGTGCCTCTCAAAGGAGTGACACGCAGATAAGCTTGTTCACCAGGTTGATAAGTTGAACCCCAGTGTTTCCGGTCATAGTTGCTCTTCTGGCGGGATTGGGCCGCCTTGAGATTATCCCGGACAATGCGAACCTGCTCTTCAGCTTGTTGAATAATGTCCGGACCAATGAGTGCTCGTTCCCCAGTTTCTGACCAATTCAGAGGGGTTCGGCACTTACGTCCATAAAGCACTTCAAAGGGTGCCATCTTCAAGCTGGCTTGATAGCTGTTGTTATAAGAGAACTCCGCATAAGGGAGAGATTCTTCCCACTTCTTGCCGAAAGAAATAACACAAGCTCGAAGCATGTCTTCAAGAATTTGATTGACTCGCTCGACTTGGCCTTGGGATTGGGGATGATAAGCAGTGCTCCAGGTAATATGAGTTCCCATTGCCTCTTGGAAACTATCCCAGAACTTAGAAGTGAAAATACTGCCGCGGTCTGAACTGATCTCCTTCGGAATGCCGTGGAGTGACACAATTCGGGAGATATACAAGGTTGCCAATTGACTAGCAGTGATAGTCTCCTTGACTGGCAGAAAGTGAGCAACCTTCGAGAATTGGTCGATGACGACAAAGATAGCATCGTTACCTTTCTGAGACTTGGGAAGGCCAGTGACGAAGTCCATTTGGATCTTATCCCACTTCCATTCAGGAATCGGAAGCGGTTGTAGAAGTCCAGCCGGTTTTTGATGTTCTGCTTTGACGCGACGGCAAACGTCACATTCTTCGATATATCGAGCAATGTCTTGCTTCATCTTAGACCACCAGTACTTCTGACGGATGTCAAGATACATCTTGGTACTTCCCGGATGAATAGAGAGAGGGGTGTCATGCGCTTCTTTCATCACCTTCTCTGTCATAAGCTCGAACCGGGGTACGACAATGCGATCTCTGAAGTATAAGGTTCCATCTTCACCAAGTGAGAAATCTCTGGATTTCTCTAAGGCAAGATCCTTTTTCATCAGATCAACATGAGCATCTTTGGCTTGAGCAGACTTGATTGCTTTCAGAAGAGTTGGTTCCAAAACAAGGTTATTCAGAGAACCCTGTGGAATTAGTTGAAGGTTCAGCTTGCATAGCTCTTCATAAAGGCGGGGTTGAGCTTTGTAGACCTGGTGATTATTGCAATAAGACTTTCGGCTTAGGGCATCGGCCATTACATTAGCCTTGCCAGGTGTATAAGATATACCGCAGTTGTAGTCAGCAATAGCTTCCATCCATCGCTGCTGACGGAGGTTCAGATCTGGCTGAGTAAACAGGTACTTCAGACTCTGATGATCAGTGAAGATCTCACAACGATTACCGAGAAGGTATTGTCGCCATAGCTTCAATGCAAAGATAACCGCTGCAAGCTCAAGGTCATGAACCGGGTAGTTTTCTTCGTGAGGACGCACTTGACGGGAGGCATAGGCAATCACCCTGCGCTCTTGCATTAGAACACAGCCTAATCCTTGACGTGAAGCGTCACAATAGATGACAAAGTCCTTGCGAGAATCAGGGGGAGCAAGCACTGGGGCAGAAGTTAGTTTATCCTTGAGTGCCTGGAAACTTTCCTGACATTTGTCTATCCAATCGAACTTAACGCCTTTGTGAAGCAGATTAGTCAGTGGCTTGGCGATCTTGGAGAAGTTCTCGACAAAGCGGCGACAATAGCTGGCCAGTCCGAGAAAGCTTCTGACTTGCTTGACAGTCTTCGGAGGGGTCCAGTCAAGAATAGCCTGAACGCGCTCTGGGTTGACGGCAATACCATCCTTGGAGATAACATGACCAAGGTAGGTGACTTCGGGTAACCAGAATTCACACTTGGAATACTTGGCATAAAGTTGATGTTCTCGAAGCTTCTCCAGAACAAGACGAAGATGTTCAGCATGTTCTTCTTTATTCTTCGAATATACCAGTATATCATCCAGATAGACTACGACGAACTTGTCGAGGTAATCCATGAATATATAGTTCATCAGACGAGAGAATGTAGCTGGAGCATTGGTTAAACCTGTAACGCCCGGGTGGTTATGCTACAGTAATCGTCCCGGTTCGGTTAAATAACCTCTCGTTAATTCGGACCCGTCCTAAAAAATATTTAAAACTAAAACAAATGATAACGAGTTCCGAAAATAAGTTCTAAAATGTTCTGGGGTTTTCTAAAATAACTAACCTAATATTGGTGGGGTGCAATAATTTTTACAAAATGCCAGAGCATTTTAAATAAACCAATAACAGAAAAGGAAAATAATAAATGAAAAGCAAAATAAAAGAGAGGGGGATAACCCCCCCCCTGGCCCAGCCAGCCGGCCCCCTCCCCACTCCCCCTTTTGGCCCATTCCCCTCCCCCCCCCATGGGCCGGCCCACCGGCCCAGCCGCCGGCCGCATAACCCCCCCACCCCTGCGGATAACCCTAGCCACCGACCGCACTCCCCCCCCCCCGCGCCCCCTCGCCCCTCTCCTCTCCCCGATCGGATCGGGGGCGGAGACCACCCCCCCGACCGGACCACCCCGCCGCGCCACTCCCACCTCGCCGCCGACCCCCGCCGCCCACCGCGGCCCCGGGCCTCCCCTCCTCCTCCGACGCCGCCCGGAGGCTCCCCTCCCTCCCCTCCGTCGCCCCCCCGAGCCCGCGCGGCCTCCGCCGCCGCGGCTCGGCCTCGCCGCCCCGTCGCCGGCGCGCTCCCCCGACCCCCTCCCCAACGGTCTTCCCCGCCCCCCATCGAGCCCACCGGCCGAGCCCCTGCCTCCCCCTGTGAGGCTCCCCTCTCGCCCCCTCTCTTCCCCCTCCCCCGTCGGCGACGGTTCCGGCCTCCGCGCCGCACCGACGCCCCCCTCCGGCTCCCTCCCGCTCGTCGCCGTGGCCCCCGACCGGCCCCGTCGCCGGCTCGGCCCCCCCGCGGCTGCGCACCGACGCGCCACACCCCCCCCCCCCGCGCACGACGCTCGGCCCCGGCCCGAGCCCCCACCCCGTTCGCCCTCCCCGACTCGCCGGCGTCGCTCGCCGCCGGCGGCCGCGTCGTGGCCTCGGCCGCGCCGGCCCCGTGCCTCGGGCGCCCCCGATCCGCCCCTGGGTCGCGCCCCGACCGGCCCTGGTTCGTGCCCGATTCGGGCAACGCCCGCGTCGCCCGCACCCACCGCCCGTTTGGCCTCAGGCCACTGACGTGGGGGCCCCCACCCCCACCCCCAAATAAAAAAAAAACAAAAACAAAGAACGTTTTAAATAAAAACAGAAGCTAAAATGGAAATAGAAATGAATTAAATTAATTAGCTAAATAATTAATTAATTAATTAATTAAGCAATTAATTAATCTAGTTAATTCCGGATTAATTAACCCTAATCATTAGTTAAATTAATTGGGTAATTAATTAAACTAATTAATTTTGAATTAATTAACACTAATCATTAATTAACTTAATTAACTAAGGTTAGTTAAACTTTGATTAGGTTAATAAGTTAATAGTGAATGACATGCGGGACCCACCTGTCCGGGTTGACTTAGTCAACCCTGTTGACTGATGATGTCAGCATGACATCATGCTGATGTCATAAATGCAATTTCGAAATTAATTAAATAATTAATTAAATTCCTGAAATTAATAAAATCTTTTAAAAATCATATCTTTTAATCCGTAATCCGGATTAAAATATTTTCAACATGAAAGTTGCTCAGAACGACGAGACGATTCCGGATACGCAGTCCGTTCGTCCACCACACCCCCCTAACCTATCGAACCCGCAACTTTCCCCCTCCGGCTCCTCTGCCCGAAAACACGAAACACCGGGAATACTTTCCCGGATGATTCCCCCTTGACCAGTACCACCTTATACCACGTTAGGGCACGCTTAGCATCGCTTCTTGACATGTCATGCATCGATATGCATCTGTTTACTTGGTATTCATTGTTTCTTCCCCCTCTTCTCTCCGGTAGACTACGAGACCGACGCTGCTGCTGCCCAGTTCGACTACGGAGTTGACGACCCCTCTCTCTTGCCAGAGCAACCAGGCAAGCCCCCCCCCTTGATCACCAGATATCGCCTATTCTCCTCTATACTGCTTGCATTAGAGTAGTGTAGCATGTTACTGCTTTCGTTAATCCTATTCTGATGCATAGCCTGACATTGTCGCTACATCTGTTGATACCTTACCTGCAATCCTAATGCTTAGTATAGGATGCTAGTTTATCATCATTGGCCCTACATTCTTGTCAGTCTGCCTTGCTATACTATCGGGCCGTGATCACTTGGGAGGTGATCACGGGTATATACTATACATACATACATACTATACAGATGGTGACTAAAGTCGGGTCAGCTCATTGAGTACCCGCAAGTGATTCTGACGAGGGGGCTGAAAGGACAGGTGGCTCCATCCCGGTAGAGGTGGGCCTGGGTTCCCGACGGCCCTCGACTGTTACTTTGTGGCGGAGCGACAGGGCAGGTTGAGACCACCTAGGAGACAGGTGGGCCTGGCCCTGTTCGGCGTTCGCGGATACTTAACACGCTTAACGAGATCTTGGTATTTGATCTGAGTCTGGCTACGAGCCTATACGCACTAACCATCTACGTGGGAGTAGTTATGGGTATCCCGACGTCGTGGTATCAGCCGAAGCACTTCAGACGTCAGCGACGGAGCGGCGCGCGCCGAATTGGACTGGAACGCCACTAGGCTAGGTCTGCTTTCGGCCGCCCACGCAACGTGCAGGTGTGCTCAGGGCGATGGGCCCAGACCCCTGCGCGCTTAGGTTTAGACCGGCGTGCTGGCCTCTCTGTTTTGCCTAGGTGGGGCTGCGACGTGTTGATCTTCCGAGGCCGGGCATGACCCAGGAAAGTGTGTCCGGCCAAATGGGATCGAGCGTGTTGGGCTATGTGGTGCACCCCTGCAGGGAAGTTAATCTATTCGAATAGCCGTGATCTTCGGTAACAGGACGACTTGGAGTTGTACCTTGACCTTATGACAACTAGAACCGGATACTTAATAAAACACACCCTTCCAAGTTCCACAGACAACCCGGTGATCGCTTTTCCGCAGGGCGACGAGGAGAGGATCGCCGGGTAGGATTATGCTATGCGATGCTACGTGGAGATGCTACTGGAGATGCTACTTGGAGACACTACTTGAAGATGCTACTTGGAGGACTTCTATCTACTCTCTTCTACATGCTGCAAGACGGAGGCTGCCAGAAGCGTAGTCTTCGATAGGACTAGCTATCCCCCTCTTATTCTGGCTTTCTGCAGTTCAGTCCACTGATATGGCCTCCTTACACATATACCCGTGCATATGTAGTTTAGTTCCTTGCTTGCGAGTACTTTGGATGAGTACTCACGGTTGCTTCTCTCCCTCTTTTCCCTTTTCCCTTCTACCTGGTTGTCGCAACCAGATGCTGGAGTCCAGGAGCCAGACGCCACCGTCGACGACGACCCCTACTACACCGGAGGTGCCTACTACTACGTGCAGCCCGCTGACGACGACCTGGAGTAGTTAGGAGGATCCCAGGCAGGAGGCCTGCTCCTCTTTCGATCTGTATCCCAGTTTGTGCTAGCCTTCTTAAGGCAAACTTGTTTAACTTATGTCTGTACTCAGATATTGTTGCTTCCGCTGACTCGTCTATGATCGAGCACTTGTATTCGAGCCCTCGAGGCCCCTGGCTTGTATTATGATGCTTGTATGACTTATTTTATTTGTAGAGTTGTGTTGTGATATCTTCCCGTGAGTCCCTGATCTTGATCGTACACATTTGCGTGCATGATTAGTGTACGATTAAATCGGGGGCGTCACAAGTTGGTATCAGAGCCGACTGCCTGTAGGAATCCCCCTTCCACACTCCTTGGCCGAAGTCGAGTCTAGACTTTACAAAACTTTTACTAACATGGCTGTGCGGCCCATGGGCCCACGTCGCCATTGGGTGGTATTAGGATCTTTTACTCCTCGACCTTTACTCTGGGACTCTGACATCTTTTCTATTCGGGTTAAATGAACCTTACTAAATCTAACACTAGGATCTCGTTATCATTTTCACCCGGAGAGCCCCTTATTATTGATGATCGTCTGCTGCACGTGAAGACCCTGAAGATACTTTCCGCTGTTAGGCCGAGAACTTGTGTTCATCGCGTTTGCAATTCCCCTTCCACCGTCAACCCTTATGGGTAACTACTTACAGTTGTTATTCTTATATCATCCCCAGTTGGTCTTGTTATTACAAGATACCCTGAAAAACTCGTCGTGGTTTCGATAATCCCTTGAGCTTACTGCCTAGTAGTTCCTTGCCACTTGAATACCCCTTCAAATAAATCCTCGCACTTGTCGAGTATCCGCTCAACCCCAGTTGTTCATATGTGTCACAAAAGTCTTCAAAATACAATTCGATCTTCCGAAAATCCTCTGGAGCCTTTGGCTCTTGAAATTCTTGCTTGCTTGCATTATGGTTAATCCCATAAGTCTCGTAGTCATATTGACATTCCTTGTCATTATCATTTTGAGTCTGTTGACTCAATATGTTTGCGAATACCCGCAATCATCATTGATCCTTATAAATTACCTTTCTGGCTGAGATGCCATTCTTTTAACGGGAATTGGTTCTCGACCAATCCAATTGTTGTTGATTGTACTCTAAGGCTATTCAACTTATCCACCCCTAATCAGAGCATTGCTTCTGATCCTTTGTTTTGGAAATCATAATTCCTTTGCATTTAAGCTGTGAATTATTCAGATGCTTCCATAACCTGTTGCATCTGCATTCCTTCCTCTTCTGGTTGAGTATCGATACTCATATCGGATCCTTTGTGGACCATCAGGTCCTTTGTTGGATTGTTATCCGACAATGACCTTCACACTTGATCACTTTGTGAGTTCTTCCCCTGATACATAATACCTTTGTTAAGTTGTATCCTCTGCTTGGCCAACCATGCTCTGCTTTCGAGCTGGTGGCATTTACTACTGAAGCTTGTGGTATATGTTTCCATGATACCCTGACGGGTTGAACCTATGCCTTCCTTTATATGTGTGAACTCGGAAGTTTTCACTAGTCATACTCATCTGGTATTTCACCAGGTAAAACTTTCAACACTAATGCCTTTATCAAAGCGAGAAGTGAATGGAAGGTTATACATTGAAGAAGTGGGAGTCGACCTTGAACTTTGTGTTCATGCCCATGGACACGATGTATATCTTATCATTAAAGCTTCTCTTAAATGAATTATTCCTTCGGTATAAGTTCATCTTATATCTAGGATCTGGCCTTTTGCAATCGTGGTTCCGACCATGTTCTCTTTTAAATACCATTTCTCGTGCAAGTTTTAGCACTTGTCTTCTGTAGAGCAATAACCCCCGTCCAACCTCTACTTTGATATGTCATCGAGTATTACCCCTGGTATCTCGAGATTATCATGGAACTGCATAACTTCTTATGAGCTCTTCATCAAGTGCTACCTTCCCACTGATTCCAATTTTTCGCGGGCTCTGAGTTATTGAACACCCAAAGACACCGATAACTGAACCGAGTCCGCTCTACGGTTCAACAACTCTTCAGTAAGCTTCTATAAGTACGAGTTTGTACCCGATCACATCATTCCTAGTCTGATCGGCTATATCATTATCATGCTAAATATTAACTGTGCTACCGGGTCCTTCTTCTCGGAGCACCAATTTTCGACGATGAACTAACCTTACGTCGATTTTCCTCGTCATATCCTTTCACCTTAACCAACAAGCTTGAGTTCGAGTTTGTGTCGTACCCTTGGTTCCTATAACCTTTCACTTCATCATTACTTTGACTTGATGTCGTCGCCGATCGATTACATCTTCATGAACTCTCGCGACAAAGGTTTCGAGATCGTCAACATTCTGAGCTCATCCAGGATATCAATTGGATTCATGATGAGAAATACCATCCTTGCCTCGATGAATTGTATTATCATCGACCACTTTATTGCCTTCCCACCAACACAAGCTTGTTCATGTTTGGTGTTATACCTTGAGTTCCTTGCTGTCCAGCAATTGATCTTCCTTACCTCGGAAGTATTACCATCTCTTTTTGTCAAGAATGTGGTGAGGATTTCACCACCTCTTAATAATTCTTGATATCATAATACTTCTTGCCATCTTCGTTCATTCCTTGGTCCTCGTATTGTTTTCAACCGGAATACCGACATTGGAGCTATGACGTGTGAATTCTAAACTCCTAGCAACCCTATTGCTTTGAAGTGAATGGGCGATAGTTCAGTCTAAGTCCTTCGTTAATTGAATCACCATTCTGACATTGGTCGTGCAACCCAACCCATATTTCGGGCGCACATTCCAACCAATGTTTATTTGTGTATGTTTTCCTCGCGCATACTTCCTTATATCATTTGATTTGGCAAATGTTATCTCCTTGTTCACTTAATGGTGGAAATCCATCTTTTGGGAAATCTCGGCGAATTGCCGTTGGGTTCACCAGACACCTCCTTGTCCTCTCCTTGGGTTAATGATGGACTTTTGTTAACGGAAATCACTTCATAGTTCATTTCCCCGAGAATCTTACAATGTCATCTCGTCAATTTGCGTTGCACCTTTTCTTCTCAGGTATCCTAAGTCTGATGTATCCTGACACCAATCGGATCTGAATCTCGGTCAGATATGATGGTTGGGACAACTTTCCAAGAGTTATGATGTTGATCCTTTGATGACCCGGTAACATGATGTCATGCCTAGCACCCCCCCCCCTGGCTGGAGGACCTATCATTATAGATTCCTTTTCAGCAAGGTTATCCATTCATCCATGAGGAAATTGTAAGACTTATTCTACAAGTTATTCTTGATGGATCCTTCGTGTTTCCAAAGTCTGATCTTCACCTGAAGACCATGTCACTGCTATCTCGAAGCATGTCAAGGGTACTCCGATTTTCAACAGGAACATTTGAAGCACGATGCTAAATTCTATTTATCACTTAACCTAACACCGTTGTATGGGTAATATCATGAGATTCCTTCCCCCTTACCTAAATGGTTTTCTACTTTATATCCTGTCATGGATATCATGCTCTGCTTGTCATTAGGAAGGATATACCCCTGAAATATGTGTTTAAACACATTTTCCTTTCCATTGTTCTGTTTAATCTGATGATCATATTTTCCTTCCATTGGTTCGTTTAGACCTTTGCTATGAACTATATGATATAAGCAGTAATAATCCACTGCTTGTGCAAACACCCCGATGTACAACTCTGTCAGTAAGACCCTGTTATTATTGTTGATGACATTCCGGTAACCACCGATGGATGAGAACTTTGCCTATTGGTCCGCCTCGTTGAACGAGCAGGAAAGTAGTTCTCTTCGTCCCTCGCCCTTGGTATCGACGTTGCCGCCGACATAATTGACAGGCTACCCCCCCCCCTGACATGCCTAGCTTGCATGATCACGCAAGACGTCTCCGCCCTTCCTACTTCTAACCCACATGGTGGGCCCATAACCCACAGGTCCACTGGATCGAAACCTGACTCTCCTATACACCCTATTGTCGAAGTTATTCCTCGTGCTTGGCTTCGTATTTTATTCACGGGCCACCTTCCTAATGCTCTATTCTGGTATCAGACGCAAATACTTACTCTCGCTGCTCTGAAACCCTTACTCACTCTGGTTCAGACTTCGAGCAACTATCTATCCACTTGGAACCTCTTATTGTACCTTCGTACCTTACTCTTGATGTATTCGATATGTTCGACTCAAGAGATAATCTTATACTAATTCATGGGTTAACCCCCAGGTTGTATCCCTCACAAGCATTCTGTCGTAGTCAAGCTGCCCCTTACCTAGTCGTAAGTACGTTGGAGATCCTGAAGCAAAGGAAGCAAAGGACGACATCACCATGATGACCTGAATCAGAGAAATGAAGATGTCAATGTAATGGATCGACCTCTTCAAGAAGAGCAACCAAGACCGAGAACACTCGCTAGAATTTCGTAACCAGAACCTTCCCCCTTACCCCTCTCTTAAATCTCGGGACGAGATTTCTTGTAGTGGAGGAGATTTGTAACGCCCGGGTGGTTATGCTACAGTAATCGTCCCGGTTCGGTTAAATAACCTCTCGTTAATTCGGACCCGTCCTAAAACAAAATTTAAAACTAAAATAAATGATAACGAGTTCCGAAAATAAGTTCTAAAATGTTCTGGGGTTTTCTAAAATAACTAACCTAATATTGGTGGGGTGCAATAATTTTTACAAAATGCCAGAGCATTTTAAATAAACCAATAACAGAAAAGGAAAATAATAAATGAAAAGCAAAATAAAAGAGAGGGGGATAACCCCCCCCCCCTGGCCCAGCCAGCCGGCCCCCTCCCCACTCCCCCTTTTGGCCCATTCCCCTCCCCCCCCCATGGGCCGGCCCACCGGCCCAGCCGCCGGCCGCATAACCCCCCCACCCCTGCGGATAACCCTAGCCACCGACCGCACTCCCCCCCCCCCGCGCCCCCTCGCCCCTCTCCTCTCCCCGATCGGATCGGGGGCGGAGACCACCCCCCCGACCGGACCACCCCGCCGCGCCACTCCCACCTCGCCGCCGACCCCCGCCGCCCACCGCGGCCCCGGGCCTCCCCTCCTCCTCCGACGCCGCCCGGAGGCTCCCCTCCCTCCCCTCCGTCGCCCCCCCGAGCCCGCGCGGCCTCCGCCGCCGCGGCTCGGCCTCGCCGCCCCGTCGCCGGCGCGCTCCCCCGACCCCCTCCCCAACGGTCTTCCCCGCCCCCCATCGAGCCCACCGGCCGAGCCCCTGCCTCCCCCTGTGAGGCTCCCCTCTCGCCCCCTCTCTTCCCCCTCCCCCGTCGGCGACGGTTCCGGCCTCCGCGCCGCACCGACGCCCCCCTCCGGCTCCCTCCCGCTCGTCGCCGTGGCCCCCGACCGGCCCCGTCGCCGGCTCGGCCCCCCCGCGGCTGCGCACCGACGCGCCACACCCCCCCCCCCGCGCACGACGCTCGGCCCCGGCCCGAGCCCCCACCCCGTTCGCCCTCCCCGACTCGCCGGCGTCGCTCGCCGCCGGCGGCCGCGTCGTGGCCTCGGCCGCGCCGGCCCCGTGCCTCGGGCGCCCCCGATCCGCCCCTGGGTCGCGCCCCGACCGGCCCTGGTTCGTGCCCGATTCGGGCAACGCCCGCGTCGCCCGCACCCACCGCCCGTTTGGCCTCAGGCCACTGACGTGGGGGCCCCCACCCCCACCCCCAAATAAAAAAAAAAAAAAAAAACAAAGAACGTTTTAAATAAAAACAGAAGCTAAAATGGAAATAGAAATGAATTAAATTAATTAGCTAAATAATTAATTAATTAATTAATTAAGCAATTAATTAATCTAGTTAATTCCGGATTAATTAACCCTAATCATTAGTTAAATTAATTGGGTAATTAATTAAACTAATTAATTTTGAATTAATTAACACTAATCATTAATTAACTTAATTAACTAAGGTTAGTTAAACTTTGATTAGGTTAATAAGTTAATAGTGAATGACATGCGGGACCCACCTGTCCGGGTTGACTTAGTCAACCCTGTTGACTGATGATGTCAGCATGACATCATGCTGATGTCATAAATGCAATTTCGAAATTAATTAAATAATTAATTAAATTCCTGAAATTAATAAAATCTTTTAAAAATCATATCTTTTAATCCGTAATCCGGATTAAAATATTTTCAACATGAAAGTTGCTCAGAACGACGAGACGATTCCGGATACGCAGTCCGTTCGTCCACCACACCCCCCTAACCTATCGAACCCGCAACTTTCCCCCTCCGGCTCCTCTGCCCGAAAACACGAAACACCGGGAATACTTTCCCGGATGATTCCCCCTTGACCAGTACCACCTTATACCACGTTAGGGCACGCTTAGCATCGCTTCTTGACATGTCATGCATCGATATGCATCTGTTTACTTGGTATTCATTGTTTCTTCCCCCTCTTCTCTCCGGTAGACTATGAGACCGACGCTGCTGCTGCCCAGTTCGACTACGGAGTTGACGACCCCTCTCTCTTGCCAGAGCAACCAAGCAAGCCCCCCCCTTGATCACCAGATATCGCCTATTCTACTCTATACTGCTTGCATTAGAGTAGTGTAGCATGTTACTGCTTTCCGTTAATCCTATTCTGATGCATAGCCTGACATTGTCGCTACATCTGTTGATACCTTACCTGCAATCCTAAATGCTTAGTATAGGATGCTAGTTTATCATCATTGGCCCTACATTCTTGTCAGTCTGCCTTGCTATACTATCGGGCCGTGATCACTTGGGAGGTGATCACGGGTATATACTATACATACATACATACATACATACATACTATACAGATGGTGACTAAAGTCGGGTCAGCTCATTGAGTACCCGCAAGTGATTCTGACGAGGGGGGTGAAGGGGCAGGTGGTTCCATCCCGGTAGAGGTGGGCCTGGGTTCCCGACGGCCCTCGACTGTTACTTTGTGGCGGAGCGGCAGGGCAGGTTGAGACCACCTAGGAGACAGGTGGGCCTGGCCCTGTTCGGCGTTCGCGGATACTTAACACGCTTAACGAGATCTTGGTATTTGATCTGAGTCTGGCTACGAGCCTATACGCACTAACCATCTACGTGGGAGTAGTTATGGGTATCCCGACGTCGTGGTATCAGCCGAAGCACTTCAGACGTCAGCGACGGAGCGGCGCGCGCCGAATTGGACTGGAACGCCACTAGGCTAGGTCTGCTTTCGGCCGCCCACGCAACGTGCAGGTGTGCTCAGGGCGATGGGCCCAGACCCCTGCGCGCTTAGGTTTAGACCGGCGTGCTGGCCTCTCTGTTTTGCCTAGGTGGGGCTGCGACGTGTTGATCTTCCGCGGCCGGGCATGACCCAGGAAAGTGTGTCCGGCCAAATGGGATCGAGCGTGTTGGGCTATGTGGTGCACCCCTGCAGGGAAGTTAATCTATTCGAATAGCCGTGATCTTCGGTAACAGGACGACTTGGAGTTGTACCTTGACCTTATGACAACTAGAACCGGATACTTAATAAAACACACCCTTCCAAGTTCCACAGACAACCCGGTGATCGCTTTTCCGCAGGGCGACGAGGAGAGGATCGCCGGGTAGGATTATGCTATGCGATGCTACGTGGAGATGCTACTGGAGATGCTACTTGGAGACACTACTTGAAGATGCTACTTGGAGGACTTCTATCTACTCTCTTCTACATGCTGCAAGACGGAGGCTGCCAGAAGCGTAGTCTTCGATAGGACTAGCTATCCCCCTCTTATTCTGGCTTTCTGCAGTTCAGTCCACTGATATGGCCTCCTTACACATATACCCGTGCATATGTAGTTTAGTTCCTTGCTTGCGAGTACTTTGGATGAGTACTCACGGTTGCTTCTCTCCCTCTTTTCCCTTTTCCCTTCTACCTGGTTGTCGCAACCAGATGCTGGAGTCCAGGAGCCAGACGCCACCGTCGACGACGACCCCTACTACACCGGAGGTGCCTACTACTACGTGCAGCCCGCTGACGACGACCTGGAGTAGTTAGGAGGATCCCAGGCAGGAGGCCTGCTCCTCTTTCGATCTGTATCCCAGTTTGTGCTAGCCTTCTTAAGGCAAACTTGTTTAACTTATGTCTGTACTCAGATATTGTTGCTTCCGCTGACTCGTCTATGATCGAGCACTTGTATTCGAGCCCTCGAGGCCCCTGGCTTGTATTATGATGCTTGTATGACTTATTTTATTTGTAGAGTTGTGTTGTGATATCTTCCCGTGAGTCCCTGATCTTGATCGTACACATTTGCGTGCATGATTAGTGTACGATTAAATCGGGGGCGTCACAAAACCGAATGACATGACGGTGTACTCGTAAGAACCATAACGAGTCACAAATGCGGTCTTTGGAATATCCTCTTCACGAACACGGATCTGGTGGTAGCCCAACCTCAAGTCGAGTTTAGAGAATATCGATGAACCAGCCAGTTGATCATACAGATCATTGATCCGAGGAAGGGGATATTTGTTTTGAATTGTAGCTTGGTTGATAGGACGATAGTCTTGGACCAAACGGTTCGTACCGTCCTTCTTCTTGACGAAGAGAGAAGGTGCTCCCCAAGCAGAGGAACTTGGACGAATGAAACCCTTGTGAAGAGATTTGTCGATTTCCTCCTTAAGCTCAAGGAGTTCATGAGGTGGCATCTTGTAGGGTCGTTTTGCAATAGGAACGGTGCCTGGTTTCAAGTCGATGACGAACTCGACAGCCCGGGCAGGGGGTATTCCTGGAAGTTCTTCTGGAAATACGTCTTGGAAGTTGCGAACGACTGGAATCTTTTCAATTCCCTCAAGAGGTGCCGCGTTCAACGCATTCAAAGCATAAAGTCGTGCTTCAGCGTTTTGAACAAGCTGAGCATGGTAGGTTACAATCTCATCTGAAGGATGTAGGAGGTGAACGACCTTGGTAGCGCAAACGATAGAGGCAGTATGCGCTTTCAACCATTCCATTCCCAGAATGAGGTCAATATTGGAAGACTCCAGAATAATGGGAGAAACAAGGAATTCCAACCCTTCAATTTCAACAGGAACGTCGCGACCAATCATGGTAGTTTGACATCGGCCCGCAGGGGTGCGTACCACTATCGGAGTGTTCATGGGCTCGCATCGAATGTCATGTGCGTAAGCAAAATTTTCTGACATGAATGAATGTGATGCTCCTGAATCAAACAAAACAGAAGCTGGTACTGAATTAACAAGGAGAGTACCCATCACAGTGGCAGGCTGGTCTTGAGCTTCATTCAGATCAATATGATTAGCCTGACCACGACCATAAGGTCTGGCATTGTTGTTATGGGGCTGATTGTTACGGTCAGTTGAAGACAGAGCCAGCTGATTCTGATTCTGAGGGCATTTCCTGGAGCGGTGACCTGGAAGGCCACACTTGAAGCACAGACCATCATTGGGATTGGGAGCATAAGCTTGGGGCAGTACAGCCCGAAGGGGCTGCCTCTGCGGTTGAGGAGGCAGACGAGGTGCAACATAGGACTGTCTTGGTGCAGGTGCAGTTGGACGATACATGCTGTGGGGAATCCATATCCGACGCTTCTGCGCTGACGGGCCCGAAGATGGGCCCGCATCACGGCTACGCCTGAGGGATCCCTGGTGTTCCTGAAGACCAGTCTCAACCTGAACAGCCTTGTTCACCAGGGTGGCGAAGTCGGCAAAGTCATGAACGAGCAATGCTAGCTTAATATCAGGGTGAAGTCCATCACGAAACTTCTCTTGCTTACGAGCATCAGTTGCAATGTCTTCTTCAGCATAACGTGACAAGTCCAGAAATTCCCGTTGATAAGCATCTACAGTCTTGTTGCCTTGGGTGAGGTTGCGGAACTCTCGCTTCTTCCTGTCCATGGTTCCCTGAGGAATGAAACGGGCACGGAAGGCAGCTTGGAAATCCGGCCAAATAATGACCGTTCCAGCAGGTAGGGTACGCCTGTGGCTGTCCCACCATTGAGCAGCAGGACCCTTCAGAAAGAAAGATGCGAAGGTGACATAGCTGGCAGGGGCAACACTAGCAGACTCCATTTCAGATGTGATGTCGCGGAGCCAGTCATCAGCATCAAGGGGTTGAGTTGAGCTGCGGTAGATAGATGGGTTGAGGCGCATGAAGTCCTGCAGAGTTACTCGGGTTGAATGTTGATTCATGTTCGGACGAGGAAACTGAGCCATCATTCCTTCCATGAACTGGCGAGTTAACTCAAACTGTTGCCTCATTCCAGTAAAGAATTCAGGCGGTGGTGGGTCGTTGGCACCACAGCCACGACCAGCGGGTCTAACCATCCTGCTAACATGTAACAGGGGTAGTTCAGCATTGAGCATTTGCAAAGATAAGGATCAGTCATGATGAAAACATGCATAATGAAGGAGGTACGATGGATTCTACTCCGTAGTCAACACGACAGGGTGTGCACTACTCAAAAAGCTATTCTAAGGAATAACTATGGCTTCATCCAACTTCGGGGTGAATGTGGTCACGGGATCCTAATGTTAGTAAATTCATTTAACCCGAGTAGAAGAGAGTTCAAAGTCCCAGAGTATAGACGAGGAGTAAAAGATGCTAATACCACCCAATAGCAACGTGGGCCCGTAAGCCACACAGCCAATGTTAGTAAAAGTTTTCAGTGACTAGACTCAACTTCGGCCAAGGAGTTGGAAAGGGGGCTACCTACAGGCAGTCGGCTCTGATACCAACTTGTGACGCCCTCGATTCAATCGTACACTAATCATACACGCAAATGTGTACAATCAAGATCAAGGACTCACGGGAAGATATCACAACACAACTCTAGACACAAATTAAAATAATACAAGCTTTATATTACAAGCCAGGGGCCTCGAGGGCTCGAATACATCAGCTTGAAAACAAACGAGTCAGCGGAAGCAACAATATCTGAGTACAGACATAAGTTAGACAAGTTTGCCTTAAGAAGGCTAGCACAAAACAACAACGATCGAAAAGGCAAGGCCTCCTGCCTGGGAGCCTCCTAACTACTCCTGATCATCCGTGGTCTCCGTCACGTGGTAGTAGGCACCCTCGGGGTAGCAGCAGTCGTCAAAGGTGGCATCTGGCTCCTGGACTCCACCATCTGGTTGCAACAACCAGAAAGAAGAAAGAAGGGGGAAAAGGGGAAGCAAAGCAACCGTGAGTACTCATCCAAAGTACTCGCAAGCAAGGATCTACACTACATATGCAACATTATCAAAGGAAGGCTATATATGTGGACTGGGCTGCAGAAATGCCAAAATAGAGAGAAGGCCTAGTCCTATCGAAGACTAGCATCTTCTGGAAACCACCATCTTGCAGCAAACAAGAGGGAGTAGAGTAGCATAAAGTAAAGTGGTAGTAGTGTTATCAACCTCGGCCAGAGATCCTTTCTCGACTCCCTGCGAGAAAGCAATCCCAGAGCCATACTATCCAGTTATCATCACAATCAAATCCTCATCACCATCCAGTTCTCATCACAAGTATCCAGTTCTAGTTGTATCGATCGGGATACAACTCCAAGTGTCCGTTACCGTAGGACAGGCTATCGATAGATGTTTTCTTCCCTGCAGGGGTGCACCAACTTACCCACCACGCTCGCTTAACTCCGGCCGGACACACTTTCCAGGGTCATGCCCGGCCTCGGCCAAACAATACGCCGCAACCCGACCTAGACTTAACAGAGAGGTCAGCACGCCGGACTAAACCTATGCCCCCAGGGGTCATGGGCCATCTCCCCGGAAACTCCTGCACATTGCGTACGCGGCCGGTGAGCAGACCTAGCTACCTCCTTCAACAAGGCAGGCGCTTGCGCAGTCCAACCCGGCGCGCGCCACTCAGTCGCTGACGTCTATTAAGCTTCGGCTGATGTATACGACGCAGAACGCCCATACTATGCCCACGTGATGGTTAGTGCTATCAGGCCAGAGGCCCCTCGGATCAAATATCCAAATCGTAGTGGATTAGGAACGCGCGGTAACAAGCAGAGACTCACGAAAGAAGTGACCCCGTTGCCCCGTCTCGAGGACTTGCGGCAAGGGCTAAGAATGCCCGGCCACGCCTCGTAATTATCTCACGGGCACCTTCCAGGTCAACCCGTCTCCACATCACTTTCCAAGTAACAGATGTATAGCCCAAGTATCCGTGTGTCCAAACATCAAGAGGAAGACCCAAGGAATCACCCTCGGTGGTTTCCACTCAATGTAATCATCAAGGTGAACATAGAGGAATCACCCTCGAGGTTCACACTGGAGGGGTTGCACGACAGAGCCGTATCGGAAGTGGTTAAGGAGGAAATCACCCTCGATGACCACGACCGAATAGCTACACTACAGGTTAACATCAGAAGTGCTGTAGAGGTCTCACCCTCGGCACTTGATAGTAACCCAGCAGTGTCGAGCAACTAAGGGGAAAGTGACGTGCGGTGCCGGGGCCTGGTCTCCGATCCCGTTGATCGGGTCTTCAATGATGAAGCAGGGGCAACAAGGACAAGGTGGGGGTCACTGATGGATCACTAACCAACCTATACTAAGCAGATTAGGATAAGCAGGTAAGGTACAATAACGGGTACAAAAGCAGGCTATGCATCAGAATAGGAGCATACAATAACAGTAGCAAAATCTAATGCAAGCATGAGAGAAAGGAATGGGCGATATCGGGATGATCAAAGGGGGGGGGCTTGCCTGGTTGATCTGGCAAGGAGGGGTCGTTGTCGACGACGTAGTCGATCATCGGGGCATCAGCGGCCTCGGGGTCTACCGGAGAGAAGAGGGGGAAGAAACAGTAAATACATAGCAAACAGAGGTAACACTAAGCATGACATGACGATACGTAGCGCTAAGCGTGCTCTAACGCGGTCCTAGACGTTATAGGTGAAGGGGGAAATCAACCGGGAAGGTGTTCCCGGTTCCGGACCTGTGTCAGACAAATGACCGGAGGGGGAAAGTTCCATGTTCAGCATGCTAGGGGCATGTGACAGATGAACGGACCGCGTATTCGGATTCGTTGGATTTTTCTGAGCAACTTTCATATAGAAAACATTTTCATCGGAGTTACGGTTTAAAAGTTACGGATTTTCAAAGTTTAAACCAATTTCTGAATTATTTTAAAAGCAGAAAAGGTTTATTGCGTCAGTAGTGACGTCAGCATTGCGTCAGCTCTGCTGACCAGTCAAACTGACAGGTGGGACCCACCTGTCAGCCTCTCTGTCTAACAGAGGCTTAACTAAGCTAACAGGGTTAGTTAGGGGGCGTGGGCCCCAGCAGTCAGTGACTGGTTAGTACTAACTAACTAACTAATTTAATTAACGTTTTAATTAATCATTTTTATTTAGAAAAAAAAACGTTTATTTAACAAAAATATGCGATGGGGCCCGCGTGTCAGAGACACTGTGTGCCCAGTCAGCACCGTTGACTGAGTCAACTTAGTCAATAGGGGCCCGCGGGGCCCGCTGGCAGTGACCCAGGGGGGTGGCCCTGACCGGCCACATCGGCAGGGCGCCGGAGAAGGCTCCGGCGACCTCTCCCGCGACGGCACGACGCCAAAGACGGCCGGGATTCGCCTACAGGGGGCCAACACAGGCGCGGGCGGGCGCGTTCGAACGTGCACGAGACGGCGCATCCAACGGTGGCACTAGCACGACCGGAGATGGACTAAAATGACGGCGGCGAGCAGCGAGGCGGACGCTGGAGATCGGGCAGCGACGGAAACAGAGCTAGAGGGCGCAAGGAGACGAGCTAGAGGCTCGGGCGGCACCAGGGAGACGCCCTGAGCACGCTCGTGTGCTCGGATGAGCATGACGACGCCCACAGCGACGACGGTGTGCTATGCGGCGGAGTTGAGCTCGGCCATGGCGGACGCGGTGGCTACGGGGGCGCACGAGTCCAGGGGAGCGAGGGAAGGGGAAATGGGGCTCACCGCGCGGCGCAAGAAAGGCCCGTGGTAGTTTAGGAGCAGCAGGAGTCTACGGTGTTCATCGGGGAAGAAGGGGATCGCCGGCAACCCGAGGAAGACGACGACGTGGTCGGCGACGCAGAGCTCCTCGGCTCCTTCCAGTGGCTTCAGAAGATGCGGCAGTCCACGGCGATGCCGAGGAGCACGGCCAGGCCGCGTCGAAGGCACGGTGGCCGCGGAGATGACGAAGACGCGGCGGCGATGGCGCTCGGAGCAGATGGAGAGAACTCGAGAGGGGATCTGGTGGGGAGAGGCAGAGGCAGAGAGGGCGAGGGGAACCTAGGAGTGGGTGGAGGTAGGTGGGGGAGGTCTCGAGGAGCCGGAGGGGGAGGCTCTTATCCACCCGCGGCGTTGCCGGCGAGGTGGTCGGGCGGCGACGAGCCCCTGTAGCGGCGCGCATCGGGGGAACAGGAGGGAGGGGAGAGCGACCGGGGAGGTTGGGCCGGCTGGGCTGGTTGGGGCCAAGGGGGGGGGCAGGGGGCTGTGGGTCGCCGAGGCCCAAGGGGAGGCCAGGGCTCCCCCACCCCCTCTTCTTTTCCTTTTTTTGTAAACAGCTTTTGCATTTTCTTTTCTTTTAGCCAATAAAGACTTTGCAAAAGATTATGCCATTGGACAAAATAATCTCAAAGAAATATTAGGCACTGCCCAAAAAGATTGTGAGGCTTTAGAAATAGTTTGCCATTTTCACAAATTAAAAAGGCATTTAATTTATTTCTTAGGCCACTGTTTGAAGTAGCTTAGGCCACTCAAACCTTTTTGCAAAAATGTTGGTTCACCACTAATATTAGTTGTGGAATATTCTGCACATGATGAACATTTTTGTATTCATGTCTGAGCATTTTGAATTTCAGACAAAATTTGAATTTGAATTCAACTGGAATGTGAAAGAACATGAGACAATAATGATCAGGCACATGTTTAGCAAAAAGATTAACTTAACCTCAGGGGTTACTGTAGCATCATTACACCGGGGTGTTATAGTACGTCAGGTTGAAAGTGGTATGGAAGGGATGTGATGTCGCGTCAAGAGATGAGTAGATGGGGCCATGCGGGATGTACGTTTGTGCTGGAGACCATATCCGTTGCCTCGTCCAGCGGGTCTCACGGATTAATTAACTTGTAATCAATCTATCCCTCAAAAAAAAAACTTGTAATCAATCTAGAGTACTACTCATACTAGTAGACTGCCCGTGCGTTGCCACGGGCTTTTAAAAATTTGTATTTGTTGCATGTCAAATTTTACATACTCCCTCCTTCCATCTATACAGGGTCTAGTACGTTTTTCAAGACCGTCTTTGACTATTGACAACGTAGAGGACAGTGGGGAAGGCGTATACCCGACGACCTTTAGGGAGGTCCGGCGGCGCCTGCAGGCTGCACGACGTCGATGTTGGACGAGCCGCCAGGGATTTCACTAACCCAAACACAACCACCACCACCCCGGACGATCTGAAGTGTACCAACCAACCTGCCGCCCACCAGCCTTTGCCACCACGTTCACTGAACCAACTTCGTCGTCTCCTGAGGCCACCGACACGAGATCTGGAGGAGGGAAGAGGAGCCAAGGGGCTCGGGGGCATCCGCAACTCAGCCGATGAGAGGGGACAACCTTCGTCGCTGCCGCGAAGCCGACCAGACGTGACGACAGGGGCCTACCAGGCCCCTACTGGCCCGACCGAGCCCAAATGGGTCAGGGCAGCCCCTGTTGCCACACTGCAGCACGTCGGCCAACAAAGCCGCCACCACCCGCACCCCCCGATGCCTCGCCACCACCACCAGAGAGCCACACCGCCGCACATCGGACCGCCGGCCCGCTCCAACCCAGATGGGGCCCAAAAGGGACCAAATCTGGGCGGAGTGGACGCCGCCAGCCAGCCGCACCACCACGCGCCTTGCAGCCAACGACCGCGCCGCCGCATCAGGGGCACCCACGGCCCGCAACGCGCGAGCGGGGAAAGAACGACATGCCTTTGCCCGAGGAGCACCACCTCCATCAGCCCCCCCCCCCCACACACACACATCCCCAACGCGTGAGCAGGGAAAGAACGGCCCGCCTCTGCCAGCACCACGTGGGAATGACCTAGCGGACCACGCCGGCGGCGGCAGGGGGGAAAGACGAGGAGGGATTGGAGGAGAGGGGGGGTCGGGGATTCACATGTCGCCCGCGAGGGGGTGGGGCAAGCGAGCGAACAGATCAAATCAGTGTAGGACGTTTTTCTTAGGTGCTTGAAACCATACAATTTACCATTTAGAAACACTACGGAAAAACACATCTTCTAGAACATACCGTGCGTCGCCACACGCTTTTGGAATATTTTGTTAAAGTTATATATAAACATAATGCATGTTAAATTTCACATGTATAGAAATTACAGTACCGGGCGATAAAAATGGTAGAACCTGCTTGATGGGTCATTTTCGCCATTTTAAATATCTAATTCTAATAAATGTTGAACATGGAAATTTCTTTTTTTAATAAAACTTAATATTTCATTAAAATGTAAACTTTATAAAATAACATTTTTTGAGAAGAATGTATTTTTGTAGTAAGAAGTGATTTTTTGGGCGAATTTTTAAGTGTTTTTAAATTATGATAGTGTTGCGCGCTAGCCACAACTGTACCGAAAAATATCAGATTGTTCCTTCTAGGAAGGTGATCTTCATGCCCTTCTTCCACCCTGGCTTCACGTCGACCGTTGGGATCTCCACCGTGATCGTCTTTCTACACATAGTTGCCATGAACAAGTAGTGTTTAGTGTTTATTTTAGCACCCAAAATCAGTTTCTTATTTTATTAAAGACATGCATCAAAATTGACACTAAATAATCCAGATTGACCGAGCATGCTAAAATTTGAAGTTGGCTTAAAGATTAGTAAGAACCCATCCAAATCAATAAGACACGGCTGAACTATTTGGTTGAAGTAACAAAGATATTGCAGTGATAATAATGCTGCTTTAGAATAGATCTGAACAATGGTGACTGCCGTTGCACTCTACTGAACAAATTAAATAGACCCAACTGGTCAACTACAAATTTCTCAGGATTAATCTTTGGAACACATGTACCTCATACTGAGGTTAAATAATTCAGAATGATTGAGGAAGCTAAAATCTGAAGACGGCTTAAGATTACTGAAAACTGCCCAAATCAATAATACAACTCAGATGGAACCAACAAGGAAATTGTATTTATCAAATTTAATCTGGAGCAACTAAAATAGTCTTCAATATTCAAGAATGTAGTGGATCTTGATTCTTAATCGGGATAACAAATGACCACATGCATACAACAGAGGGAAGGAGAATATACTCACATGTGTACCACACTTGAATTTCCTACAAGTAAGAAAGGGTAGGGAATAGAATTACAATATAAGGATTCAACTGGATGAACTGTAAATGTTGTAAATACATGAATTGCAAAGGCTTCGCGAGCTGCTGCTTGTCGTGGTCGAGTACGACACTAAAATCTTACCTCCTAACAAAAATTGCTTATAACGATACAACATGTGCCATACTATCAATTCATAATCCAAGAGATGAAGCTAGCTGATTAGCTCAACTAATGCACTGGCGTTTTTCTAATTTCTGACAAAGATGTTACTAACAAAGATACTTAATTGTCCTTTCAAAAAAAATGCATGCTGAAGTTTTGGATTGGCTTGCTAATAAAGAATGTGGGTGCCTTGTGAGGAGTAGGAGCACGTCCGCCTGTCCACGGCTGTCCAGGGAGAGAGGGAGATGGGGATAGTACCAAATCCGAAGCAACATGTAGCCAACCTGCAAGAAATCCATCGACGGCGGCTCAGATCCCGGCCAACCCCAGCAAGCCCTCAACAGGAGCGCGACACGGGCCCCGCCGCTTGGTCCCCAGTCCCCACGGCCGTGCAGGACTCCCGCATCGGCGGCAGCCCCGAGGGGCCTCCAAGCCGATGCGCGACCCGACACGGGGAGGGGCTGGCCCCGAGGAGCGGTAACCCGGCGACTCCGTCAGTCAGGAGCTGGGCGGCGCCTTCCGTCATCGCCGCCGTTTGGGGAGGGATGTGGTCCCGGTCGATGCGATCATTGGCCACGGCGAGCGGGACAGACTCGACGGCGGGATTCAGACGGCGGAGCATGGATACAGGAGATGGTGGCGCATCGATGGGAGATGGGTGCGGGCGCGGCTGCGGTGGGCGGAGCGTCGGCGGCGGGCGGCGCGCAGTGAGGCTGGGCGGGGCGGGGCAGGAGGTGGCGGCGGGACGGAGGTCGAGATGGGATCGAGGAGGAAGGTCGTGCGAGCTGGGCTTTTTTTTCTCTTTTCTCCTCCCTGTACCGGTTATACTGAGCAGAGGTGGTAGGATGACGAAAAAACGGTGATGAGATTTCTGAGTTTATAACCTTTCCATACGTGGATTAATTGTGATTGATTACCATAAAGGCTGGATTGATGAGATTTCTGAGTTTATAGCCTTTCCATACGTGGATTAATTGTGATTGATTACCATAAAGGCTATCAATCCAGATGGGAGGTGGGACAAATAAACCAGACGAAAAATAACCGGTTGAAAATAAACCGGTTGAAAATGGTGGGACTATTCAACCAGGTGGGAGGTGGGACAAATAAACCAGACGAAAAATAACCGGTTGAAAATAAACCGGTTGAAAATGGTGGGACTATTCAACCAATTCGTCCATTAGGAGTAGAGATTAAGATTTAGAATTGATTGTCATAAAACTAAATTTTATTGATTGGTAACGTGCTATCAATTCCTTCCCGTTTATAATGTGTCTAGTTAGGAAACTTTGGAAAGGTTAGGAAAGTTTTTATTGTGAAGGTAAAAAAAACAACTTGATGAGATATGGTGGTGGGATGTGATACGAAAATAAACCAGACGAAAATAAACCAGACGAAAATAAACCAGACGAAAGTAAACCGTGGACGCAATCCTACCAACTCAGACATTAGGAGTAGAGACTACTTCTGTGTTCGGGAGAGAAGGGTTTTTTTTTTGACATCATTGAGAGGGGAAGTGTGTTCATTAGTTGATTGTGCGTCCACGTCACATCAGAGAAAAGGAGCAAGGAATATGCGTCTTAGATTGTTTGTTGTAGCTAGGAAATCTTGTCGACGGAAAGAAAAAGTCCAAAACAAATCTTGAACTGGTAAACGTAAATCGAATACTGAACTTTCAATCACTTAAGTCAGCACATCAAATTCTTTGATCCCGGTCTATTTTAAACCTTGAACACGTTCTCAAAAGGATTGTTGATACAACAGGTCGATCTACGCCCGGACGCGAAACATCTTTTATTTTTCGTAATAGGACATTTAAAAATAACAATATGATACTCACACAGAATCGAACTTGCAACCTAGCGCCGCTGACCTACTGCTGCGAGCCTCTCTAACTAACGACTGTTGGTGACAAATGAGAAGCGCGACAATATTTAAACATATACTGCAGCGTTGAGATTTGAATTTTTTTGACATTTTTAGAATATTTTTTGAAAAATTTAAATAATTTTAAAATATTAATGTTCTTAAAAGCAAAAAAAAAATAAAATTTTGAATTTTTTCAGAACATGTATTGAAAAAACACAAAGATGTTTTGAAAACGTGAACCATTTTGGAAATCTGCAAACAGTTTTTAAAGTGTGAACACTTTTAAAAAAGTACAATTTTTTGAAAACACGAACATATTTTGAAACCAGAACAAATTTTAATGTGTGAACAATTTTTCCAAACACGGACATATGTGAAACATAAACATTTTTGTAAAAAAATGGGAACAAAATTTTAAAGTGGGAACAAATTTTCAGAACTCAATTTTTTAAACATAAACATTTTTCTGAAAAAATGGGAACAAATTTTGAAACCTGAGCAAAATGTTAAAGTGCGAACAAATTTTCAGAACTCGAATTTTTTAAACACAAACTTTTTTTGAATAAATAGGAACAAATTTTGAAACCTGAACAAAATGTTAAAGTGCGAACACTTTCTGAAAATCTTAAGAATGGGATTTTTTTAATTTGTTCGCACTTTAAAATTTTGCTTAGGTTTCAAACTTGTTTGTCTAAAATTTCGTGTTCTTAGAAGTGTCAGCACTTTAAAAAATGTTCAGGGATTTAAAAAATGATTCACGTTTTCAAATTTTGTTTTTGTTTTTCACAAATGTTAATAATTCCTAAAATTATTCACATTTTTGAAAAAAATGTTTGGAATTTTAAAATATGTTTTTTCTCTTTATGAATATTCAGATTTCAAAATTGTTGACAATTCAAGAAAATGTTTCGAAACATTTTAAAATATTTTCACATTGCTTACCAAGCCTGTTCTATTTTTTTAACCTACCATTAGTCACATTTTCAGCTAATACCTTCTCATCAAGCTTGTTTTTAGGTATTCCATTTTCCACCTGTCGGCATTCGACGCCATGATACATGCGATACAATGCTTGACTTTCCACGGGCCATAAATATTAGTACTATTTTTACATGGCATCCTTTTTTACAGCGTAGCCGAATTATTTTTTGCTGGTTGCACCATGCATGCTTGGGCTCTGTACTATCAGGCTGGTTGTAAAGGGGACTATCATATACTAGTATCATGCATGTGATACTAGTATAGGTACTACATTCCTGATGCATAGTATCATATATTAGTATCATGTAGTATTTTATTTATTGTCATGCATGACATATAGTAGCATAACATTTATTATGATACGGTATCATGATATGATACTCAACCCTTTCTTTCTTTGTTTAATTCTATGACACCTCATCAAAATTACTTAATTGACATGCATAATACTAGCTATGATACTATCATTACAACCATCCTCACATTTGTGTTAGCTGACTGTAATGATCCAAGGAGTTAAAAGTCAAGACACAGACCAAAGAGCTAAAGTCATGGTGATTGAGCCACACGTTTTAATCAGAGTGGTGCAGATCGGTTTGAGTAAATTGCACAGAAGTATCACAATTGGGGCATTGGAAACAGATTAATACCAAGTTTGGTAATTTTTACATGTCAGTACCAAGTCTGGGGCTATACGTTACAAAAAGGTCTAAACCGCGTATAAACACGTATTGACGGGGCATCTGACCGGCGGGCCCCGCCTGTCGGGTCCCGACGTGGCACTTTTTTTTCATAAACACCCCTCCCTTCCCCCCGCACAGAAAACCAGCCGCAGCAGGGGAGGAAAACCAGCCGTCGCCGGCGACCAGCAGCAGCCACGAGGACCCCTCACGCCTCCTCCCAAGCTCCCCAGCTCGCTCACCAGCACACCGCCTCCTCCTCGTGCTGGGGCTCCTCCTCCCAGCCGCCTCCGCCCGAGGGTCTCGCCGTCCCCGCCCCCAGCCGTCGCCGGCGAGCAGCAGCAGCCACGAGGAACCCTCGCCCTCCTCCCGAGCTCCCCAGCTCGCTCACCGGCGCGCCGCCGCCTCCTCGTGGCCGGGCTCTTCCTCCCAGCCGCCTCCGCCCGAGGGTCGTGTCGACCCTGCCCCACGCGCCTCGCCGGAGCAGCCATCGCCGGCGACCAGGCCCCCTCGCGGCCTCCTTGTTTCCTCCCTCTCTGTCGTATGAATAGAGGACCAAGGCCGCCCCTCCTGCCCTCCGTCGCGCGAGTCGTCGTCCAGATCCATCGGTTCCCGCGCCCTTCGCCGCTCCCTGTTGCCGGAGTTGCGCCAAGTCCCGCTGACTCTCCTGCTTCGGCTGCAAGCAAGCGAGGCGAGGTGGAGGCCGGGGGCGGGGCGGCGGTTACGGGAGGCAAAGAAGCTTGGCTCGAGGGGCTCCTCCCCTCGATCTAGATCGGGCATCGCCGCGCGTGGAGACGATGAACAGTAGCGCCGGCGAAGCAAGGGGGCTTTCTGCAAAAAACATGCCACATCGGCACCCGACAGGCGGGCCCTGCTGGTCAGATACCCCGTCAATACGTGTTTATACGCGGTTTAGACCTTTTTGTAACGGCTAGCCCCAGACTTGGTACTGACATGTAAAAATTACCAAAAGTGGTACCAATCTGCTTCCAATGCCCCAATTGTGGTACTTCCGTGCAATTAACTCGATCGGTTTAAATAGTCGGCGCCCTGTACAGCGGGTACATGCGCACGCTGTGCCGTGACGTCATCATCATATCTAACGTCGCCTGAGCGTTTACCACAGTTACACTGTACGTAGCTCACTGCTACACTCTACGCTCGCATTCAATGCACCGCCCCACACGTCCTTGTTTGATTCGTACTAGCAGGCGAGCTCGTGAGCTACATCGTCGCTCTCGGTTTATTTGTCTAGATATTGGTTCATGAATATATTATTTGACGACTTTGTCTAGTTTGAAGACATCGTCATAGCATTTTCTCTTCATCTTTTGGTTAATTAACTAACGGACTGTTTACGTTTCAGTTGTTTAGATTTTTGAGCGCTAAAATTATATAATTTTTGGATGGATTATTTTTTTCCAAGTTTCTATAGTTCTCATGTTTCCCCCTTGGTATTTGTAAGTTCCCTTTTGTTTTATTTTTATATGATTAACTTTCTTATGGTTTTGGCGAATTAACTGATTTTAAAATATTGTCATACCATTTTTTTGATTCTATCAATTAATGGAATTTTTTGTTTTAGGTATTGGAATTTATGAGTAACTTTTCTATTAGGGGATGAATTATATTTTATAAGTTTCTAAAGTACACCTGTGCCGTAATTCTATTTATACCTCCATTCCAATGAATAATCCATGCACGCCTCCTAAAATCCAACTTTGCCCATAAATTAAATTAATTAGATATATTTTTGTGACTTCAAAATTGTACCTCTAAAATTTCTTTTCAATACGAATTCAACAGTATAATTTTTATCACATATAATCCAAAATTTGGTAGGTCTAATTTATGGTCAAAGTTTAATTTTAGGGTGTGTACGTTATACATTGAAATGGTGGGAGTAGTTATACGCCGGCCTCTCATAAGGCAAAACTGTTGGGGAACACAGTATTTCAAAACAATTCCTACGATCACGCAATATCTATCTAGCAGATGCATAACAACGAGACGGGAGAGTGTGTCCACGTACACTTGTAGACCGAAAGCGGAAGCGTTTAGTAACGCGGTTGATGTAGTCGGACGTCTTCACGATCCAACCGATCCAAGCACCAAACGTACGGCACCTCCGTGTTCAGCACACGTTCAACACGATGACGTCCCTCGAGCTTTTGATCCAGTGGAGGACGAGGGAGAGTTCCGTCAGCACGACGGTGATGATAAAGTTACCGGCGCAGGGCTTCGCCTAAGCACTACGGCGATATGACCGAGGTGTTAAACTGTGGAGGGGGGCACCACACACGACTAAGAGATTGTCTGTTGTGCTTTGGGGTGCCTCCTTGCCCACGCATATAAAGGAGGGGGAGGAGGAGGCCGTCCAAGGAGGAGGCGCCAGGGGGAGTCCTACTAGGACTCCAAACCTAGTAGGATTCGCGCCCCCCTTTCCTTCCAACGGAGAGGGGGAAAGGGGAAAGGAGGGAGAAGAGAAGGAAAGACGGGGGCCGCGCCCCTTCCCCTTGTCCAATTCGCATTGGGGCAAGGGGGGTGCGCCCCACCTCCTGTGGCATGCCTCCTCTCCTCCACTATGGCCCATTAGGCCCAATAACTTTCCCGGGGGGTTCCGATAGCCTCCCGGTACTCCGATAAATCCCGAACCTTATTGGAACCATTCCGATGTCCGTATATAACCTTCCAATATATCAATCTTTACCTCTCGACCATTTCGAGACTCCTCGTCATGTCTGTGATCTCATCCGGGACTCCGAAAAAACTTCAATCATCAAATCACATAACTCATAATACAAATCGTCATCGAACGTTAAGCGTGCGGACCCTACGGGTTCGAGAACTATGTAGACATGACTGAGACACATCTCCGGTCAATAACCAACAGCGGAACCTGGATGCTCATATTGGCTCCTACATATTCTACGAAGATCTTTATCGGTCAAACCGCATAACAACGTACGTCATTCCCTTTGTCATCGGTATGTTACTTGCCCGAGATTCGATCGTCGATATCATCATACCAAGTTCAATCTCGTTATCGGCAAGTCTCTTTACTCGTTCCATAATGCATCATCCCGCAACTAACTCATTAGTCACATTGCTTGCAAGGCTTATAGTGATGTGCATTATCGAGAGGGCCCAGAGATACATCTCCGATACATCGAGTGACAAATCCTAATCTCGATCTATGCCAACTCAACAAACACCATCAGAGACACCTATAGAGCATATTTATAATCACCCCAGTTACGTTGTGATGTTTGATAGCACACAAAGTGTTCCTCCGGTATTCGGGAGTTGCATAATCTCATAGTCAGAGGAATATGTATAAGTCATGAAGAAAGCAATAGCAATAAAACTTAACGATCATTATGCTAAGCTAACGGATGGGTCTTGTCCATCACATCATTCTCTAATGATGTTATCCCGTTCATCAAATGACAACACATGTCCATGGTTAGGAAACTTAACCATCTTTGATTAACGAGCTAGTCAAGTAGAGGCATACTAGGGACACTCTATTTTGTCTATGTATTCACACATGTACTAAGTTTTCGGTTAATACAATTCTAGCATAAATAATAAACATTTGTCATGATGTAAGGAAATATAAATAACAACTTTATTAGTGCCTCTAGGGCATATTTCCTTCAGTCTTCCACTTGCACTAGAGTCAATAATCTAGTTCACATCGTCATGTAATTTAGCACCAATAGTTCACATCTTTATGTGATTAGTTCACATCGCCATGTGACTAACACCCAAAGGGTTTACTAGAGTCAATAATCTAGTTCACATCGCTATGTGATTACCACCCAAAGAGTACTAAGGTGTGATCATGTTTTGCTTGTGAGGGAATTTTAGTCAACGGGTCTCTTACATTCAGAGCCGTATGTATTTTGCAAATTTTCGATGTCTACAATGGTATGCATGGAGCTACTCTAGATAATTGCTCCCATTTTCAATATGTATCCTGATTGAGACTCAGAGTCATCCGGATCGGTGTAAAAGCTTGCATCGACGTAACTCTGTATGACGAACTCTTTATTACCTCAATAACCGAGAAATATTTGCTTAGTCCTCTTAGGTAACTAAGGATAACTTTGACCGTTGTCCAGTGATCCACTCCTGGATCACTATCGTACCCCTTTGCCAAACTCATGGCAAGGTACACAATAAGTCTGGTACACAGCATAGCATACTTTATAGAACCTATGGCTGAGGCATAGGGAATGAGTTTCATTCTCTTTCTATTTTCTGCCGTGGTCGGGTTTTGAGTCTTACTCAACTTCATACCTTACAACTCAGGCAAGAACTCCTTCTTTGAGTGATCCATTTTGAACTCCTTCAAAATCTTATCAGAGTATGTACTCATTGAAAGTCTTATCAAGCGTCTTGATCTATCTTTATAGATCTTGATGCCCAATATGTAAGTAGCTTCACTGAGGTCTTTCTTTGAAAAATCATTTCAAACACTCCTTTATACTTTCCAAAAAATTCTACATCATTTCCGATCAACAATATGTCATTCACATATACTTATCAGAAATGTTGTAGTGCTCCCACTCACTTTCTTGTAAATACAGACTTCACCGCAAGTCTGTATAAAACTATATGCTTTGATCAACTCATCAAAGCGTATATTCCAACTCCGAGGTGCTTGCACCAGTCCATAGATGGATCGCTGGAGCTTGCACACTTTGTTAGCAATTTTAGGATTGAGAAAACCTTTTGGTTGCATCATATACAACTCTTCTTTAATAAATCCATTAAAGAATGCAGTTTTTGACATCCATTTGCCAGATTTCATAAAATGCGACAATTTCTAACATGATTCAGACAGACTTTAAGCATAGATACGAGTGAGAAACTCTCATCGTAGTCAACACCATGAACTTGTCGAAAACCTTTTCCGACAATTCGAGCTTTGTAGATAGTAACACTACTATCAGCGTTCGTCTTCCTCTTGAAGATCTATTTATTCTCAATGGCTTGCCGATCATTGGGCAAGTCAATCAAAGTCCATACTTTGTTCTCATACATGGATCCCATCTCAGATTTCATGGCCTCAAGCCATTTCGCGGAATCTGGGCTCATCATCGCTTCCTCATAGTTCATAGGTTCGTCATGGTCTAGTAACATGACTTCAAGAATAGGATTACCGTACCACTCTGGTGCAGACTGTACTCTGGTTGACCTACGAGGTTCGGTAGTAACTTGATCTGAAGTTTCATGATCATCATCATTATCTTCCTCACTAATTGGTGTAGGAATCACTGGAATTGATTTCTATGATGAACCACTTTACAATTCGGGAGAAGGTACAATCAAGTTCTACTTTCCTCCCACTCACTTCTTTCGAGAGAAACTCTTTCTCTAGAAAGGATCCATTCTTAGCAACGAATATCTTGCCTTCAGATCTGTGATAGAGGGTGTACCAAACAGTTTCCTTTGGGTATTCTATGAAGACACATTTCTCTGATTTGGGTTCGAGCTTATCAGGTTGAAGCCTTTTCACATAAGCATCGCAGCCCCAAACTTTAAGAAACGACAACTTAGGTTTCTTGCCAAACCACAGTTCATATGGTGTCGTCTCAACGGATTAGACGGTGCCCTATTTAACGTGAATGCAGCTGTCTCTAATGCACAACCCCAAAACGATAATGGTAAATCGGTAAGAGACATCATAGATCGCATCATATCCAATAAAGTACGGTTATGATGTTCGGACACATCATTACAATGTGGTGTTCTAGGTGGCGTGAGTTGTGAAACTTATTCCACAATTTTTCAAATGTACACCAAACTCGTAACTCAAATATTCTTCTCCACGATCAGATCGTAGAAACTTTATTTTCTTGTTACGATGATTTTCAACTTCACTCTAAAACTCCTTGAACTTTTCAAATGTTTCAGACTTGTGTTTCATTAAGTAGATATACCCATATATGATCAAATAATCTGTGAAGGTCAGAAAATAACGATACCCGCCGCGAGCTGATACGTCTCCGTCGTATCTATAATTTTTGATTGTTTCATGCCAATATTATACAACTTTCACATATTTTTGGCAACTTTTTATATGATTTATTGGACTAACCTATTGATCCAGTGCCCAGTGCCACTTCCTTTTTTGTGCATGTTTTTTGTATCATAGAGTATCCATATCAAACGAAGTCCAAATGCAATTTTTTTTACAGAGAATTATTTCAGAATATATGTGATTTTGGGAGTTGGAATCACTGCAAACGGAGGCCCACACAACCCACAAGACACTAGGGCGCGCCAGAGGCCCCTGGCGCGTGGTGGTGGGTTGTGCTCACCTCATACGTCGGTTGGGGCTCTACTTCGGGCGCAAGGAAGCTTATATCTGAAAAAAATCATGTTAAAATCTCAGCGCAATCGGAGTTACGGCCAGATCTAGAGAGCACAAAACAGAAGAGAACAGAGAGGGAGATCCAACCTCGGAGGGGCTCCTGCCCCTCCGCCGCCATGGAGGCCATGGACCAGAGGGGTAACTCTCCTCCCATCTAGGGGGGAGGCCAAGGAAGAAGAAGAAGAAGAAGGATGGGGGCTCTCTCCCCCTCGCTTCCGGTGGCGCCGGAGTGCCGCTAGGGCAACGATCGGGACGGCGATCTACATCAACAATCTTGCTACCGTCAACACCAACTTCTCCCCCTCTATGCAGCGGTGTAATGATACGTCTCCAACGTATCTACTCCCTCTGTCCCAAAATATAAGAACGTTTTTAACACTACAGTAGAGTAAAAAACGTTCTTATATTATGGGACGGAGGGAGTATAATTTTTGATTGTTCCATGTTGTTTTATTATCAATCTTGGATGTTTTATAATCATTTTATAGTCATTTTATATTATTTTTTGGTACTAACCTATTGACATAGTGCCAAGTGCCAGTTGCTGTTTTTTCCATGTTTTTTACATCGTAGAAAATCAATACCAAATGGAGTCCAAATGCCACGGGACTTTATGATGATTTTTTATGGGCCAGAAGGAAGCAGATAGGCCCTAGTTGCACCTGGGGGGAGTTGTGCCCACCTTGGGTACCCCCGGACCGCCTCTTTGCTCTATAAATACCCCAAAAATACCAGAACCATAGGTGAGTCGAGGAAATATTCATCCAACCGCCGCAAAGTCCAGAACCACTAGATTCAATCTAGACACCATCACGGAGGGGTTCACCACTTCCATTGGTGCCTCTCCGATGATGCGTGAGTAGTTCTTTATAGACCTTCGGGTCCGTAGTTAGTAGGTAGATGGCTTCATTGTTGGAAATATGCCCTAGAGGCAATAATAAATTGGTTATTATTATATTTCCTTGTTCATGATAATCGTTTATTATCCATGCTAGAATTGTATTGATAGGAAACTCAGATACATGTGTGGATACATAGACAACACCATGTCCCTAGTAAGCCTCTAGTTGACTAGCTCGTTGATCAATAGACGGTTACGGTTTCCTGACCATGGACATTGGATGTCATTGATAACGGGATCACATCATTAGGAGAATGATGTGATGGACAAGACCCAATCCTAAGCCTAGCACAAGATCGTGTAGTTCGTATGCTAAAGCTTTTCTAATGTCAAGTATCATTTCCTTAGACCATGAGATTGTGCAACTCCCGGATACCGTAGGAGTGCTTTGGGTGTGCCAAACGTCACAACGTAACTGGGTGGCTATAAAGGTGCACTACAGGTATCTCCAAAAGTGTCTATTGGGTTGGCACGAATCGAGACTAGGATTTGTCACTCCGTGTAAACGGAGAGGTATCTCTGGGCCCACTCGGTAGGACATCATCATAATGTGGACAATGTGAACAAGGAGTTGATCACGGGATGATGTGTTACGGAACGAGTAAAGGGACTTGCCGGTAACGAGATTGAACAAGGTATCGGGATACCGACGATCGAATCTCGGGCAAGTATCGTACTGATAGACAAAGGGAATTGTATACGGGATTGATTGAATCCTTGACATCGTGGTTCATCCGATGAGATCATCGTGGAGCATGTGGGAGCCAATATGGGTATCCAGATCCTGCTGTTGGTTATTGACCAGAGAGTTGTCTCGGCCATGTCTGCATGAGTCCCGAACCCGTAGGGTCTACACACTTAAGGTTCGATGACGCTAGGGTTATAGGGAAAGTATGTACACAGTTACTGAATGTTGTTCGGAGTCCAGGATGAGATCCTGGATGTCACGAGGAGTTCAGGAATGGTCCGGAGGTAAAGATTGATATATAGGAAGTATGGTTTTGGCCACCGGAAGTGTTCCGGGCATCACCGATAGTGTACCGGGACCACCGGAGGGGTCCGGGGGTCCACCGGGAGGGGCCACGGGCCCCGGAGGCCTACATGGGCCAATAGTGGGAAGGGACCAGCCCCTAGGTGGGCTGGGGCACCTCCCACCAAGGCCCAAGGCGCCTCCTAGAGGGGAAGGGGGCAAACCCTAGGGCAGATGGGCCCTAAGTGTTGGGGAACGCAGTAATTTCAAAAAATTTCCTACGCACACACAAGATCATGGTGATGCATAGCAACAAGAGGGGAGAGTATGATCTACGTACCCTTGTAGATCAACAACGGAAGTGTTGACGCGACGTAGAGGAAGTAGTCGTACGTCTTCTCGATCCGACTGATCCAAGCACCGTTACTCCGGCACCTCCGAGTTCTTAGCACACGTACAACTCGATGACGCTCCCCGGGCTCCGATCCAGCAAAGCTTCGGGGATGAGTTCTGTCAGCACAACGGCGTGGTGACGATGATGATGTTCTACCGATGCAGGGCTTCGCCTAAGCACTACAACGATATGATCGAGGTGGAATATGGTGGCAGGGGGCACCGCACACGGCTAAGGAACGATCACGTGGATCAACTTGTGTGTTCTAGGGTGCCCCCTGCCTCCGTATATAAAGGAGCCAAGGGGGAGGGGGCGGCCGGCCAAGGAGGGCGCGCCAAGGGAGTCCTACTCCCTCTAGGATTAGGATCCCCCCAATCCTAGTTGGAATAGGATTCCTTGAGGGGGGAAAAGAGAGAGGGGGGCCAGCCACCTCTCCTAGTCCTAATAGGACTAGGGGAGGGGGGAGGCGCGCGACCCACCTTGGGCTGCCCCTTTCTCTTTTCCACTAAAGCCCACTAAGGCCCATATAGCTTCCGGGGGGTTCCGGTAACCTCCCGGTACTCCGGTAAAATCCCGATTTCACCCGGAACACTTCCGATATCCAAACATAGGCTTCCAATATATCAATCTTTATGTCTCGATCATTTCGAGACTCCTCGTCATGTCCATGATCACATCCGAGACTCCGAACAACCTTCGGTACATCAAAATGCATAAACTCATAATAACTGTCATCGTAACGTTAAGCTTGCGGACCCTACGGTTCGAGAACAATGTAGACATGACCGAGACACGTCTCCGGTCAATAACCAATAGCGGGACCTAGATGCCCATATTGGCTCCTACATATTCTACGAAGATCTTTATCGGTCAGACCGCAGAACAGCATACGTTGTTCCCTTTGTCATCGGTATGGTACTTGCCCGAGATTCGATCGTCGGTATCCAATACCTAGTTCAATATCGTTGCCGGCAAGTCTCTTTACTCGTTCCGTAATACATCATCTCACAACTAACATATTAGTTGTAATGCTTGCAAGGCTTATGTGATGTGCATTACCGAGAGGGCCCAGAGATACCTCTCCGACAATCGGAGTGACAAATCCTAATCTCAAAATACGCCAACCCAACATCTACCTTTGGAGACACCTGTAATGCTCCTTTATAATCACCCAGTTACGTTGTGAAGTTTGGTAGCACCCAAAGTGTTCCTCAGGCAAACGGGAGTTGCATAATCTCATAGTCATAGGAACATGTATAAGTCATGAAGAAAGCAATAGCAACATACTAAACGATCGGGTGCTAAGCTAATGGAATGGGTCATGTCAATCAGATCATTCAACTAATGATGTGATCCCGTTAATCAAATAACAACTCTTTGTTCATGGTTAGGAAACATAACCATCTTTGATTAACAAGCTAGTCAAGTAGAGGCATACTAGTGACACTCTGTTTGTCTATGTATTCACACACATGTATTATGTTTCCGGTTAATACAATTCTAGCATGAATAATAAACATTTATCATGATATAAGGAAATAAATAATAACTTTATTATTGCCTCTAGGGCATATTTCCTTCAGTCTCCCACTTGCACTAGAGTCAATAATCTAGATTACATAGTAATGATTCTAACACCCATGGAGCCTTGGTGCTGATCATGTTTTGCTCGTGGAAGAGGCTTAGTCAGCGGGTCTGCAACATTCAGGTCCGTATGTATCTTGCAAATCTCTATGTCTCCCACCTGGACTAGATCCCGGATGGAATTGAAGCGTCTCTTGATGTGCTTGGTTCTCTTGTGAAATCTGGATTCCTTTGCCAAGGCAATTGCACCAGTATTGTCACAAAAGATTTTCATTGGACCCGATGCACTAGGTATGACACCTAGATCGGATATGAACTCCTTCATCCAGACTCCTTCGTTTGCTGCTTCCGAAGCAGCTATGTACTCCGCTTCACATGTAGATCCCGCCAGGACGCTTTGTTTAGAACTGCACCAACTGACAGCTCCACCGTTTAATGTAAACACGTATCCGGTTTGCGATTTAGAATCGTCCAGATCAGTGTCAAAGCTTGCATCAACGTAACCGTTTACGATGAGCTCTTTGTCACCTCCATATACGAGAAACATATCCTTAGTCCTTTTCAGGTACTTCAGGATGTTCTTGACCGCTGTCCAGTGATCCACTCCTGGATTACTTTGGTACCTCCCTACTAAACTTATAGCAAGGCACACATCAGGTCTGGTACACAGCATTGCATACATGATAGAGCCTATGGCTGAAGCATAGGGAACATCTTTCATTTTCTCTCTATCTTCTGCAGTGGTCGGGCTTTGAGTCTTACTCAATTTCACACCTTGTAACAGAGGCAAGAACCCTTTCTTTGCTTGATCCATTTTGAACTTCTTCAAAATCTTGTCAAGGTATGTGCTTTGTGAAAGTCCAATTAAGCGTCTTGATCTATCTCTATAGATTTTTATGCCTAATATGTAAGCAGCTTCACCGAGGTCTTTCATTGAAAAACTCTTGTTCAAATATCCCTTTATGCTATCCAGAAATTCTATATCATTTCCAATCAGTAATATGTCATCCACATATAATATCAGAAATGCTACAGAGCTCCCACTCACTTTCTTGTAAATACAGGCTTCTACAAAAGTCTGTATAAAACCAAATGCTTTGATCACACTATCAAAGCGTTTATTCCAACTCCGAGAGGCTTGCACCAGTCCATAAATGGATCGTTGGAGCTTGCACACTTTGTTAGCTCCCTTTGGATTGACAAAACCTTCCGGTTGCATCATATACAACTCTTCTTCCAGAAATCCATTCAGGAATGCAGTTTTGACATCCATCTGCCAAATTTCATAATCATAAAATGCGGCAATTGCTAACATGATTCGGACAGACTTAAGCATCGCTACGGGTGAGAAAGTCTCATCATAGTCAACCCCTTGAACTTGTCGAAAACCTTTTGTGACAAGTCGAGCTTTGTGAAGACAGTAATATTACCGTCAGCGTCAGTCTTCTTCTTGAAGATCCATTTATTCTCAATTGCTTGCCGATCATCGGGCAAGTCAACCAAAGTCCATACTTTGTTCTCATACATGGATCCCATCTCAGATTTCATGGCTTCAAGCCATTTTGCGGAATCTGGGCTCACCATCGCTTCTTCATAGTTCGTAGGTTCATCATGATCTAGTAGCATGACTTCTAGAACAGGATTACCGTACCACTCTGGTGCGGATCTCACTCTGGTTGATCTACGAGGTTCAGTAGTATCTTGTTCTGAAGTTTCATGATCATCATCATCAGCTTCCTCACTAATTGGTGTAGGTGTCACTGAAACAGTTTTCTGTGATGTACTACTTTCCAATAAGGGAGCAGGCACAGTTGCCTCATCAAGTTCTACTTTCCTTCCACTCACTTCTTTCGAGAGAAACTCTTTCTCTATAAAGGATCCATTCTTAGCAACGAATGTCTTGCCTTCGGATCTGTGATAGAAGGTGTACCCAACAGTCTCCTTTGGGTATCCTATGAAGAAACATTTCTCCGATTTGGGTTCGAGCTTATCAGGTTGAAGCTTTTTCACATAAGCATCGCAGCCCCAAACTTTAAGAAACGACAACTTTGGTTTCTTGCCAAACCATAGTTCATAAGGCGTCGTCTCAACGGATTTTGATGGTGCCCTATTTAACGTGAATGCGGCCGTCTCTAGAGCGTATCCCCAAAACGATAGCGGTAAATCAGTAAGAGACATCATAGATCGCACCATATCCAGTAAAGTACGATTACGACGTTCGGACACACCATTACGCTGTGGTGTTCTGGGTGGCGTGAGTTGCGAAACTATTCCACAATTTTTCAAATGTACACCAAACTCGTAACTCAAATATTCTTCTCCACGATCAGATCGTAGAAACTTTATTTTCTTGTTACGATGATTTTCAACTTCACTCTAAAACTCCTTGAACTTTTCAAATGTTTCAGACTTATGTTTCATTAAGTAGATATACCCATATCTACTTAAATCATCTGTGAAGGTGAGAAAATAACGATATCCGCCATGAGCCTCAATATTCATCGGACCACATACATCTGTATGTATGATTTCCAACAAATCTGTTGCTCTCTCCATAGTACCAGAGAACGGTGTTTTAGTCATCTTGCCCATGAGGCACGGTTCGCAAGTACCAAGTGATTCATAATCAAGTGATTCCAAAAGTCCATCAGTATGGAGTTTCTTCACGCGCTTTATACCGATATGACCTAAACGGCAGTGCCACAAATAAGTTGCACCGTCATTATCAACTCTGCATCTTTTGGCTTCAATATTATGAATATGTGTATCACTACTTTCAAGATTCAATAAGAATAGACCACTCTTCAAGGGTGCATGACCATAAAAGATATTACTCATATAAATAGAACAACCATTATTCTCTGATTTAAATGAATAACCGTCTCGCATTAAACAAGATCCAGATATAATGTTCATGCTCAACGCCGTCACCAAATAACAATTATTTAGGTCTAATACTAATCCCGAAGGTAGATGTAGAGGTAGCGTGCCGACCGCGATCACATCGATTTTGGAACCGTTTCCCACGCGCATCGTCACCTCGTCCTTTGCCAGTGTTCGCTTATTCCGTAGTCCCTGTTTTGAGTTGCAAATATTAGCAACAGAACCAGTATCAAATACCCAGGTGCTACTGCGAGCTCTAGTAAGGTACACATCAATAACATGTATATCACATATACCTTTGTTCACCTTGCCATCCTTCTTATCCGCCAAATACTCGGGGCAGTTCCGCTTCCAGTGACCAGTCTGCTTGCAGTAGAAGCACTCAGTTTCAGGCTTAGGTCCAGACTTGGGTTTCTTCTCTTGAGCAGCAACTTGCTTGCCGTTCTTCTTGAAGTTCCCCTTGTTCTTCCCTTTGCCCTTCTTCTTAAAACTAGTGGTCTTGTTGACCATCAACACTTGATGCTCCTTTTTGATTTCTACCTCCGCAGCTTTCAGCATTGCGAAGAGCTCGGGAATAGTCTTATTCATCCCTTGCATATTATAGTTCATCACGAAGCTCTTGTAGCTTGGTGGCAGTGGTTGGAGAATTCTGTCAATGACGCAATCATCTGGAAGATTAACTCCCATCTGAATCAAGTGATTATTATACCCAGACATTTTGAGTATATGCTCACTGACAGAACTGTTCTCCTCCATCTTGCAGCTATAGAACTTATTGGAGACTTCATATCTCTCAATCCGGGCATTTGCTTGAAATATTAACTTCAACTCCTGGAACATCTCATATGCTCCATGACGTTCAAAACATCGTTGAAGTCCCGATTCTAAGCCGTAAAGCATGGCACACTGAACTATCGAGTAGTCATCAGCTTTGCTCTGCCAGACGTTCATAACATCTGGTGTTGCTCCAGCAGCAGGCCTGGCACCCAGCGGTGCTTCCAGGACGTAATTCTTCTGTGCAGCAATGAGGATAATCCTCAAGTTACGGACCCAGTCCGTGTAATTGCTACCATCATCTTTCAACTTTGCTTTCTCAAGGAACGCATTAAAATTCAACGGAACAACAGCACGGGCCATCTATCTACAATCAACATAAACAAGCAAGATACTATCAGGGACTAAGTTCATGATAAATTTAAGTTCAATTAATCATATTACTTAAGAACTCCCACTTAGATAGACATCCCTCTAATCTTCTAAGTGATCACGTGATCCAAATCGACTAAACCATAACCGATCATCACGTGAGATGGAGTAGTTTCATCGGTGAACATCATTATGTTGATCATATCTACTATATGATTCACGCTCGACCTTTCGGTCTCCGTGTTCCGAGGCCATATCTGCATATGCTAGGCTCGTCAAGTATAACCCGAGTATTCTACGTGTGTAAAACTGGCTTGCACCCGCTGTAGATGGACGTAGAGCTTATCACACCCGATCATCACGTGGTGTCTGGGCACGACGAACTTTGGCAACAGTGCATACTCAGGGAGAACAATTCTTGATAATTTAGTGAGAGATCATCTTATAATGCTACCGTCAATCAAAGCAAGATAAGATGCATAAAAGATAAACATCACATGCAATCAAATATAAGTGATATGATATGGCCATCATCATCTTGTGCCTGTGATCTCCATCTCCGAAGCACCGTCATGATCACCATCGTCACCGGCGCGACACCTTGATCTCCATCGTAGCATTGTTATCGTCTCGCCAATCTTATGCTTCCACGACTATCGCTACCTCTTAGTGATAAAGTAAAGCATTACATCGCGATTGCATTGCATACAATAAAGCGACAACCATATGGCTCCTGCCAGTTGCCGATAACTCGGTTACAAAACATGATCATCTTATACAATAAAATTTAGCATCATGTCTTGACCATATCACATGACAACATGCCCTGCAAAAACAAGTTAGACGTCCTCTACTTTGTTTGTTGCAAGTTTTACGTGGCTGCTACGGGCTTAAGCAAGAACCAATCTCACCTACGCATCAAAACCACAACGATAGTTTGTCAAGTTGATGCCGTTTTAACCTTCGCAAGGACCGGGCGTAGCCACACTCGGTTCAACTAAAGTTGGAGAGACAGTCGCCCGCAAGCCACCTATGTGCAAAGCATGTCGGGAGAACCGATCTCGCGTAAGCGTACGCGTAATGTTGGTCCGGATCGTCTCGTCCAACAATACCGCCGAACCAAAGTATGACATGCTGGTAGGCAGTATGACTTATATCGCCCACAACTCACTTGTGTTCTACTCGTGCAAATAACATCAAACCATAAAACCTAGGCTCGGATGCCACTGTTGGGGAACGCAGTAATTTAAAATTTTTTCCTACGCACACGCAAGATCATGGTGATGCATAGCAATGAGAGGGGAGAGTATGATCTACGTACCCTTGTAGATCAACAACGGAAGCATTGACGCGACGTAGAGGAAGTAGTCGTACGTCTTCTCGATCCGACCGATCCAAGCACCGTTACTCCGGCACCTCCGAGTTCTTAGCACACGTACAGCTCGATGACGCTCCCCGGGCTCCGATCCAGCAAAGCTTCGGGGATGAGTTCTGTCAGCACAACGGCGTGCTGACGATGATGATGTTCTACCAACGCAGGGCTTCGCCTAAGCACTACAACGATATGATCGAGGTGGAATATGGTGGCAGGGGGCACCGCACACGGCTAAGGAACGATCACGTGGATCAACTTGTGTGTTCTAGGGTGCCCCCTGCCTCCGTATATAAATGAGCCAAGGGGGAGGGGGCGGCCGGCCAAGGAGGGCACGCCAAGGGAGTCCTACTCCCTCTGGGAGTAGGACCCCTCCCCCCAATCCTAGTTGGAATAGGATTCCTTGAGGGGGGAAAAGAGAGAGGGGGGCCGACCACCTCTCCCAGTCCTAATAGGACTAGGGGAGGGGGGAGGCGCACGGCCCACCTTGGGCTGCCCCTTTCTCTTTTCCACTAAAGCCCACTAAGGCCCATATAGCTTCCGGGGGGTTCCGGTAACCTCCCGGTACTCTGGTAAAATCCCGATTTCACCCGGAACACTTCCGATATCCAAACATAGGATTCCAATATATCAATATTTATGTCTCGATCATTTCGAGACTCCTCGTCATGTCCATGATCACATCCGGGACTCTGAACAACCTTCGGTACATCAAAATGCATAAACTCATAATAACTGTCATCGTAACGTTAAGCGTGCGCCCCAGTCAAAAAAAAAACGTTAAGCGTGCGGACCCTACGGTTCGAGAACAATGTAGACATGACCGAGACACGTCTCCGGTCAATAACCAATAGCGGGACCTGGATGCCCATATTGGCTCCTACATATTCTACGAAGATCTTTATCGGTCAGACCGCATAACAACATACGTTGTTCCCTTTGTCATTGGTATGTTACTTGCCCGAGATTCGATCGTCGGTATCCAATACCTAGTTCAATCTCGTTACCGGCAAGTCTCTTTACTCGTTCCGTAATACATCATCTCACAACTAACGTATTAGCTGTAATGCTTGCAAGGCTTATGTGATGTGCATTACCGAGAGGGCCCAGAGATACCTCTCCGACAATCGGAGTGACAAATCCTAATCTCGAAATACGCCAACCCAACATCTACCTTTGGAGACACCTGTAATGCTCCTTTATAATCACCCAGTTACGTTGTGACGTTTGGTAGCACCCAAAGTGTTCCTCAGGCAAACGGGAGTTGCATAATCTCATAGTCATAGGAACATGTATAAGTCATGAAGAAAGCAATAGCAACATACTAAATGATCGGGTGCTAAGCTAATGGAATGGGTCATGTCAATCAGATCATTCAACTAATGATGTGATCCCGTTAATCAAATAACAACTCTTTGTTCATGGTTAGGAAACATAACCATCTTTGATTAACAAGCTAGTCAAGTAGAGGCATACTAGTGACACTCTGTTTGTCTATGTATTCACACACATGTATTATGTTTCCGGTTAATACAATTCTAGCATGAATAATAAACATTTATCATGATATAAGGAAATAAATAATAACTTTATTATTGCCTCTAGGGCATATTTCCTTCACTAAGACCCACCACAGGTGCGCCTCCCCCTCTCCCCCTTGTGGCCGCCACCCTAGATGGGATCTAGGGCTGCCGCACTCCTTGGGGTGGGAACCTTAGGTGGGGGTGCAGCCCTTCCTCTCCCCCTATATATAGAATTTCTGGAAAGCATAAACGGTTGTTTGAAAAGTGTTTTTCAAAGGAAGACCTGGATAAAGCTGCTTACAAATTGGGCATCAAGATCTATAGATATAGATCAAGACGCCTGATGATACTTTCAAAGAACGCACACCTTGACATGTTTTTGAAGGAGTTCAAAATAGATCAGTCAAAGAAAGGGTTCTTACCTGAGTTGTATGGTGTGAAGTTGAGTAAGACTCAAAGATTGACCACGGCAGAAGAAAGAGGAAGGACGAAGGTCGTCCCCTATGCTCTTGTCATAGGCTCTATACGGTATGCCATGCTAAGTACCGCACCTGATGTGTGCCTTGCCACATGTCTGGCAAGAAGGTACAAAGGTGATCTAGGACTGGATCACTAGATAGCAGTCAAAAATTATCCTTAGAGGAATAAGGAAATGTTTCTCGGTTATGGAGGTGATAAGGAGTTCGACATAAAGAGTTACGTCGATGCAAGCTTAACACCTATCCAGATAGCTCTGAGTAGAGATACCAGATACGTACAATGGAGCAATAATTTGGAATAGCTCCAAGTGGAACGTGGTAGCAGCATCTACGATATGACATAACATGTTGCGAAATACATAGGGATCTGAATATGGCAATACCCGTTGACTACAACCTCTCTCACAAGCATAACATGATCAAACCCAGAACTCTTTGAGTGTTAATCACATAGTGATGTGAACTAGATCATTGAGTCTAGTAGACTCTTGGATGTTGGTCACATGGCGATGTGACCTGTGAGTGTTAATCACATGGCGATGTGAACTAGATTATTGACTCTAGTGCAAGTGGGAGACTGTTGGAAATATGCCCTAGAGGCAATAATAAATTGGTTATTATTATATTTCCTTGTTCATGATAATCGTTTATTATCCATGCTAGAATTGTATTGATAGGAAACTCAGATACATGTGTGGATACATAAACAACACCATGTCCCTAGTAAGCCTCTAGTTGACTAGCTCGTTGATCAATAGATGGTTACGGTTTCCTGACCATGGACATTGGATGTCATTGATAACGGGATCACATCATTAGGAGAATGATGTGATGGACAAGACCCAATCCTAAGCCTAGCACAAGATCGTGTAGTCCGTATGCTAAAGCTTTTCTAATGTCAAGTATCATTTCCTTAGACCATGAGATTGTGCAACTCCCGGATACCGTAGGAGTGCTTTGGGTGTGCCAAACGTCACAACGTAACTGGGTGGCTATAAAGGTGCACTACGGGTATCTCCGAAAGTGTCTGTTGGGTTGGCACGAATCGAGACTGGGATTTGTCGCTCCGTGTAAACGGAGAGGTATCTCTGGGACCACTCGGTAGGACATCATCATAATGTGCACAATGTGACCAAGGAGTTGATCACAGGATGAGGTGTTACGGAACGAGTAAAGAGACTTGCCGGTAACGAGATTGAACAAGGTATCGGGATACCGACAATCGAATCTCGGGCAAGTATCATACCGATAGACAAAGGGAATTGTATACGGGATTGATTGAATCCTTGACATCGTGCTTCATCCGATGAGATCATCATGGAGCATGTGGGAGCCAATATGGGTATCCAGATCCCGCTGTTGGTTATTGACCAGAGAGTTGTCTCGGCCATGTCTGCATGAGTCCCGAACCCGTAGGGTCTACACACTTAAGGTTCGATGACGCTAGGGTTATAGTGAAAGTATGTACGCGGTTACGGAATGTTGTTCGGAGTCCCGTATGAGATCCCGTACGTCATGAGGAGTTCCGGAATGGTTCGGAGGTAAAGATTGATATATAGGAAGTATGGTTTTGGCCACCGGAAGTGTTCCGGGAATCACCGGCAGTGTACCGGGACCACCGGGAGGGGCCACGGGCCCCGGAGGCCTACATGAGCCAATAGTGGGAAGGGACCAGCCCCTAGGTGGGCTGGGGCGCCTCCCACCAAGGCCCAAGGCGCCTCCTAGAGGGGAAGGGGGCAAACCCTAGGGCAGATGGGCCCTAAGGCCCACCCCAAGTGCGCCTCCCCCTCTCCCCCTTGTGGCCGCCACCCTAGATGGGATCTAGGGCTGCCGCCCCCCTTGGGGTGGGAACCCTAGGTGGGGCGCAGCCCTTCCTCTCCCCCTATATATAGTGGAGGCAAAGGGGCAGCCCAACACACGAAGTTCTTCCCCTGTTGGCGCAGCCCTACCTCTCTCCCTCCTCGTCTCTCGTAGTGCTTGGTGAAGCCCTGCTGGAGTCCGGCGCTCCTCCACCACCACCACGCCATCGTGCTGCTGCTAGACAGAGTCTTCCCCAACCTCTCCTTCTCCCCTTGCTGGATCAAGGCGTAGGAGACGTCACCGGGTTGCACGTGTGTTGAACGCGGAGGCGCCGTTGTTCGGTGCTTAGATCGGAATCAACCGCGATCTGAATCGCTACGAGTACGACTCCTTCATCCGCGTTCTTGCAACGCTTCTACTTAGCGATCTACAAGGGTATGTAGATGCACTCTCCTTCCCCTTGTTGCTAGATTACTCCATAGATTGATCTTGGTGATGCGTAGAAAATTTTAAATTTCTGCTACGATCCCCAACATTCATCTCTCTCTCTCTCTCTTGATTCTCAATACAATGGTCTCTTGGAGATCCATATGATGTAACTCTTTTGCGGTGTGTTTGTTGGGATATGATGAACTTCGAGTTTATGATCAGTTATATCTTTTTATATCCATGAAAGTATTTGAGTTTCTTTGATCTCTTTTATGCATGATCTCTTATAGCCTCGTATTTATTCTCTGATATTTGTTTTTTGGCCAACTTGATCTATTTATCTTGCAATGGGAAGAGGTGCCCGGTAGTGGGTCGATCTTACGGTGCTTGATCCGAGTGACAGAAAGGGAACCGACACGTATGTATCGTTGCTACTAAGGATAAAAAGACGAGATCTATATCTACTGCTATATAGTTAAACGGATCTTGTCTACATCATGTCATCGTTCTTATTGCATTACTCCGTTTTCCCATGAACTTAATACACTAGATGCATGCTGGATAGCGGGCGATGTGTGGAGTAATAGTAGTAGATGCAGGCAGGAGTCGTTCTACTAATCTTGGACGTGATGCCTATGTAATGATCATTGCCCGGATATCGTCATGAGTATTTGAAGTTCTATCAATTTCCCAACAGTAACTTGTTTACCCACCGTTTGCTATTTTTCTCGAGAGAAGCCACTAGTGAAACCTATGGCCCCCGGGTCTTCTTTCTCATATATTTGCTTTGCGATCTATTTTTATTTGCTTCTATTTTCATATCTACTAAACCAAAACCCCCAAAGCTCCTTGCTGCAATTTATTTTATTTGGCGTTCGATCTATCAATATTTACAACTTTATCTCCCGTCACATGCCATTTCTGGCACCATTACCCGAAAGGGATTGACAACCCCTTTAACACGTGGGTTGCGATGTGTTGTTATTTGTGTGCAGGGGCTGTTTATGTTGTGTTGCTTGGTTCTCCTACTGGTTCGATAACCTTGGTTTCATATCTAAGGGAAATACCTACCGCTGCTGTGCTGCATCATCCCTTCCTCTTTGGGGAAATACCGACGTAGCTTCAAGCAACATCAAAAGGAATATCTGGTGCCGTTGCCAGGGAGGATCTTCAACATATACCAGGTTCCTAATCACAAATGTCATCTCCTCGCAATTTACATTATTTGCCATTTGCCTCTCGTTTTCCTCTCCCCCACTTCACAAAAAAATGTCATTTTATTCGCCTCTTTTTTCCATTCTCGTTCTCTTGCTTTCTAGTCTTGATGGCTAGCATCCCTACTCCTCCTTTGTCACCAGATTTTGAAGTCTTGTACTTCAAGAAAAGACAAGGAGAAAATTTGAGAGATGCCTGGTATAGGCTTATGGAATCGTATCGTATTTCCAACTTAAAGGGGGATGCTAATGTTTTTCTCCGAAATTTTTACATAGGATTGTCTTTGCATCATAGACAATTTCTCAATTTTGCCGCTAAAGGAAACTTCATTGATCTTGATGCCAATGCTGCCTATGAAATCTTAGAGGGAATTTTGGGAATTCCACCTCAAAAGAAGGGGTTTCCTTTTACCCCCGAGGGAGCTCAAATGTTGGACAAACTTGGTGATTTGCATAAGCATATGGTTGAAATACAAAAATACAATGAACCCCTCAAACACCTCAATGGTAGTATCAATCTCATGAATTCCCTGATTACTCTTTGTAATAAGTGATTAGATCTTTTGGATCTTAAGATGGTTTCTTTTCAGAGAATTTAGGGAAGCGTAAATAGCCTCCCAGGTATGAGAAAACCCTTACAAAAGTTGACAAAACTCCGGAAGACAAAACTTAGATCCTTGCTTTATGCCTAGCTAAGGGCGTAAAACTATACCGCTTGTTGATAGGCAACCCAATGTATAAAATTTATTTTTGCTTTATGCTTGCTGTTCTTGTGTGTTAGCACAATTATGCTACTGTTATGATTGTGTTTTTTATGTTTTAATTAGTGTTTGTGCCAAGCAAAGCCTTTAGGATCTTCTTGGGCAATAGTTGTTTGATCTTGCTGAAAAAAAACAGAAAGTTTGCGCTCATGAAAAAATTATCATGTTTTACCAGAGAGCGATAAAATACCCATTCCAATTGCAGTAGATCAATATACAAATTTCTTAGGTCATCCTAATTTTTCAGAATTTTTGGAGTTACAGAAGTATTCGACATAGTCAGATTGCTATAGACTGTTCTGTTTTGACAGATTATGTTTTCTTTGTGTTGTGTGCTTATTTTGATGGCTCTATGGTTTTATTTGGTGAGTTTTTGCCATAGAAAAGTTGGAATACAGAAGATATAATACAAATACAAAATATTAATTGGTTTGATACAACACTTATAGTAGTGGTTTATTATTCTTATACTAGCGGATCTCACGAAGGTTTTTGTTGAGTTTTGTGTGATTGAAGTGTTCAAGTTTTGGGTTATCTTACGATGGATGAAGGAAGGATGTAAGAGCCTAAGCTTGGGGATGTCCCGGCATCCCAAGCTATTAGCCAAGAATGAGCAACCAACTAAGCTTGGGGATGCCACCGAGTGGCATCCTCGCTTTCTTCCAACAACTATCGGTATTTTACTTGAGACTATATTTTTATTCGTCACGTGATATGTGTTTGCTCGGAGCGTCTTGTATGATATGTGTCTTTGCTTGTTTTATTTTGTGTTTTAAGTCATCAATCCTTGTTGGACACACCTCTTTGAGAGAGCCAAAATTATATCATGACTTGTTAGAATTGCTCTCTATGCTTCACTTAAATCTTTTATGAGCTAGGACTTGCTCTAGTGCTTCACTTATATATTTTTGAGCACAGTGTGCTTAGTATTTTTGAAGAAATACTCTCTTGCTTCACTTAGATTTATTTGAGAGTTAGTAAAATTTTGAAGAAATTCTCCCTTGCTTCACTTAAATTATTCCGAGAGAAAGAAAATTTGTTATGCTCATGATCTTCACTTATATTTGTTTGAGCTTATGAAAAGCAACACATGAAAATTAGTCCCAAAGTGATAGATATCCAAGAAGGATAAAGAAAGAAAAAAGTGTCATGAAGATCATTGGACAAAATAAACTTGATTCTTAGAAATAGTTTTGAGATATGATGATGTGATATGTGAGTCATCTTGATGAGTAATTATGCTTTAGTAATAATATTGGTGTTAAGGTTTGTGATTCCCTATGCATGCACGAAAGTCAATAATCATGCAATGAAAATTATATCCTACTAGTGGTGCATTATTCGGTGTTAATTATGCATAATGCTTGCTTATGAGATTATTCGTTTCTTGGTTGGTCGCTTCCCAATCTTTTGCTAGCCTTCATTTTGCACTAAGTATGACCTCTACTTGTGCATCCAAAATCCTTTAAACCAGTTTTGCCACATGAGTCCGTTCTATCTACCTATATGCAGTATTGTTTTGCCGTTCTAACCAAATTTTCATGTGCCATCTCTAATTTTCAAAATAAACTCCTCTTTTGTGTGTTTGTTTCGCTCGCAGATCGGTGAGGGGTAGCTAATATTTTCCATGCTAGATGTGTTATTCTCAAGATGAGTGTTTATTCACTTGTCATTGCACGAGAGTAAGGCAAAGGTATTAGGGATGCCCAGTCCTGAAATGCAAAAACAAAAATGAATTTACTTTATGTTGTCAAATAATAAATTCCTTGAAAAGTGTTGGTATGGAGGGCACCTGTGGATTCAGTTAGCCATGGAAAGTGAAAGAAATGGTGGAAAAAGGAATAAACTTTATTTTCCGTTTGGGAACCGCCTATGGCATATCTAGCATGGAAAGTGTTGGGAAGTCTAAGTTGTTTTTGTGGGTGGGATGGATACACCTCCCAAAATATTTTTTATCTCTAATCTTTTTGCTTTGAGCTCTGGCACCTCTACAAATCCCTACTTCCCTCCGCTAAGGGCCTATCTTTTACTTTATGCAATTTTTATTTTGAGTGTCTATCTTCTCTCATAAAAAGCACCAACTAGGAGGCAATATGATCGTGCTCAAGTATTGGGTGTAGTATTCGAGTGTGTTTCATGAATGGATCAATGTTTGAGCATGATGGGCTAGGGATAACTTATTTTAGCATTGATATTTTGAAAGACATGGTTGCTTGTTGATATGCTTGAGTATCTAAATTATTATGTCAAAACTAGACTATTGCCTTGAATCACATAAAAGTCCAAATGTCGATGCTATAAAGAAAATAATATGATATGACTTGATGAACATCACTCCACATAAAAAATTATGTTTTTATCACTTACCTACTTGAGGACGAGTAGGAGTTAAGCTTGGGGATGCTGATTCGTCTCCAACGCATCTATAATTTTTGATTGTTCCATGTTGTTTTATTGTCAATCTTGGATGTTTTGTAATCATTTTATAGTCATTTTATATCATTTTTTGGTACTAACCTATTGACATAGTGCCAAGTGCCAGTTGCTGTTTTTTCCATGTTTTTACATCGCAAAAAATCAATATCAAACGGAGTCCAAATGCGACGGAACTTTATGATGATTTTTTATGGGCCAGAAGGAAGGCAATGGGCCCTGGTTGCACTTGGGGGGTGCCCTGAGGGGGGCACAACCCACCAGGGCGCGCCAGGAGGCCCATGCGCGCCCTCGTGGGTTGTGCCCACCTCGGGTTCCCCCCGAACCACCTCTTTCCTCTATAAATACCCAAATATTTCCAAAACCCTAGGGGAGTCGACGAAATATTCATCCAGCCGCTACAGAGTCCAAATCAACCAGATCCAATCTAAACACCATCTCAGATGGGGTTCACCACCTCCATTTGTGCCTCTTCGATGACGCGTGAGTAGTTCTTTGTAGACCTTCGGGTCCGTAGTTAGTAGCTAGATGGCTTTCTCTCTCTCTCTCTCTCTCTCTCTCTCTCTGTCTCTCTCTCGCTAATTCTCAATACAATGGTCTCTTGGAGATCCATATGATGTAACTCTTTTGCGGTGTGTTTGTTGGGATCTGATGAACTTTGAGTTTATGATCATCCATATCTTTTTATATCCATGAAAGTTATTTGAGTTTCTTTGATCTCTTATATGCATGATCTCTTATAGCCTCATATTTCTTCTCTGATATTGGGTTTTGTTTGGCCAACTTGATCTATTTATCTTCCAATGGGAAGAGGTGCCTGGTAGTGGGTTCGATCTTACGGTGCTTGATCCAAGTGATAGAAGGGGAACCGACACGTATGTATCGTTGCCACTAAGGATAAAAAGGCGAGATCTATATCTACCGCCATATAGATAAACGGATCTTGTCTACGTCATGTCATCGTTCTTATTGCATTACTCCGTTTCCATGAACTTAATACACTAGATGCATGCTGGATAGCGGGCGATGTGTGGAGTAATAGTAGTAGATGCAGGCAGGAGTTGTTCTACTAATCTTGGACGTGATGCCTATGTAATGATCATTGCCCGGATATCGTCATGAGTATTTGAAGTTCTATCAATTGCCCAACAGTAATTTGTTTACCCACCGTTTGCTATTTTTCTCGAGAGAAGCCACTAGTGAAACCTACGGCCCCCGAGTCTTCTTTCTCATATATTTGCTTTGCGATCTATTTTTATTTGCTTTTATTTTCAGATCTACTAAACCAAAAACCCAAAAATACCTTGCTGCAATTTATTTTATTTGGCATTCGATCTATCAATATTTACAACTTTATCTCCCGTCACACGTCGTTTTTCGCAACGTTACCCGAAAGGGATTGACAACCCCTTTAACACATCGGGTTGCGAGGTGTTGTTATTTGCGTGCATGGGCTGTTTATGTTGTGTTGCTTGGTCCTCCTACTGGTTCAATAACCTTGCTTTCATATCTGAGGAAAATACCTACCGCCGCTGTGCTGCATCACCCCTTCCTCTTTGGGGAAATACCGACGTAGCTTCAAGCGACATCATGTCACACCCCTTCTCCCAGCTGTAATCTCTACTTAAACATGGTGCTCAACTTCATATATTATTTCCCAATCATCTATGGTTATCCTATGATGTTTGAGTAGATCCGTTTTGTCATGTGGGTTAATCGTGATATTGGTTGGTATGATTGTATATTTTATTTATGGTGTTGTCCTACGGTGCCCTCCGTTCTCGCGCAAACGTGAGGGCCCCCCGCTGTAGGGTGTTGCAATATGTTCATGGTTCGCTTATGGTGGGTTGTGAGAGTGACAGAAACTTAAACCCGAGTAGGTGGGGTATGACGTATGCGAGTAAAGAGGACTTGATACTTAATGCTATGGTTGAGTTTCACAACCTTAATGATCTTTAGTAGTTGCGGATGCTTGCTAGAGTTCCAATCATAAGTGCATATGATCCAAGTAGAGAAAGTATGTTAGCTCATGCCTCTCCCTCATATAAAATTGCAAGAATGATTACCGATACTTGTTATGGATTGCCTAGGGACAAATAACTTTCTTGTTGACACAAACCCTTTTACTAAACACCTAACTTTTATTATCTTGCAAAGTACTTCTAGTTTTATTCTTGCAAAGTAGTTCTAGCATCACACCTACAAAATAGTTTCATACTTGTTTCCGATAAAGCAAACGTCAAGTGTGCGTAGAGTTGTATCGGTGGTCGATAGAACTTGAGGGATTATTTGTTCTGCCTTTAGCTCCTCGTTGGATTCGACACTCTTATTTATCGAAGAAGGCTACAAATGACCCCCTATATTGTGGGTTATCAAGACCTTTTTCTGGCGTCGTTGCCGGGGAGCAATAGCGTGGGGTGAATATTCTCGTGTGTGCTTGTTTGCTTTATCACTAAGTAGTTTTTATTTCATGTGCTAAGTTGTTCTCTATCTTTGGTTATGGATATGGAACATGAAACACCAAGAAAAATAGTTGTACCTGCTACTCATGGAGATGGGGAACCTCCTAAAAGCCTCGATGCTCGTTATGTAAAAGATATTATGCACTACTTTGATAATCCTGAGAAAACCCATTCAACTACATAATGGGAGTAATGGATCAACATGAATACTTTAGGGATTATCGCTTGACTCATAAAAGGAAATTGTTATGGGATCAAATTCATATGTTGCATTGGTATGCTTGGAATTTATGCTAGAGATATGATTATACTTGTTGCTCTAGGATGAATGCTCCACATCTTCCCTTTTCATGTGAATTTAATGATAATGAAACCTTGGCTTCTTATGCTAGAGGTATATATGATTACTATGATGTGGAACGAATAGAAGAATTTGTTGCTTTTAAGGGTGCTTATGAAATTGAATCTTTGTTTGAAAAGTTTGAAGATTTTGATGATTCAGTTTATAGACCTGAAAATCTTGCGATCCTTAAATATTGCTATGATAATTATAAATACAATTACGATATTGATGTATTTATTGAGAATAACTCCATTGTCCAAGAAAAGACTAATATTTTGCAGGAGTCTGTGGAAGAAGGAATTGATGAAACTGTGAGCTCATTGGATGAAAAAGATGATGAGGAGAGCGAAGAACAAGCGGAGGAAGAGCGGATTGATCACCCGTGCCCACCCACTACTAGGGAAAACCTTATACACAGAATCTTAGCAGCAACGAGGTTTAGAAACAAACGCTACTACTAATTAGCAGTAGCGAGCTTCAGAAGACCACGCTACTAATAGTGCAGTAGCAGTAGCGCTCTAGGTGAAACGAGCGCTACTACTACAATTGCCACGGTGCCTCCAGGCTAGATATAGTAGTACCGCCCTTTTCCTGGACGCGCTACTGCTAAAGTACTTAGTAGCAATGTTTTTCTTTAAAACTCGCTGCTGCTAAGTATCATCCCCTCTTGCAACTAATTATGTTTAATCCCATACTGCTAAGCGAACAAGGTGTTTACCACCTTAAATATGTTACTTCTCAAACTATCTTGAGAACTTGATCTTCATTGAACTGTATGTGTAGGATTTGTGGCTGCAATATGAATCTTCACTTGTGCCTATATAGGTACGGTGAGGATTCATGTTGACTATTTAGATTCTACACAAAAAGATCAATGATGACCAATGTATATTTTTGATGTTTTTACATGCTTAGCCTTAGCAGTAGCGTTTTTTCAGGACAAAGCGCTACTGATATTGGGATTAGCAGTAGCGCGCTCCCTGTACTCGCGCTACTGCTATAGCAAAACAAAACACGCGGCCTGGCCCCTGATACATCTCCAACGTATCTATAATTTTTGATTGTTCCATGCTATTATATGTTCTGTTTTTGATGTTTAATGGGCTTATTTATACACTTTTATATTATTTTTGGGACTAACCTATTAACCGGAGGGCCAACCCAAATTGCTGTTTTTTTTTGCCTATTTCAGTGTTTCGCAGAAAAAGAATATCGAACAGAGTCCAAACGAAATGAAACCTTCGGGAGCGTGGTTTTTGGAACGAACGTGATCCAGAGGACTTGGAGTGGACGTCAAGCAATCAACGAGGAGGCCACGAGGCAGGGGGCGCGCCTACCGCTTGGGCATGCCCTCCACCCTCGTGGGCCCCTCGTGGCTCCACCGACCTACTTCTTCCTCCTATATATACCTACGTACCCCCAAACCATCGATGAGCACCACGAAACACTATTTCCACCACCTCAACCTTCTGTACCTGAGAGATCCCATCTCGGGGCCTTTTTGGGAGCTCCACAGGAGGGGGCATTGATCACAGAGGCCTACATCAACTCCATGGCCCCTCCGATGATGTGTGAGTAGTTTACTTCAGACCTTCGGGTCCATAGTTATTAGCTAGATGGCTTCTTCTCTCTCTCTTTGGATCTCAATACATAGTTCTCCTCGATCTTCTTGGAGATCTATTCGATGTAACTCTTTTTGCGGTGTGTTTGTCGAGATCCGATGAATTGTGGGTTTATGATCAAGTCTATCTATGAACAATATTTGAATCTTCTCCGAATTCTTTTATGTATGATTGGTTATCTTTGCAAGTCTCTTTGAATTATCAGTTTGGTTTGGCCTACTAGATTGATCTTTCTTGCAATGGGAGAAGTGCTTAGCTTTGGGTTCAATCTTGCGGTGCTCAATCCCAGTGACAGTAGGGGCAACGACACGTATTGTATTGTTGCCATCGAGGATAAAAAGATGGGGTTTATATCATATTGCATGAGTTTATCCCTCTACATCATGTCATCTTGCTTAAGGCGTTACTCTGTTCTTATGAACTTAATACTCTAGATGCATGCTGGATAGCGGTCGATGTGTGGAGTAATAGTAGTAGATGCAGGCAGGAGTCGGTCTACTTGTCATGGACGTGATGCCTATATACACGATCATACCTAGATATTCTCATAACTATGCTCAATTCTATCAATTGCTCGACAGTAATTTGTTCACCCACCGTAATACTTGTGCTATCTTGAGAGAAGCCACTAGTGAAACCTATGGCCCCCGGGTCTATTTTCCATCATACAAGTTTCCAATCTATTTTATTTTGCAATCTTTACTTACAATTTATATCATAAAAATACCAAAAATATTTATCTTATTGTTATTATTATTATTATTATTATTATCTCTATCAGATCTCACTCTTGCAAGTGGCCGTGAAGGGATTGACAACCCCTTTATCGCGTTGGTTGCGAGGTTCTTATTTGTTTGTGTAGGTACGAGGTGACTCGTGCGTGGTCTCCTACTGGATTGATACCTTGGTTCTCAAAAACTGAGGGAAATATTTATGCTGCTTTGCTGCATCACCCTTTCCTCTTCAAGGGAAAACCAACGCATGCTCAAGAGGTAGCAAGAAGGATTTCTGGCGCCGTTGCCGGGGAGATCTACGCCAAGTCAAGACATACCAAGTACCCATCACAATTCTTATCCTTCGCATTACATTATTTGCCATTTGCCTCTCGTTTTCCTCTCGCCCACTTCACCCTTGCCATTTTATTCGCCCTCTTTTCCTTGCACCCACTCTTTCCATTCGCTTTTTCTTCGCTTGTTTGCTTGTGTGTTGGATTGCTTGCTTGTCATGATGGCTCAAGATAATACTAAATTGTGTGACTTTGCCAATACCAACAATAATGATTTTATTAGCACTCCGATTGCTCCTCTTACCGATGCTGAATCTTGTGAGATTAATACTGCTTTGTTGAATCTTGTCATGAAAGATCCGTTTTCTGGCCTTCCTAGTGAAGATGCCGCTACCCATCTAAACAACTTTGTTGATTTGTGTGATATGCAAAAGAAGAAATATGTGGATAATGATATTGTTAAACTTAAGCTATTTCCGTTTTCGCTTAGAGATCGTGCTAAAGCTTGGTTTTTCGTCTTTGCCTAAAAATAGTATTGATTCGTGGAATAAGTGCAAAGATGCTTTTATCTCTAAGTATTTTCCTCCCGCTAAGATCATCTCTCTTAGAAACGATATTATGAATTTTAAGCAACTTGATCATGAGCATGTAGCACAATCTTGGGAGAGGATGTAATTAATGATACACAATTGCCCTACACATGGTTTAAATTTATGGATGATTATACAAATTTTTATGCCGGATTGAATTTTGCTTCTAGAAATCTTTTAGATTCGGCCGCTGGAGGTACTTTTATGAAGATCACTTTAGGAGAAGCTACCAAACTCCTAGATAATATTATGGTTAATTATTCTCAATGGCACACTGAAAGATCTACTAGTAAAAAGGTGCATGCAATTGAAGAGATTAATGTTTTGAGTGGAAAGATGGATGAACTTATGAAATTGTTTGCTAATAAGAGTACTCCTACTGATCCCAATGATATGCCTTTGTCTACTTTGATTGAGAATAATAATGAATCTATGGATGTGAATTTTGTTGGTAGGAACAATTTTGGTAATAACGCATATAGAGGTAATTTTAATCCTAGGCCGTTTCCTAGTAATTCCTATAATAATTATGGTAATTCCTACAACAATTCTTATGGAAATTATAATAAGATGCCCTCTGATTTTGAATCTAATATTAAAGAATTTATTAGTTTGCAAAAGAGTTTCAATGCTTTGGTTGAAGAAAAATTGTCTAAGATTGATGAGTTGGCTAGGAATGTGGATAGAATTTCTCTTGATGTTGATTCTTTGAAACTTAGATCTATTCCACCTAAGCATGATATGAATGAGTCTCTCAAATCTATGAGAATTTTCATTGATGAGTGCAAAGAAAGAACCGCTAGGATGCGTGCCAAAAAAGATTGCTTTGGGAAAGCGTGTTCTTCTAGTTTCCATGATAATAATGATGAAGATCTAAAAGTTATTGATGTGTCCCCTATTAAATCTTTGTTTTCCAATATGAATCTTGATAATGATGGGACTGGATATGAGTCAACTTTAGTTAGAAGGCGTCCCAATGACTCAAAGTTTTCAGATCTTGATGCAAAAATTGATAAAAAGTGGGATTGGAGAGGTCAAAACTTTAAATAGCAATGAACCCACTATCTTGGAATTCAAGGAATTTAATTATGATAATTGCTCTTTAATAGATTGTATTTCCTTGTTGCAATCCGTGCTAAATTCTCCGCATGCTTATAGTCAAAATAAAGCTTTTACTAAACATATTGTTGATGCTTTAATGCAATCTTATGAAGAAAAGCTTGAATTGGAAGTTTCTATCCCTAGAAAACTTCATGATGAGTGGGAACCTACTATTAAAATTAATATGAAAGATCATGAATGCTTTGCTTTATGTCATTTGGGTGCTAGTGTTTCCACGATTCCTAAAACTTTGTGTGATTTGCTAGGTTTCCGTGAATTTGATGATTGTTCTTTAAACTTGCATCTTGCGGATTCCACCATTAAGAAACCTATGGGAAGAATTAATGATGTTATTATTGTTGCAAATAGGAATTATGTGCCCATAGATTTCATTGTCCTTGATATAGATTGCAATCCTACATGTCCTATTATTCTTGGTAGACCTTTCCTTAGAACGATTGGTGCAATTATTGATATGAAGGAAGGGAATATTAGATTCCAATTTCCGTTAAGGAAGGGCATGGAACACTTTCCTAGAAAGAAAATTAAATTACCTTATGAATCTATTATGAGAGCCACTTATCGATTGCATACCAAAGATGATAATACCTAGATCTATCCTTGCTTTTATGCCTAGCTAGGGGCGTTAAACGATAGCGCTTGTTGGGAGGCAACCCAATTTTATTTTTGTTTCTTGATTTTTGATTCTGTTTAGTAATAAATAATCCATATAGCCTCTGTTTAGATGTGGTTTTATGCTTTTAATTAGTGTTTGTGCCAAGTAGAACGTTTGGGTATATTGGGGATGCCCAAGGCACCCCAAGGTAAAATTCAATGACAACCAGAAGACTAAGCTTGGGGATGCCCCGGAAGGCATCCCCTCTTTCGCCTTCGTCCATCGATAACTTTACTTGAGGCTATATTTTTATTCACCACTTGATATGTGTTTTGCTTGGAGTGTCTTGTATGATTCGAGTCTTTACTTTTGGGAGTGACATGCATGATTCAGAATTTATTAGAATACTCTATGTGCTTCACTTATATCTTTTGAGCTAGATAATTTTGCTCTAGTGCCTCACTTATATTTTTTTCGAGCACGGCGGTGGTTTTATTTTATTGAAATTATTGACCTCTCATGCTTCACTTATATTATTTTGAGAGTCTTTTAGAACAGCATGGTAATTTGCTTTGGCTATAACATTAGTCCTAATATGATAGGCATCCAAGATGGGTATAATAAAAACTTCCATATAGAGTGCATTATGTTGGGGAACGTAGCAATAATTCAAAAATTTCCTACGTGTCACCAAGATCAATCTAGGAGACACTAGCAATGAGAAAGAGGGAGTGCATCTCCATACCCTTGAAGATCGCTAAGCGGAAGCATTACAAGAATGCGGTTGGTGGAGTCATACACGTAGCAATTCAGATCGCGGTCGATTCTGATCTAAGCGCCGAACAATGCATGTCGGTGTCAAAACCGGCGGATCTCGGGTAGGGGGTCCCGAACTGTGCGTCTAGGCCGGATGGTAATAGGAGGCAAGGAACACGATGTTTTACCCAGGTTCAGGCCCTCTTGATGGAGGTAAAACCCTACGTCCTGCTTGATTAATATTGATGATATGGGTAGTACAAGAGTAGATCTACCACGAGATCAAGGAGGCTAAACCCTAGAAGCTAGCCTATGGGATGATTGTTGTATGATGAAGTTGTCCTACGGACTAAGACCCTTCGGTTTATATAGACACCAGAGAGGGTTAGGGTTACACAAAGTCGGTTACAATGGTAGGAGATCTTGAATATCCGCATCGCCAAGCTTGCCTTCCACGCCAAGGAAAGTCCCATCCGGACATGGGACAAAGTCTTCAATCTTGTATCTTCATAGTCCTGGAGTCCGGCTGAAGGTATAGTCTGGCTACCCGAACACCCCCTAATCCAGGACTCCCTCAGTAGCCCCTGAACCAGGCTTCAATGACGACGAGTCCGGCGCATAGATTGTCTTCGGCATTGCAAGGCGGGTTCCTCCTCCAAATTCTTCATAAAAGTTTGTAAACACCAAGAGTAGTGTCCGGCTCTGCAAAATAAATTTCCACATATTGCCACAGAGAGAATAATATTAACAATCTAATCTGCTGACGTATTTCGCAGCATGACATCACACTACGGCCAAGCCTTTATTCGAATCGTTTTCACTTTTCCACCTCAGCGTGTTTTGCGAGGCGGTTTCCTTGGCACGTCTTGTCAAAGCAGAGATCGTGTCCCCCATTTATGGTATTCTCATCAATACGGACGTGGGTAACCCAACCGCGCCATTTATCACAGCGCTTGGGAGGCAAGCGAGTTTTACTAGGCTGGTGGGGACGCATAGTCACATCCGCTCATATAAGGGGATAAGGATCCACCTTTTTACCTATGCCTTCTTCCTCCTTTGCCTATCCGTCTTCTGCGCACCCGAGCTCCAGCGCCCAAGCCCGCACTTCCTACCTCAACCTTCTCCAACAATGTCCGGAGCGGGAGGCAAGTGGATGGCCTCCTCCGTCACGGAGGGCCATGTCAAAAGGCTAAGGAAGGCCGGATACCTGTCCAAAGACATCGTGCACCGGCTTCCGGACGAGGGGCAGCTTCTCCCCACCCCAAGGCCCCATGAGAGGGTAGTATTTCTTCCCCACTTTCTCCGCGGACTGGGTTTTCCTCTCCACCCATTTGTCCATGGGCTCATGTTCTACTATGGACTAGATTTCCACGATCTGGCCCCGAACTTCATCCTCAATATCTCGGCGTTTATCGTCGTGTGCGAGGCTTTCCTCTGCATCCGCCCCCATTTCGGCCTCTGGCTCAAGACCTTCAACGTCAAGCCAAAGGTGGTGCACGGCAACCAGGCGGAGTGCGGAGGTGCCATGGCGGGCAAAATAGCCAACGTCCTATGGCTCGAGGGCTCCTTTGTGGAGACCTTGAAGGGGTGGCAGTCAGGGTGGTTTTACATCACCGAGCCACGCGATATGAAGTGGATCGCAGCCCCTGAATTCCGATCCTGACCCCCTACGCGGCTCATGTCCTGGAAGGAGACGGGCTTGTCGTGGGGCGACGAAGGAGAGGTGACCGGACTGCAAAAATGCATCCAGTCCCTGGTGAACAAGCAGCTCAATCTTGTCAACATAGTCCAGGTCATGCTCGTCCGCCGGATCCTTCCGTGTCAAAAATGGGACTTCAATTTGTGGGAGTTCAACCCGGCGCAGCACCGAACTCTGAGCAGGCTCTTCGACACGACGTACGAAGATGTCTAGAAGGGGCTATCCAAAGGCGCCGAGGCTCCCACATCCGCCTCCGAAGACCACGGATTCAGCTCGCAGCGTCTTGCTGGCGAGGTAAAATATTTTCATCTTTTACAGGATGTTAAGTTTTCTTCATAGTTTGACTCTATGCGGGATCTAAACTCCCTCACCTTTGACAGGATTGGCAGGCGAAGTCCGGACTGATTAACTGTCCGGCTCCCTTGCCCGAAGACCCAGCCCCTACTCTCCTAGTGAAGCTGCTGGTTCCGGCACCTTATGTGGTGCCGGAGAAGAAGGCCAAGAACAAGAAGGTCACGGGGACTCGAAAGAGTTCCCGGCATATGGCGGTGTCAGACTCGTCGTCCGATGAGTCCGAGACGCGCTCCTCCCGTGAAGATGAGGAGGAGGAAGAAGAGACCTCTCCCCCTCCAGCGGGGGGAGGAAATAAGAGGAAGGCCGCCCTAGTAGGGGAGGCCGAAGGGTCCAAGAAGAGGAAAACCCCTCCGCCGGACTATGCCCCCGACGCCGACGAGGACGAAGAGGAGTGGCCGGACAGGGCCAAGCGTCCGGCGAAATCGTAAGTGATCGGATACCAGAGTAACTCATGATATTCCTTTTGTTGCACAGCTTTCCCTAATGTCGAATATAATCATGCAGCCCGCCCAGGGACGGGCTCGACGAGTCGTTGAGCGGCTCCCTGGATTCATCGGACGTGAATTCAGTTCCGCCCGCTGCCTCCCCCTATGCTACGGATGACGCCGAAGTGGCGTCGCGACAAGCTCCGGGGCAAGAGGAGCTGGTCCAGGAGGAGCCGCGAGGCGACCTCCCGGACTCCAGGAGTGAAGGGGACGAGACCCCCCAGGGCTCCAAGTCCGGCTTTAAGCCGGACACCGCACCGGAATCGTCAACGGTTCCAGACCGCGGCAGGTGAACTCCTGCCAAGAGGAGCAAGACTATTGAGCCGGCGTCCTCCGTCCAACCGGAGGCGCCGGACAATCTGCTGGAGGTGCTTAAGAGCGCCTCCATCGATGAGGAGCACCATACCATCATGAGTACGGTGGTCCAGAAGGTTCGGTCCACCAAAAGCGGACTTACTGAAGCTTATGCTAGCCTTCTAACAGGCTTCGAGGTAAATAGAAATATGTAAAAATATTACCGCATAGACAGTAGCCCCTGATGCTCTGTTTGGCGTTCGGAAAGAAAAGCCGAATAGAGGATCTATTAAATATCGCAGGAGTCTAAAAAAGGAGTCAATATACGTATGCAGGCTTCGCTGCTGGCCACCGCCGCACTGACTGCGGAGGTGGGTGCCCTGAAGCAGGGCCTCGAGTGGACCGAGCAAGAGCTCGGCCTTGCCAAACGGCAGCTCAAGGAGAAAGAAGGTAAGAGATACCTTATAGAAAAAATGCCTATAAGAAGACGCAATTGCAAAAAATGATAGGAGTATACTGCTTATTGTAGGGGCCACAACTGAGGTGGCGACCCTCAAGCAGGCACTGTCCGAGGCCGAGAAGAGAGCGTCCACGGAGCGCACTGAGCGGGAGAAATTTGAGGCGCAGGTCGGCGAGGTGCAGCAAGAACTTCAGGCTATCATGAAAAAACATGAGAGTTTGGAGCTCGACTCAAAGGCGCGAGCGTCCGAGCTTGCTGCGACCCTTAAAACTGCCAAATCTGCGAAGGACGAAGCCTAGAAGGCTCTCCAGGAATTGGATGCGGTGAAAAAGATAGCAGCGGGTAAGGCATTCTCTATGCAAAGCAGACATATAAAAGTAAACTACTTGTTACTTACCCGAATCCGGAGCTCTCCAGGGGCATTCGTAGATCTTCCCCGCAGTGTATCCGATGCCGCCGCATTCTACCGAGCCGAAGAAAGGCATCTCGATGGAGAAGGTGTTCTGGTCTCAGTACGCTGAGGCCGGACACCCTGTGCCCTTGAGCGACCAGCTGAAGCAGCTGGTCGAGCTCCACAAGCCGGCCGAACAGGCCCTGAAGGGCTTCATAGTTCGGCTGTGGCCTGGAGAGGCCCTGCCTAGGAGCTACTTCGGACTGGTGCCGCGGCTGGTGGAGGCTTTTCCAAGGCTCGAGGTCATCAAGCGCTCCGTCTGCATGGAAGGTGCCCGTAGGGCCCTTGCCGGTGCAAAGGTGCACTGGGGTAAGGTGGACGGTGAGAAGCTTGTGAGGGACGGGCCGCCACCGGGGAAGGAGCATCGCAAGCCCGAGAACTATTACAAGGATGTTCTGGCCGGTGCCCGCCTTATGGCGGATGAATGCACCAAGGATGTAATTTTTGAATGAACTCGCTCGTGTTATCCTGTGCGCTGAAACTTGTTCATATGCGCTAAGCAATGCTTGAATTTAAAATATTACTTTCTGTGCGGCCGTTTATCAAAAAATTGAGAGATGGCCAGTCGTCGGCTTCTGCCCCCATGCCACTAGTGCTGGGGTGTTCGGGATAAACCTGAGCGCTCTTTTTCCCATGATTGGGTCCATCGAGGGAGGCGCTCAGCACAACGAACAAGGCAATCGGACTATAATGCTTGAACACTCTCACTTATCCATAGAACTCTATAATTTTAAATTTCGGTGAAGCCCCTAGTATTCGGAAGACCGAGTTTGGGGCGCTATCCACGCCTTGGCCGGACAAAGCCGGTTCCTCGCTCGAAGCGGCATAAGTCTTTAAGGACTCGAAAAACCTCTCGAACAGCGACCGGTCTCTCGCCTCATCATGACAGTCAGTTTTAGCTTTCTCCACTGAGGTGCTCAGCCCAGCTCAACTGGGGCACAATCGCAGTAGTTCTCCTAGTGCTACCTTAGCCGATATAGCGGAACGTAAGGCACCAAAACATAGGAGCCGGGCAAACCCAACTATTGACCCAAATCATGATTCAGAGCCGATGCATATAGTGCTATAAGTTCGGGGTGCCGCACTTGTGAAAGTGTACGGAATTCTCACGCCATATTAATGGGTACTGAAGCCCCTGGCGTATTTTTGCTGTACCACAGTGTACGGATGCAACATGTTATTGATAAACATATATATATAAAAAGAGGATAATGCAAAAAATAGACAAAAAGCTATGCATTGTTTATAGAAAGGCTGCTATGAAAGCGAAACGATACAAATAGTGCGATAAGCAAAAGAAATTGGACTATTTAACATGTCCTGGTCAGGGGCAGGCTGCGGAATTGTATTAAAAAACAGGTATACTGCTCGCAATAGAGACCACCTAGGAGTTCCATAATGCGGCGTGGCTTGTCTGCTTTCCTGGATCTTGCATCGTTTGTGCGGCAGTTGAATTGCCGAACGGGTCATCCGAAGTATGGAGTCCTAAGAGTAAGAGAAAAAAAGAAAAAAAGGAATCCGGCAGCCCCTGGTGCGGTTTAAGCCGTATTTCAGGCGTGCCATGATAGTGCCCCTTCCCCTGTGTCCATGGTATTTCAAGAGCGTAGTTATGTACGCGAAGCACTGGTTTCGCTATATCGCGAGGGCTAGGGTTGGGGCCGCATTGCTACGCTAGCTTAGAACGTGCCAGGCGGTCTTGTTGTAGGGTACTCTGGGCGCGCTTGACAGTGTCCAGCTTTTTGAAGGCCGAACTAGAGAACTGCCTAGAGAGGCTGCTTTGTACTTCTGCTGCGAGCGCTGCCGTGTGCTCCTCCGTTTGGAGGGAGCGTTCGGTGTTCCCATTGACCGTGATTACTCCTCTAGGGCCTGGCATCTTGAGCTTGAGGTATGCATAGTGCGGTACCGCGTTGAATTTTGCGAATGCGGTTCGCCCGAGCAGTGCGTGATAGCCACTACGGAACGGGACTATGTCGAAGATTAACTCCTCGCTTCGGAAGTTACCCAGAGATCCGAAGACCACTTCCAGTGTGACTGAGCCTGTATAGTTGGCTTCTACACCTGGTCTGACGCCTTTAAAGGTCGTTTTGGTGGGCTTGATCCTCGAGGGATCTATGTGTTGGAAATATGCCCTAGAGGCAATAATAAAAGGATTATTATTATATTTCCTTGTTCATGATAATTGTCTTTTATTCATGCTATAATTGTGTTATCCGGAAATCGTAATACATGTGTGAATACATAGACACCAACATGTCCCTAGTAAGCCTCTAGTTGACTAGCTCGTTGATCAACAGATAGTCATGGTTTCCTGACTATGGACATTGGATGTCATTGATAACGAGATCACATCATTAGGAGAATGATGTGATGTACAAGACCCAATCCTAAACATAGCACAAGATCGTATAGTTTGTTTGCTAGAGTTTTTCCAATGTCAAGTATCTTTTCCTTAGACCATGAGATCGTGTAACTCCCGGATACCGTAGGAGTGCTTTGGGTGTACCAAACGTCACAACGTAACTGGGTGACTATAAAGGTATACTACGGGTATCTCCGAAAGTGTCTGTTGGGTTGACACGGATCAAGACTGGGATTTGTCACTCCGTATGACGGAGAGGTATCTCTGGGCCCACTCGGTAATGCATCATCATAATGAGCTCAAAGTGACCAAGTGTCTGGTCACGGGATCATGCATTACGGTACGAGTAAAGTGACTTGCCGGTAACGAGATTGAACGAGGTATTGGGATACCGACGATCGAATCTCGGGCAAGTAACGTACCGATTGACAAAGGGAATTGTATACGGGGTTGCTTGAATCCTCGACATCGTGGTTCATCCGATGAGATCATCGAGGAGCATGTGGGAGCCAACATGGGTATCCAGATCCCGCTGTTGGTTATTGACCGGAGAGCCATCTCGGTCATGTCTACATGTCTCCCGAACCCGTAGGGTCTACACACTTAAGGTTCGGTGACGCTAGGGTTGTAGAGATATGAATATGCAGTAACCCGAAAGTTGTTCGGAGTCCCGGATGAGATCCCGGACGTCACGAGGAGTTCCGGAATGGTCCGGAGGTGAAGAATTATATATAGGAAGTGCAGTTTCGGCCATCGGGAGAGTTTCGGGGTCACCGGTATTGTACCGGGACCACCGGAAGGGTCCCGGGGGTCCACCGGGTGGGGCCACCCATCCCGGAGGGCCCCATGGGCTAAAGTGGGGAGGGGAACCAGCCCATAGTGGGCTGGTGCGCCCCCCTTGGCCCACCCCATGCGCCTAGGGTTGGGAACCCTAGGGTGGGGGGGGGCGCCCCACCTGGCTTGGGGGCACTCCACCCCTTGGCCGCCGCCCCCCTAGGAGATCCCATCTCCTAGGGCCGGCGCACCCCCTAGGGGGCCTATATAAAGGGGGGAGGGAGGGGCAGCCGCACCCTTGAGTCTTGGCGCCTCCCTCTCCCCTGCTACACCTCTCCCTCTCGCAGTAGAACGGCGAAGCCCTGCTGCGGTGACCCCTGCATCCACCACCACGCCGTCGTGCTGCTGGATCTTCATCAACCTCTCCTCCCCCTTGCTGGATCAAGAAGGAGGAGACGTCACGCTGACCGTACGTGTGTTGAACGCGGAGGTGCCGTCCGTTCGGCGCTAGGATCTCCGGTGATTTGGATCACGTCGAGTACGACTTCCTCATCCCCGTTCTTTGAACGCTTCCGCGCGTGATCTACAAAGGTATGTAGATGCAATCCGATCACTCGTTGCTAGATGAACTCATAGATGGATCTTGGTGAAACCGTAGGAAATTTTTTGTTTTCTGCAACGTTCCCCAACAGTGGCATCATGAGCTAGGTCTATGCGTAGTTCTCTTTGCACGAGTAGAACACAATTTGTTGTGGGCGTAGATGTTGTCAACTTTCTTGCCGCTACTAGTCTTATTTTGCTTCAGCAGTATTGTGGGATGAAGCGGCCCGGACCAACCTTACACGTACGCTTACGTGAGACCGGTTCCACCGACTGACATGCACTAGTTGCATAAGGTGGCTGGCGGGTGTCTGTCTCTCCCACTTTAGTTGGAGCGGATTCGATGAAAAGGGTCCTTATGAAGGGTAAATAGAAGTTGACAAATCACGTTGTGGCTTTCACGTAGGTAAGAAAACGTTCTTGCTAGAACCCTATTGCAGCCACGTAAAACTTGCAACAACAATTAGAGGACGTCTAACTTGTTTTTGCAGCAAGTGTTTTGTGATGTGATATGGCCAAAGTTGTGATGAATGATGAATGATATATATGTGATGTATGAGATGTTCATGCTATTGTAATAGGAATCACGACTTGCATGTCGATGAGTATGACAACCGGCAGGAGCCATAGGAGTTGTCTTTATTTTTTGTATGACCTGCGTGTCATTGAGAAACGCCATGTAAATTACTTTACTTTATTGCTAAACGTGTTAGCCATAGTAGTAGAAGTAATAGTTGGCGAGCAACTTCATGGAGACACGATGATGGAGATCATGATGATGGAGATCATGGTGTCATGCCGGTGACAAGATGATCATGGAGCCCCAAGATGGAGATCAAAGGAGCTATGTGATATTGGCCATATCATGTCACTATTATTATTTGATTGCATGTGATGTTTATCATGTTTTTGCATCTTGTTTACTTAGAACGACGGTAGTAAATAAGATGATCCCTCATAATAATTTCAAGAAAGTGTTCCCCCTAACTGTGCACCGTTGCGACAGTTCGTTGTTTCGAAGCACCACGTGATGATCGGGTGTGATAGATTCCAACGTTCACATACAACGGGTGTAAGACAGATTTACACATGCAAACACTTAGGTTGACTTGACGAGCCTAGCATGTACAGACATGGCCTCGGAACACAGAAGACCGAAAGGTCGAGCATGAGTCGTATAGAAGATACGATCAACATGAAGATGTTCACCGATGTTGACTAGTCCGTCTCACGTGATGATCGGACACGGCCTAGTTAACTCGGATCATGTTATACTTAGATGACTGGAGGGATGTCTATCTGAGTGGGAGTTCATTGAATAATTTGATTAGATGAACTTAATTATCATGAACTTAGTCTAAAATCTTTACAACATGTATTGTAGATCAAATGGCCAACGTTGTCCTCAACTTCAACGCGTTCCTAGAGAAAACCAAGCTGAAAGACGATGGCAGCAACTATACGGACTGGGTCCGGAACCTGAGGATCATCCTCATAGCTGCCAAGAAAGATTATGTCCTACAAGCACCGCTAGGTGAAGCACCTGTTCTCCCTGCAGAACAAGACGTTATGAACGCTTGGCAGACACGTACCGATGATTACTCCCTCGTTCAGTGCGGCATGCTTTACAGCTTAGAGCCGGGGCTCCAAAAGCGTTTTGAGAGACACGGAGCATATGAGATGTTCGAAGAGCTGAAAATGGTTTTTCAAGCTCATGCCCGGGTCGAGAGATATGAAGTCTCCGACAAGTTCTTCAGCTGTAAGATGGAGGAAAACAGTTCTGTCAGTGAGCACATACTCACTATGTCTGGGTTACATAACCGCTTGACTCAGCTGGGAGTTAATCTCCCGGATGACGCGGTCATTGACAGAATCCTTCAGTCGCTTCCACCGAGCTACAAGAGCTTTGTGATGAACTTCAATATGCAGGGGATGGAAAAGACCATTCCTGAAGTATTTGCAATGCTGAAATCAGCAGAGGTAGAAGTCAAAAAGGAACATCAAGTGTTGATGGTGAATAAAACCACTAAGTTCAAGAAAGGCAAGGGTAAGAAGAACTTCAAGAAGGACGGCAAGGGAGTTGCCGCGCCCGGCAAGCAAGCTGCCGGGAAGAAGCCAAAGAATGGACCCAAGCCCGAGACTGAGTGCTTTTATTGCAAGGAAAGTGGTCACTGGAAGCGGAACTGCCCCAAATACTTAGCGGACAAGAAGGCCGGCAAAACGAAAGGTATATGTGATATACATGTAATTGATGTGTACCTTACCAGTACTCGTAGTAGCTCCTGGGTATTTGATACCGGTGCAGTTGCTCACATTTGTAACTCAAAGCAGGAGCTGCGGAATAAGCGGAGACTGGCGAAGGACGAGGTGACGATGCGCGTCGGGAATGGTTCCAAGGTCGATGTGATCGCCGTCGGCACGCTACCTCTACATTTACCTACGGGATTAGTTTTGAACCTCAATAATTGTTATTTAGTGCCAAGTTTGAGCATGAACATTGTATCAGGATCTCGTTTAATACGAGATGGCTACTCATTTAAATCCGAGAATAATGGTTGTTCTATTTATATGAGAGATATGTTTTATGGTCATGCTCCGATGGTGAATGGTTTATTCTTAATGAATCTCGAGCGTAATGCTACACATATTCATAGTGTGAGTACCAAAAGATGTAAGGTTGATAATGATAGTCCCACATACTTGTGGCACTGCCGCCTTGGTCACATAGGTGTCAAACGCATGAAGAAGCTCCATGCAGATGGACTTTTAGAGTCTCTTGATTACGAATCATTTGACACGTGCGAACCATGCCTCATGGGTAAAATGACCAAGACTCCGTTCTCAGGAACAATGGAGCGAGCAACCAACTTATTGGAAATCATACATACTGATGTGTGCGGTCCAATGAGTGTTGAGGCTCGCGGTGGCTATCGTTATGTTCTCACCCTCACTGATGACTTGAGTAGATATGGGTATGTCTACTTAATGAAACACAAGTCTGAGACCTTTGAAAAGTTCAAGGAATTTCAGAGTGAGGTTGAGAATCAACGTGACAGGAAAATCAAGTTCTTGCGATCAGATCGTGGAGGAGAATACTTGAGTCACGAATTTGGCACACACTTAAGAAAATGTGGAATAGTTTCACAACTCACGCCGCCTGGAACACCTCAGCGTAATGGTGTGTCCGAACGTCGTAATCGCACTCTATTAGATATGGTGCGATCTATGATGTCTCTTACCGATTTACCACTATCATTTTTGGGGCTATGCTTTAGAGACTGCCGCATTCACTTTAAATAGGGCTCCGTCGAAATCCGTTGAGACGACACCGTATGAATTATGGTTTGGGAAGAAACCTAAGCTGTCGTTTCTAAAAGTTTGGGGATGCGATGCTTATGTCAAGAAACTTCAACCTGAAAAGCTCGAACCCAAGTCGGAAAAATGCGTCTTCATAGGATACCCTAAAGAAACTATTGGGTATACCTTCTACCTCAGATCCGAAGGCAAGATCTTTGTTGCCAAGAATGGATCCTTTCTAGAGAAGGAGTTTCTCTCGAAAGAAGTAAGTGGGAGGAAAGTAGAACTTGATGAAGTATTACCTCTTGAACCGGAAAATGGCGCAACTCAAGAAAATGTTCCTGAGGTGCCTGCACCGACTAGAGAGGAAGTTAATGATGATGATCATGAAACTTCAGATCAAGTTGCTACTGAACTTCGTAGGTCCACAAGGACACGTTCCGCACCAGAGTGGTACGGCAACCCTGTCTTGGAAATCATGTTGTTAGACAACGGTGAACCTTCGAACTATGAAGAAGCGATGGCGGGCCCGGATTCCGACAAATGGCTGGAAGCCATGAAATCCGAGATAGGATCCATGTATGAAAACGAAGTATGGACTTTGACTGACTTGCCCGTTGAGCGGCGAGCCATAGAAAATAAATGGATCTTTAAGAAGAAGACAGACGCGGATGGTAATGTGACCATCTATAAAGCTCGGCTTGTCGCTAAGGGTTATCGACAAGTTCAAGGGGTTGACTACGATGAGACTTTCTCACCGGTAGCGAAGCTGAAGTCCGTCCGAATCATGTTAGCAATTGCCGCATTCTATGATTATGAGATATGGCAAATGGACGTCAAAACGGCATTCCTTAATGGTTTCCTTAAGGAAGAATTGTATATGATGCAGCCGGAAGGTTTTGTCGATCCTAAGAATGCTGACAAGGTGTGCAAGCTCCAACGCTCGATTTATGGGCTGGTGCAAGCATCTCGGAGTTGGAACATTCGCTTTGATGAGATGATCAAAGCGTTTGGGTTTATGCAGACTTATGGAGAAGCCTGCGTTTACAAGAAAGTGAGTGGGAGCTCTGTAGCATTTCTCATATTATATGTAGATGACATACTTTTGATGGGAAATGATATAGAGCTTTTGGACAGCATTAAGGCCTACTTGAATAAGAGTTTTTCAATGAAGGACCTTGGAGAAGCTGCTTATATATTAGGCATCAAGATCTATAGAGATAGATCAAGACGCCTCATAGGTCTTTCACAAAGCACATACCTTGATAAGATATTGAAGAAGTTCAATATGGATCAGTCTAAGAAGGGGTTCTTGCCTGTGTTGCAAGGTGTGAAATTGAGCTCAGCTCAATGTCCGACCACGGCAGAAGATATAGAAGAGATGAGTGTCATCCCCTATGCCTCAGCCATAGGTTCTATTATGTATGCCATGCTGTGTACCAGACCTGATGTAAACCTTGCCGTAAGTTTGGTAGGTAGGTACCAAAGTAATCCCGGCAAGGAACACTGGACAGCGGTCAAGAATATCCTGAAGTACCTGAAAAGGACTAAGGAAATGTTTCTCGTTTATGGAGGTGACGAAGAGCTCGTCGTAAAGGGTTACGTCGACGCTAGCTTCGACACAGATCTGGATGACTCTAAGTCACAAACCGGATACGTGTATATTTTGAATGGTGGGGCAGTAAGCTGGTGCAGTTGCAAGCAGAGCGTCGTGGCGGGATCTACATGTGAAGCGGAGTACATGGCAGCCTCGGAGGCAGCGCATGAAGCAATTTGGGTGAAGGAGTTCATCACCGACCTAGGAGTCATACCCAATGCGTCGGGGCCGATCAAACTCTTCTGTGACAACACTGGAGCTATTGCACTTGCCAAGGAGCCCAGGTTTCACAAGAAGACCAGGCACATCAAGCGTCGCTTCAACTCCATTCGTGAAAATGTTCAAGATGGAGACATAGATATTTGTAAAGTACATACGGACCTGAATGTAGCAGATCCGTTGACTAAACCTCTCCCTAGAGCAAAACATGATCAACACCAGAATTCCATGGGTGTTCGATTCATCACAATGTAACTAGATTATTGACTCTAGTGCAAGTGGGAGACTGTTGGAAATATGCCCTAGAGGCAATAATAAAAGGATTATTATTATATTTCCTTGTTCATGATAATTGTCTTTTATTCATGCTATAATTGTGTTATCCGGAAATCGTAATACATGTGTGAATACATAGACACCAACATGTCCCTAGTAAGCCTCTAGTTGACTAGCTCGTTGATCAACAGATAGTCATGGTTTCCTGACTATGGACATTGGATGTCATTGATAACGAGATCACATCATTAGGAGAATGATGTGATGGACAAGACCCAATCCTAAACATAGCACAAGATCGTATAGTTCGTTTGCTAGAGTTTTTCCAATGTCAAGTATCTTTTCCTTAGACCATGAGATCGTGTAACTCCCGGATACCGTAGGAGTGCTTTGGGTGTACCAAACGTCACAACGTAACTGGGTGACTATAAAGGTATACTACGGGTATCTCCGAAAGTGTCTGTTGGGTTGACACGGATCAAGACTGGGATTTGTCACTCCGTATGACGGAGAGGTATCTCTGGGCCCACTCGGTAATGCATCATCATAATGAGCTCAAAGTGACCAAGTGTCTGGTCACGGGATCATGCATTACGGTATGAGTAAAGTGACTTGCCGGTAACGAGATTGAACGAGGTATTGGGATACCGACGATCGAATCTCGGGCAAGTAACGTACCGATTGACAAAGGGAATTGTATACGGGGTTGCTTGAATCCTCGACATCGTGGTTCATCCGATGAGATCATCGAGGAGCATGTGGGAGCCAACATGGGTATCCAGATCCCGCTGTTGGTTATTGACCGGAGAGCCATCTCGGTCATGTCTACATGTCTCCCGAACCCGTAGGGTCTACACACTTAAGGTTCGGTGACACTAGGATTGTAGAGATATGAATATGCAGTAACCCGAAAGTTGTTCGGAGTCCTGGACGAGATCCCGGACGTCACGAGGAGTTCCGGAATGGTCCGGAGGTGAAGAATTATATATAGGAAGTGCAGTTTCGGCCATCGGGAGAGTTTCGGGGGTCACCGGTATTGTACCGGGACCACCGGAAGGGTCCCGGGGTCCACCGGGTGGGGCCACCCATCCCGGAGGGCCCCATGGGCTAAAGTGGGGAGGGGAACCAGCCCATAGTGGGCTGGTGCGCCCCCCTTGGCCCACCCCATGTGCCTAGGGTTGGGAACCCTAGGGTGGGGGGGCGCCCCACCTGGCTTGGGGGGCACTCCACCCCTTGGCCGCCCCCGCTAGGAGATCCCATCTCCTAGGGCCGGCGCACCCCCTAGGGGGCCTATATAAAGGGGGGAGGGAGGGGGAAGCCACACCCTTGAGTCTAGGCACCTCCCTCTCCCCTGCTACACCTCTCCCTCTCGCAGTAGAACGGCGAAGCCCTGCTGCGGTGACCCCTGCATCCACCACCACGCCGTCGTGCTGCTGGATCTTCATCAACCTCTCCTTCCCCCTTGCTGGATCAAGAAGGAGGAGACGTCACGCTAATCGTACGTGTGTTGAACGCGGAGGTGCCGTCCGTTCGGCGCTAGGATCTCCGGTGATTTGGATCACGTCGAGTACGACTTCCTCATCCCCGTTCTTTGAACGCTTCCGCGCGTGATCTACAAAGTATGTAGATGCAATCTGATCACTCGTTGCTAGATGAACTCATAGATGGATCTTGGTGAAACCGTAGGAAAATTTTTGTTTTCTGCAACGTTCCCCAACACTATGCCCATTTTTTGCACCGTATCCTGGTAAAGCAGGTTCAGGCTGCTGCCGCCGTCCATGAGGACTCTTGTGAGATGAAATCCATCAATGATTGGGTCTAGAACCAATGTGGCGAAGCCGCCGTGACGGATGCTAGTCGAGTGGTCCCTTTGATCAAAGGTGATCGGGCAGGAGGACCATGGGTTGAACTTTGGGGCGACTGGCTCCATCGCATATACGTCCCGTAACGCATGCTTCTGCTCCCTCTTAGGGATGTGGGTTGCGTATATCATGTTCACCGTCCGCACTTGCGGGGGAAATCCCTTCTGTCCATCATTGTTTGGTGGCCTGGGCTCCTCCTCGTTGTCTCTATACAGCCCCTTGTCTTTGTTTTCGGCTCTTAACTTGCCTGCCTGCTTGAACACCCAACAATCCCTGTTGGTGTGATTGGCTAGCTTTTCGGGGGTGCCATGTATCTGGCACAAGCGGCCGAGTATTCGGTCCAAACTGGATGGGCCCTGAGTATTTCTTTTGAATGGCTTTTTCAGTTGACCGGATTTGTAGCCTCGGAATCCAACATTAACTGCCGTATCCTCGTTGCTGTCGCTGTTAACGCGGCGCTTTTGTTTGTTCCGACGCGACCTATCACTTTTGTCCTTGGTATTCGAATTACCAGGGTTCTTGGTTAAATTGTTGCTGCGAGCCAGCCAGCTGTCTTCTCCCGCGCAAAAGTGGGTCATGAGTGTCGTGAGGGCTTCCATAGATTTCGGCTTTTCCTGTCCCAGGTGCCGGGCAAGCCACTCGTCACGGATATTATGCTTGAAGGCCGCTAAGGCCTCTGCATCCGGACAGTCGACTATCTGGTTTTTCTTTGTTAGGAACCGTGTCCAGAATTGCCTGTCCGATTCCTCTGGCTGCTGAATTATGTGGCTTAGGTCATCAGCGTCCAGTGGTCGCACATAAGTGCCCTGGAAGTTGTCAAGGAATGCGGCTTCCAGGTCCTCCCAAGAACCGATTGAGTCTGCTGGCAAGCTGTTAAGCCAATGCCGGGCCGGTCCCTTAAGTTTGAGTGGGAGGTATTTGATGGCGTGTAGATCATCGCCGCGGGCCATGTGGATATGAAGGAGATAATCCTTGATCCATACCACAGGATCTGTTGTGCCATCGTACGATTCGATGTTTACGGGTTTGAAGCCCTCAGGGATTTTATGATCCATTACTTCATCTGTGAAGCATAGCGGGTGTGCGGCGCCTCTGTATTGGGCTATATCACGACGCAGCTCGAAGGAGCTTTGTCTGTTGAATTCGGCCCGGCCGGATTTATTGCATCCGGAGTGACGATCACCGTCACGTGCCGTGGGGCGACTGCGCGATCCGTAGACCGATCTTGTTTGCCTTGCCTTGTCCTCCAGTATGTCGTGCAGGTCGGGCGCATTTTCCCGTGCCTTAGTATGCTTGACGCGGCGTCGGGGCATGGCTTGAGTGGAGGGCCAAGAGGCCTCTCTGTCGCGGCCACGAGGTGGCCGGTCGGCCATGTCTTGCGCTGGTGATGTAGGTGCTTCCTCCTCTAGTCGGGGTAGCAGCCTGCGCTTTGGGTAACTCTTGTAGGGGCGTTCGAGTTCATACTCTTCGGCCGCAAGGACTTCAGTCCATCTGTCAGCTAGCAAATCATGATCAACTCTAAGCTGTTGCTGCTTTTTCTTGAGGCTGCTTGCCGTGGCCATAAGCCTGCGTTTAAAACGCTCTTGTTCGGTGAGATCCTCTGGCACGACGAACTCGTCGTCGTCGAGGCTTGCCTCGTCTTCGGAGGGAGGCATATAATTATCGTCCTCAACCTCTTGGTCCGCCGCCCTCTCATGAGGGCTGGCTTCTCTGTCCTCCTGTGCTGAATCTTGCTGGAGGGGGTGTTCCTCGGCGCTATCCGGAGTAGTATTATCTCCTGTGCCGGAATCACCATTTTTGCTTTGGCGGGATTTAGAGCGGCACCGCTGACGCCGGCGCTTGGGCTGTTTCTTAGAGGTATCGTGCCCCGCTGTTCCATCGCCATCTCCATCCTTTGGAGTGTCCACCATATATATGTCATATGACGAGGTGGCCTTCCAGCGCCCTACAGGTGCTGGTTCTTGTTCGTCTCCTGCATCGTCGTCCATGCCGTCGATGTCTTCGGAGTCGAAGTCAAGCATGTCGGTTTAGTCGTCGACAGTGGCTACGAAGTGGGTGGTGGGTGGGTTTTGAATTTCTTCATCGTCCGTATCCCAACCTTGCTGACCGTAGTCCGGCCAGGTCTCTCCTGATAAAGAGAGAGACTTTAGAGAATTCAGGATGTCGCCGAAGGGCGAGTGCTGAAAGATGTCCGCGGCGGTGAACTCCATTATCGGCGCCCAATCGGATTCGATCAGCAGGGGCGCGGGGGGCTCGGAGTTCGGAGAGGATTCCGGCTCCTCGGAGTCACGGGCCATGCGGAGTGCAGGGCTGGAGTTCGGCTCGATCGCCTCTGAGATCGCAGCCCCTGAGGCAGCGTCCAACCGCTGATCCTCGATCGGCATAGTAGGCTCCGAATCAATGGTCGGAACTGATGCGTGTGCGGCCTCCAAGGCGCTGTTCGGCGGAAGAGCTATATCATGCCCATCGAGACAGTGCGGCGCGCTTGGCTGTGGCTCGAATCCATCGAAGATCAAGTCCCCGCGGATGTCAGCCGTGTAGTTTAGGCTTCCAAACCTGACCTGATGGCCAGGGGCATAGCTTTCGATCTGCTCAAGGTGGCCAAGCGAATTGGCCCGTAGTGCGAAGCCGCCGAAGACGAAGATCTGTCCGGGGAGAAGAGTCTCACCCTGGACTGCATCGTTGTTGATGATCGAAGGAGCCATCAGGCCTAAAAGCGACGACACAGAGGAACTCTCAATGAAAGCACCAATGTTGGTGTCAAAACTGGTGGATCTCGGGTAGGGGGTCCCGAACTGTGCGTCTAGGCCGGATGGTAACAGGAGGCAAGGCACACGATGTTTACCCAGGTTCGGGCCCTCTTGATGGAGGTAAAACCCTACATCCTGCTTGATTAATATTGATGATATGGGTAGTACAAGAGTAGATCTACCACGAGATCAAGGAGGCTAAACCCTAGAAGCTAGCCTATGGTATGATTGTTGTATGATGAAGTTGTCCTACGGACTAAAACCCTCCGGTTTATATAGACACCAGAGAGGGTTAGGGTTACACAAAGTCGGTTACAATGGTAGGAGATCTTGAATATCCGCATCGCCAAGCTTGCCTTCCACACCAAGGAAAGTCCCATCCGGACACGGGACGAAGTCTTCAATCTTGTATCTTCATAGTCCTGGAGTCCGGCTGAAGGTATAGTTCGGCTACCCGAACACCCCCTAATCCAGGACTCCCTCAACGCGCCTTCACGTTCAACACACGTGCAGCCCGGTGACGTCTCCTGCACCTTGATCCAGGACGGAGGAGGGAGAGGTTGGGGAAGAAAACTCCAGCAACAGCACGATGGCATGGTGGTGGTGGAGCAGTGTGGTTCTCCAGCAGGGCTTCGCCAAGCACTACGAAAGACGAGGAGGTGGAGAGGTAGGGCTGCGCCGAGAGAGAGAGAGACCTTCGTGTATGGCAGCCCCAAAAACCCCACTATATATAGGAGGAGGGGAGGGGGCTGTGCCCCCTCTAGGGTTCCCACCCTAGGGGGGCGGCAGCCCTAGATGGGATTGAAGGGGGCGGCCAAGGGGGAGAGAGGGGGTGCGCCCTAGGGTGGGCCTTAGGCCCATCTGCGCCTAGGGTTTCCCCCTCTTCCCTTGTGCTACGCCTTGGGACTTGGTGGGAGGCGCACCAGCCTACTCAGGGTCTGGTCCCTTCCCACTCTTGGCCCATGCAAGCCTCCCGGGCTGGTGGCCCCTCCCGATGGACCCCCGGAACCCTTCCGGTGGTCCCGGTACATTACCGGTGATGCCCGGAACACTTCCGGTGTCCAAATCCTCACTTCCTATATATAATTCTTTACCTCCAGACCATTCCGGAACTCCTCGTGACGTACGGGATCTCATCCGGGACTCTGAACAACATTTGGTAACCACGTACATACTTTCCCTATAACCCTAGCGTCATCGAACCTTAAGTGTGTAGACCCTACGGGTTCGGGAACCATGCAGACATGACCGAGACATCTCTCCGACAAATAACCAACAGCGAGATCTGGATACCCATGTTGGCTCCCACATGTTCCACGATGATCTTATCGGATGAACCACGATGTCAGGGATTCAATCAATCCCGTATACAATTCCCTTTGTCTATCGGCATGTTACTTGCCCGAGATTTGATCGTCGGTATCTCTATACCTCGTTGAATCTTGTTACCGGCAAGTCTCTTTACATGTTCTGTAACACATGATCCCGTGGATAACTCCTTACTCACATTGAGCTCGTTATGATGATGCATTACCGAGTGGGCCCAGAGATACCTCTCCATCATACAGAGTGACAAATCCCAGTCTCGATTCGTGCCAACCCAACATATACTTTCGGAGATACCTGTAGTGCACCTTTATAGCCACCCAGTTACATTGTGACGTTTGGTACACCCAAAGCATTCCTGCAGTATCCGGGAGTTGCACAATCTCATGGTCTAAGGAAATGATACTTGACATTAGAAAAGCTTTAGCAGATGAACTGCACAATCTTGTGCTACGCTTAGGATTGGGTCTTGTCCATCACATCATTCTCCTAATGATGTGATCCTGTTATCAATGACATCCCATGTCCATGGTCAGGAAACCATGACCACCTATTGATCAACGAGATAGTCAACTAGAGGCTTACTAGGGACATATTACGATCTATCTATTCACACATGTATTACGGTTTCCGGTTAATACAATTATTGCATGAACAACAGACAATTATCATGAACACAGAAATATAATAATAACCACTTTATTATTGCCTCTAGGGCATATTTCCAACAGTCTCCCACTTGCACTAGAGTCAATAATCTAGTTACATTGTGATGAATCGAACACCCATAGAGTTCTGGTGTTGATCATGTTTTGCTCGCGGAAGAGGTTTAGTCAACGGATCTGCGACTTTCAGATCCGTACACACTTTACAATTATTTATGTCTCCATCCTGAATATATTCACGAATGGAGTTGAAGCAATGCTTGATATGCCTAGTCTTCTTGTGAAACCTGGGCTCCATGGCAAGGGCAATAGCTCGAGTGTTGTCACAGAAGAGCGTCATCGGGCCCGACGCATTGAGCATAACTCCTAGGTCGGTGATGAACTCCTTCATCCAGACTGCTTCCTGTGCTGCCTCCGAGGCTGATATGTACTCCGCTTCACATGTAGATCCCTCCATGACGCTGATGTATACTACACAACTTCCTTCTTGTAGACGTTGTTGGGCCTCCAAGTGCAGAGGTTTGTAGGACAGTAGCAAATTTCCCTCAAGTGGATGACCTAAGGTTTATCAATCCGTGGGAGGCGTAGGATGAAGATAGTCTCTCTCAAGCAACCCTGCAACCAAATAACAAAGAGTCTCTTGTGTCCCCAACACACCCAATACAATGGTAAATTGTATAGGTGCACTAGTTCGGTGAAGAGATGGTGATACAAGTGGTATATGGATGGTAGATAATGGTTTTTGTAATCTGAAAATATAAAAACAGCAAGGTAACTAATGATAAAAGTGAGCACAAACGGTATTGCAATGCGTTGAAACAAGGCCTAGGGTTCATACTTTCACTAGTGCATGTTCTCTCAACAATAATAACACAATTGGATCATATAAACATCCCTCAACATGCAACAAAGAGTCACTCCAAAGTCACTAATAGCGGAGAACAAACGAAGAGATTATGGTAGGGTACGAAACCACCTCAAAGTTATCCTTTCTGATCTATCTATTCAAGAGTCCGTAGTAAAATAACATGAAGCTATTCTTTCCGTTCAATCTATCATAGAGTTCTTACTAGAATAACACCTTAAGACACAAATCAACCAAAACCCTAATGTCACCTAGATACTCCAATGTCACCTCAAGTATCCGTGGGTATGATTATACGATATGCATCACACAATCTCAAATTCATCTATTCAACCAACACAAAGTACTTCAAAGAGTGCCCCAAAGTTTCTACCGGAGAGTCAAGACGAAAACATGTGCCAACCCCTATGCATAGGTTCATGGGCGGAACCCGCAAGTTGATCACCAAAACATACAACAAGTGGATCAATAGAATACTCCATTGTCACCACGGGTATCCCACACAAGATATACATCAAGTGTTCTCAAATCCTTAAAGACTCAATCCGATAAGATAACTTCAAACGACAAGAGAGTAGAGGGGGAGAAACATCATAAGATCCAACTATAATAGCAAAGCTCACGATACATCAAGATCGTATCATCTCAAGAACACGAGAGAGAGAGATCAAACACATAGTTACTGGTACATACCCTCAGCCCCGAGGGGTAACTACTCCTTCCTCGTCATGGAGAGCGCCGGGATGATGAAGATGGACACCTGTGAAGGGTTCCCCCTCCGGCAGGGTGCCGGAACGGGTCTAGATTGGTTTTCGGTGGCTACGGAGGCTTCTGGCGGCGAAACTCCCGATCTATTCTGCTCCCTGAAGTTTTTAGGGTATATGGATATATATAGGAGGAAGAAGTACATCAGTGGATCTCCGAGCTGTCCATGAGGTAGGGGGGCGCGTCCAGGGGGGTGGGCGCGCCCCCACCCTCGTGGGCAGCCTGGGACTCTTCTGGTCTATCTCCGATACTCCGTGGGCTTCTTATGGTCCAAAAATAAGTTCCATGAAGTTTCAGGTCAATTGGACTCCGTTTGATTTTCCTTTTCCACGATACTCTAAACAAGGAAAAAACAGAAACTGGCACTAGGCTCTAGGTTAATAGGTTAGTCCCAAAAATCATATAAAATAGCAGATAAATGCATATAAAACATCCAAGGTTGATAATATAATAGCATGGAATAATAAAAAATATGGATACGTTGGAGACGTATCAGACGCTTTGCTTGCAACTACACCAGTTGACTACCCCACCATTGAAAATGTACACGCATCTGGTTTGTGACTTGGAGTCATCCAGATCTGTGTCTAAGCTTGCATCGACGTAACCCTTTATGACGAGTTCTTCATCACCTCCATAAACAAGAAACATATCCTTAGTCCTTTTTAGGTACTTTAGGATATTCTTGACCGTTGTCTAGTGTTCCATGCCGGGATTACTTTGGTACCTCCCTACCAAACTTATGGCAGGGTTCACATTAGGTCTGGTACACAACATGGCATACATAATATACCCTATGGCTGAGGCATAGGGGATGACACTCATCTTTTCTCTATCTTCTGCCAAGGTCGGGCATTGAGCCGTGCTCAATTTCACACCTTGCAATACAGGCAAGAACCCCTTCTTGGACTGATCCATATTGAACTTCTTCAATATCTTGTCAAGGTATGTGCTTTGTGAAAGACCAATGAGGCGTCTCGATCTATCTCTATAGATCTTGATGCCTAATATGTAAGCAGCTTCTCCAAGGTCCTTCATTGAAAAACACTTATTCAAGTAGGCCTTTATGCTTTCCAAAAGTTCTATATCATTTCCATCAATAGTATGTCAACCACATATAATATGAGAAATGCTACAGAGCTCCCACTCACTTTCTTGTAAACACGGGTGAGGGAGTCCTGGATTAGGGGGTATCCGGACGGCCAGATTATATCCTTTGGCCGGACTATTGGACTATGAAGATACAAGATTGAAGACTTCGTCTCGTGTTCGGATGGGACTCTACTTGGCGTGGAAGGAAAGCTAGGCAATACGGATGTGTATATCTCGTCCTTTGTAACCGACCTTGTGTAACCCTAGCCCCTTCTGGTGTCTATATAAACCGGAGGGTTTTAGTCCGTAGGACAACATATAATCATAGCATGGGCTAGCTTCTGGGGTTTAGCCTCTCCGATCTCGTGGTAGATCAACTCTTGTAATACTCATATCATCAAGACTAAATCAAGCAGGACGTAGGGTTTTACCTCCATCAAGAGGGACTGAACCTGGGTAAAACATCGTGTTCCCTGCCTCCTGTTACCATCCGCCTTAGACGCACAGTTTGGGACCCCCTACCCGAGATCCGCCGGTTTTGACACCGACATTGGTGCTTTCATTGAGAGTTCCTCTGTGACGTCGCCAGAAGGAAGGATGTCTCGTCTCGTCTTTAAAGACGGCACTAATGTTGGGGGAGCTTTGGCTGTTGGCCAAACTCTCCGGCTAGGCGGTTTCATCATGACTGCCTGTTCGGCCGCCGCGCCGACGATGACTTCTCGGGTCATCGAAAACAGCCTCCACGTCAAATCGGCACTCGCCGAACAGATGGATCCAGTGGAGCTCGCCTCCCTAAACGAGCTCTTGGATCGCATCGCCGCCCTGGGAGTCGCTATGGACTATGATTGGATTGGGCTTAAACCCAATCAAAGGGAGATTAACTCTCCACCGGTCACCCATCATATTGCAGTGGTGGAGGAACAATGCGGCGTCCTCTCCTCCATATTGAGGACCAACTATGTCTAGATTCCTGAGCTCTCCGAGCCGGATACCCGTTCGCGGGAGGACAACATCCAATCCCTGAACTTAGAGTCAGGCAGCGGGCCAGGATTATCGGGCAACACCCCGGAACCAAAATTTCCAAAATTGGAAATCCTCGGCCCTGGATCCCAGATTGGGTAAGGGTTCGGATTCAATTCCACCCACCCACCCAAACATAAGCGATCTTTCCCACATCAGGCAAGAGCCCCAGGAAACAGTACATCACTATTGGGCCAGATTCCTCCTTGCGATGAACAAGGTTAAGGACTGTCGCGAGGAAGACGCAATCTTATTTTTCTGCAATAATTGCACGGACAAGGGAATCCTTAACGCCATAAATCGCCGTGAGATATCACGCTTCGCTGAATTGGCGTCCATAGTACGAAAGTACTGTGCGATGGAAAGTGCCTGTAAAACCGAAACAAACTTTTGGGATAATCCGGCCCTAAATACGAACCCAGTCCGAAATAAAAGGGTGCACTATCAAAAGACACCCGGGTCAACTACCAAAAAGCAAAAACCCTCTATAGGGCATGGAACCGTACTGGAGGGATGGCTCAATGGACCCTGCAAAATTCATAGTACAACGGACACAATACCAATGCACAGCCTTAGAGCATGTTGGATACTCCGGCAGGTGGCCGAAAGTGGTGAGGATCTTCTTATCCCAAATGCCACAGAGCACCATCCCGTGGATAACAATATGGTGTTAATAGTCTTTGAGACATTTGCGTCAAATAATAGGCGCAAGCGAGCACTCCGCAGCATGGCCGAAATCTGCCACGTAGCAGCAATAAATCCATGGAGTGACACGGCTATTACCTTCAATGCCAGTGATGAACTTAAATTCCGAACAGCCCGAGCACCAGTCGCACTGGTCCTTAGTCCAATTGTGGACGACTTTCGACTCACCAAAGTACTCATGGATGGCGGCAGCGGATTAAACCACATCTACGAGGAAACTCTTCAAAAAATGGAAATTGACTGGAGCTGCATTGAGCAAAGTAGCACAACCTTCAGAGGAATCATACCCAGTCGGGAGGCACGATGCGCTGGGAAAATCACACTAGATGTGGTATTCGGTACGCCAGAGAATTATAGGTCCGAAGAAATTACATTTCAAGTGGCCCCGTTTAGCAGTGGATACCACGCCCTTTTAGGACGTGAGGCATTCACGATCTTCCAAGCTGTACCCCATTATGGGTACATGAAGCTCAAAATGCCCGGGCCCAACGGAATCATCACTCTCGCCATTGATCCGGAGACAACACTCCGCGCCGAAAACAAAACAGCCGCACTGGCCCTCGAGGCATTATCCGGAGCCCTCTCGGCCGAGGAATTAACTATGCTACACTCCATAGTGGACAGGGACGACGTGATACTCGATAAGAGATCCAAGTCTACCTCTTTTAAACCAGCGGATGAAATAGTCAAATTCCAAGTCCACCCAACGGACCCTACAAAAACAGCCTCCATCGGGGCACAGTTAAACCCCGCCGTGGACGCCGCACTATGAGAGTTCCTGCTCGAGAATTGGGACATATTCGCCTGGCACCCCTCAGACATGCCAGGAATCCCACGCAGGCTGGCCGAGCATAGCCTCAGTATCCTAAAGGGATTCAAGCCGGTCAAGCAAGCTCTTCGGCGTTTCTCCGAACCTAAGAGACAGGCCATGGGAGAGGAACTAGCCAAGTTATTAGAGGCCGGATTCATCAGAGAGATAAAACACCCGGACTGGCTAGCAAACCTGGTGATGGTACCAAAGAAGGATAAATCCTGGCGCCTTTGTGTCGATTTAAAGGACCTCAATAAAGCTTGCCCAAAGGATCCCTCCCCCCCCGCATCGATCAAATTATCGATGCTACCGCAGGACACGAGTCATTGTGTTTCCTCGACGCATACTCTGGTTACCACCAAATAAAGATGGCGGAGTCCGACCAAGCCGCAACGGCATTCATCACACCATACGGTCCCTTCTGTTTCAACACAATGCCTTTTGGGCTCAAAAACGCCGGCGCAACATATCAACGCATGATTCAGACATGTCTGGAGAAACAAATCAGCAAAACAGTAGAGGCATACATAGACGATGTGGTCATCAAAACCAGGCACATTGACTCTTTGATAGACGACTTGAGGCTCACATTTGACAACCTCCGAACATACGACATCAAGCTCAATCCGGAAAAATGCGTTTTTGGCATACCAGCCGGAAAGCTCCTGGGTTTCATTGTCTCCGGTACAGGTATTGAAGCTAATCCGGCCAAAATCCAAGCTTTGTCACAGTTGGCTACCCCAACAGACCTCAAACAAATCCAGAAGTTAACTGGATGCATGGCGGCTCTAAGCCGCTTTATATCCCGCTTAGGAGAAAAGGCTTTACCCCTTTATAGCCTCCTTCGGCGCACCGAACACTTTGAGTGGACGAACGCTGCCACAGCCGGATTGGAAGAAATAAAGGCCATTTTGGCAACCAACCCAATCCTGGCCGCGCCAAACATCGATGAACCAATGCTGTTGTACATTGCGGCAACTCATCAAGTCGTAAGCGCAGTGCTCGTCATCGAACAAGAAGCTGCCGGACATAAATTCCCTCTTCAAAAGCCGGTATACTATGTATCCACTGTCCTCACTCCATACAAATCACGGTACCCACATTATCAAAAGATAGCCTATGCGGTATTCATGGCATCCCGGAAGCTGTGACACTACTTTCAAGAGTGTTCGATTACAGTAGCCTCGGAAGTGCCACTTAATGATATTATAAACAACCGCGATGCTACGAGCCGGATTGCTAAATGGGCCATTGAGCTCCTCCCGTTCAACATAACATACAAACCTCGACGGGCCATTAAGTCGCAAGTATTGGCCGACTTTGTCGCCGAATGGACGGAGGCCAAACTCCCTAAAGAGTACGGTGCATACTCCAATTGGATCATGCACTTCGATGATTCTAAAATGCTGGCTGGTCTAGGGGCTGGCATCGTCCTGACGTCCCCAACCGGAGATACCGTTCAGTATGTACTGCAAATATTGTATACAGACTCCAACAACGCAGCCGAATACGAAGCTCTGTTGCATGGTCTTCGGATGGCAGTCTCCATGGGCATTCAACGCCTGGAGGTGTGTGGGGATTCAAACCTTGAAATATCCCAAATAAATGGAGACTTTGATGCCAAGGATCCGAAAACGGTGGCCTACCGAAATGCCGTCCTAAAAATGTCAGCTCGGTTCGAGGGACTCGAATTTCACCATGTGGCTCGGGAAAACAATCAAGCGGCGGATATCCTCGCCCGCATCGGTGCAAAACGTGACGCAGTCCCCCCCAACATATTTCTGGAAAGGCTGTTCAAACCATCCATAGTATGGGAAGGGGACACCGGTAACAATAGTCCGGACCCGGCCAAAATGCCCGATACCGAATACTCTGACACAATTGGGGGCTCCGCCACGGAAATAACACCTTCAGCCCACGTAATCATGGGCATTATCGCCCCGTGGACAGAACCATTCCTGGCCTACCTAACTAGGCAGGAACTTCCGGAGGACCAAAATGAGGCACGCTGCATAGTGCGGCGACCTAATGCCTATAGGGTCCACGAGGGAGAATTGTATAAAATAGCACTACCGGAGTCCTTCAAAGGTGCATCTCCGAAGAGGAAGGGCGGAACCTTTTGGCAGAAATCCATGCCGGACTCGGCGGTCACCATGCCGCAGCCCGGGCTCTTGTAAGCAAGGCCTTCCGTACATGATTCTATTGGCCAACGGCCCGGGCAGATGCACAGGACTTGGTCCAACGTTGCGCCGGCTGCCAGCTCTTTGCAAATCAAAGCCACATGCCACCCACCGCCCTCCAAACAATCCCCATTACGTGGCCCTTCGTGGTCTGAGGGCTTGACATGGTTGGACCCCTTAAAGGGGGAACCCACAAGAAAAAAATACTTACTGGTCATGGTGGATAAATTCACCAAATGGATAGAGGCCAAACCTGTTAAAACAGCCGAATCCGGACTAGTGATAGACTTCATATCTGGGGTCGTACACCATTATGGCGTCCCCCATAGCATCATCACTGACAACGACATAAACTTCACAGCCGATGAGGTAAAACTCTGGTGCAGCAAAATGGGCATTAAGCTCGATTATGCTTCAGTCTATCACCCACAAACCAACGGTCAAGTCGAGCCAGCAAACGGTCTTATAATGAGCGGCATTAAACCCAGATTAGTGCGTTCCTTAACGGAGTCTAACACGCACTGGGTAGAGGAGCTCGACTCCGTAATCTGGGGGCTGCGGACCACGCCGAATCGTAGTACCTGATATACACCCTTCTTTATGGTGTACGGCGCAGAGGCAGTCTTGCCTTGTGACATAATTCATGACTCACCTCGAGTGCGCATGTACGAAGAAAGAGAAGCCGAGCTTGATCGGCAGGACAGTCTAGACACCCTGGAGGAGGAGTGCGACGTAGCCAACGCCCGTTCCGCACTTTATCAGCAACAGGGTCACAGATACCAAAGTAGAGAAGTACAGGCCAAAACTTATAACGTTGGCAAACTAGTTCTACGCCTACCGGATAAGAAAAAGAACAAGCTCGAGCCCAAATGGGAGGGTCCCTTCATTATTGACCAAGTTCTGACCGGTGGAGTGTACCGACTGCGGGATGCATCGACTAGTTGACTTGAGCCAAACCCATGGAACGCGGCCAGGCTCCGAAGATTCTACGCCTAGCGCTGGACCCTATGTTCGTCCCCTCCCTTTGTCCATTTTTTGCATGTACATTATCTGTCTTGTTCTTCTTTCTTCCTTTCTGTTATTATTTCTCTAGGCCTTTAAGGGCCAACTTGTGCCTCGCTTGCACATTATAGATGCGCTAGCCACGCTCATAATACCCGGGGGTTCTTTCACAGAAGCTTAATTATTTATCTAGGCCTCAGGCCCCGAACATGTGTCATGCTTCTGCATGTACCTTTTTTCGCCATTATATGCATCGATATGACTTAAGTTTTGGCCAAGATGGGTTGCCTGGCTCTTGTATTTATGCCCTACGTTCCCGTTAATTTGGCTAGGGCATAAGGGGAGCACCTCTGCAATTGTTACTGCCGGGTCAGCCGGACGTGTACCTCAGACTGGGTGAAGCCGAAAGCTAGCATTCTTAAGGGAATATTCGGTCGGTGAACAAAAGATGATTTTTATTTATTGTCCATATCTGCCCCCAGATGTTTTTCCTGTGTTTCCTATCGCAGTCCGGACATGCACTTTAGGGCATGCTTACCCAGGGAAAGGAACCCTTAACGGAACTATTCTCCCTGGAAGATGTTTCTTACTACCCATGTAATATAACATAACTAGTTGGGCACTTGTCTGTTCAAGCACTTATGACCCCTACGCCTAGTCTCCACGCATGCCCCGGTTCTTATATAACTGCGCGGGTATTCGGATACACTCCGGACTATCGGGTCCCGAGGTTGAAGCGAAAAGGTCCGCCAAGACAAATGATCTACAATCCGGCTAGAAGGCATTATACATGTCACTTTCATTACATAGTCATGCAGACTGACTAAATTCCTCTTCTATACCATCCAACAGGTGGTCTAGCTTACAATCCTGTTGGGAATACTTTGCGGCTAATTCTACTTGCCCATAAACTAAGCTAACGGGGATCTCTTTTCCGTTGGGCCCCACAGGTCCGACCTCGGTCATGTGATTTGGGTCCGCCTTGGTATACCGCGTCTTCACCATGGCACAGGCTTCTCTGGCACCCTGTCGGCAGGCTGATATCTTCCATAATCGGAAGCGCCGCTGTGCTCCCTTGAGCTTCTCCGCAAGCTCTACAACGCCCTCTGGCAGGGAGACAGACGGCCACAAGGCCTGGGCAACACCCTGCATCATCTGCCGAACTTGTTCATGCAGATGTGACAACTCAGATAGAAGATCACCCACAGACCCGGGCATTTCCTCCACGGGATGACCCGTCAGCATACCTACAGACATAACGCTGTTAGTTGGCTTCTTCACCGAACTCCTTTAAAAGGATTCGTTCAAGCACTTACTGAAAATACCGCACTGAAGCCGCTTATTCTCCTTCTCGGAGTCCGCAAGCTAGCCCTGAACGTCTTTTAGTTCCACGCTCAGCTTAATATTGACGTCTTGGAGATTTTTTTCTCCCGCCTAACCTCAGTCAGCACGCGTTTGCCAGTCTCTAGCTGTCGCATAACATGCTGGTCCTCCGGATTTTCTCCGGATTCATCTGCAACATCTGTTGTTAGATCTGGAGCCATGCCGCACATTATATGGTAACCATCATTCTTTAAAGTAAATGTTACCAGCAGGTGACTTTTTCGGTTCCTGCAATGCGGCCACAGCAGCCCGCAGTTGGATCTTGCATTCCTCTAGCTCTTGTGATAGCCTAGTATTCTTCTCTGTAAGAACCTGCACAATAAAGATGATCCTTAAATCAGTTCTGCTAACTGTTTCAAGTCTCAGGGGCTACTGATACATATAAATCGTCATATTTACTTACCCATACATCCTTTACATACTGATCCGTGGCTCTAGCTAGACCATCTTGAGCAGCTCGGAGGTACACCTCTCCACAATTGAAGGCATCAAATGCCTCTGGGGAGAAACAAGCGTCACGGAGTACGGCCCGGCAGCGCCTATGATTCATGGCGCTTTCCACCTTAGAGTTTGTAGCGGATAATCTATCCGCATCCTATGTAGGGGGATTATCCGGTGCCCGCCCCATATCGGCTTCCGCCTCTATGTCCGGTCCTGGTGCCCGGCTGGTGGAAGCGTGATTAGTAACATCGCCGGACATATTCCGGCGAGCGTTTTTTCTATTAAAGAAACACATGCGTCATTATATTTCGAAAAAGACGACAACCACGGAGCGGGGTTTGTTATACCTTTGCGCCGGCGTCTCCGTCCTGACCGCCTTCCTTTTTGGCCTTCCCGGCCTCGGTGCCTCCTGTTGGCGCATTGCTGCGGGTTCGGCAGGGCGTCCCGAATGCCTTCCCTGTAAAAAGGCCATGTGTATATGGTGGGTGAAGCGTCTAAAAGGGGATCCTAGTTTTGGAGTTGGGATTTTTGGTTTTTCTTACGTGCGATGCAGGGAGCAGTCCGGGATAGTCGACCGTAATGGCCACCATGGCATCGTCGCAGCTTAACTGATAGAACCGCCGGTCTATCAACTCCACGAATATAACCGAATCTTCTTCAAGTCCAGAGTCGAGGACCCGGTCAGGGTCCTCTAGTTGTGGAGAAGGGCTGCTGACCTCCTTTATGGCTTTTCGCAGTTCCTGCCGCAAAGTGGCAAGGTGAATACTTACGACAAAGAATGCGGGAAAAATGGGAGCAGGGAGATATAACTTACCCAGCTTGGAGGATTGTACATGGAGAATCCATCCCGTGGCTTGATGCGGGTGAACTCCTCTTCCTCACCCTTGAACAATTCAGATAGAATTTTCGCTAAAGCGGCAGCATGGTCTGGACCCTTGCGTCCGCAGCGGGTGGCGTCATCCGCCCCGTTATAACACCACAAAGGGGTGCCTACGATATTGAAGTGGTTGCACTCCCCGCATTATGCAAATCGACATAACTTCGATTACTGTCAATCCTGATCGGGCTAGTGCTTTAATTTGGTTCATCAGATAGAGGACTTCTCCATTGTCTTCCACCTGGGGGCTCCGTGGGCGCGAACTTCGGCATTTTTTCAGAGGAGCATTGTTGAACTCAGGAAGACCCCGCCGAACAGGGTCCGGAAGGGGAACGTCCTCCATATAAAACCATTCTGAAGGCCAGTCTTCGGGTGACTTCTTCGGGGTACCGGACAGGTATCCGGTATCGGCGATGCGCCATATTTCGGCTCTGCCCACTTGATAAAGTGACCCCCTCTGTGTGCGAGGGACGAGGAAAAATAGCCTTTTCCACAGCTCGAAGTGAGCCTCGCAGCCCAGGAACAACTCGTAGAGAGCCACATAGCCGGCGATATGTAGGATGGAGGCGGGGGTGAAATTGTGTAATTGGAGGCCGTAGAACTCCAGGAGCCCGCGGAGGAATGGATGAATTGGAAATCCGAGTCCCCTTAATGGATAGGGAACAAGGCAGACCCGTTCCCCCATAGAGGGACAGGGAAAGCTCTCCGCTTGCTCCCCGCCATTATAGGTGGCAAGCCCGGCTCGAACGGGCACCATGTACGCCGGAGGGAGAAATCCCTTGGTCTGTAGTTCGACTAAACGACTGTGTGGGACTGAACACCTCTCCCAATCACCGGGCTTAGGGCTTCGGGGGCGGGAGGAGGAGCTGCGGAGGTCGGCCATGCTGGAATGGATCTTTCTGGAACGCGCTCTGATGGACTCTCGCTGGGGGAGGATGGTATGGATCGGATCTAAGGATCCCCATCCCTTTAATAGACAATTTATTTATCTGGCTAGGGGGGGGGCGAATGTAAAAATGCCCTGGCACCTCGTATTCATTCGACGCGTGGGAGAAAGCCCTTATTGGGCACAGAAGCCAAGAGGCCCAAACATTTATGGGACCGGACACTGCTTTACAAACGTTTGAAAGATGGAGAAGAACCCGCCTTGCAATGCCGAAGACAATACTGCGCGCTGGACTCATCGTCATTGAAGCCTGGTTCAGGGGCTACTGAGGGAGTCCTGGATTAGGGGGTATCCGGACAGCCGGATTATATCCTTTGGCCGGACTGTTGGACTATGAAGATACAAGATTGAAGACTTCGTCTCGTGTCCGGATGGGACTCTACTTGGCGTGGAAGGCAAGCTAGGCAATACAGATGTGTATATCTCCTCCTTTGTAACCGACCTTGTGTAACCCTAGCCCCCTCTGGTGTCTATATAAACCGGAGGGTTTTAGTCCATAGGACAACATACAATCATACCATAGGCTAGCTTCTAGGGTTTATCCTATCCGATCTCGTGGTAGATCAACTCTTGTAATACTCATATCATCAAGAATAAATCAAACATGACGTAGGGTTTTACCACCATCAAGAGGGCCCAAACCTGGGTAAAACATCGTGTTCCCTGCCTCCTGTTACCATCCACCTTAGGTGCACAGTTCGGGACCCCCTACCCGAGATCTGCCAGTTTTAACACCGACAACAGGCTTCTCCATAAGTCTGCGTAAACCCAAATACTTTGATCATCTCATCAAAGCGAATGTTCCAACTCCGAGATGCTTGCACCAGCCCATAGATTGAGTGCTGGAGCTTGCATACCTTGTCAGCATTCTTAGGATCGACAAAACCTTCCGGTTGCATCATATACAATTCTTCCTTAAGGAAACCATTAAGGAATGTAGTTTTGACGTCCATTTTCCATATCTCATAATCATAAAATGCAGCAATTGCTAACATGATTCGAACGGACTTCAGCTTCGCTACGGGTGAGAAGGTCTCATCGTAGTCAACCGTTGAACTTGTCGATAACCCTTAGCGACAAGCCGAGCCTTATAGATGGTCACATTACCATCCGCGTTTGTCTTCTTCTTAAAGATCCATTTATTTTCTATGGCTTGCTGATCATCGGGCAAGTCTGTCAAAGTCCATACTTTGTTTTCATAAATGGATCCTATCTCGGATTTCATAGCTTCAAGCCATTTGTTGGAATCCGGGCCCGCCATCGCTTCTTCATAGTTCGAAGGTTCACCGTTGTCTATCAACATGATTTCCAGGACAGGGTTGCCGTACCACTCTGGTGCGGAACGTGTCCTCGTGGACCTATGAAGTTCAGTAGCAACTTGATCTAAAGTTTCATGATCATCATCATTAACTTCCCCTCTACTGGTACATACCCTCAGCCCCGAGGGAGAACTACTCCCTCCTCGTCATGGAGAGCGTCGTGATGATGAAGGTGGCCAACGGTGAAGGGTTCCCCCTCCGGCAGGGTGCCGGAACGGGTCTAGATTGGTTTTCGGTGGCTACGGAAGCTTCTGGCGGCGGAACTCCTGATCTATTCTGCTCCCTGAAGTTTTTAGGGTATATGGATATATATAGGAGGAAGAAGTACATCGGTGGATCTCCGGGCTGTCCACGAGGCAGGGGGCGCGCCCCCACCCTCGTGGGCAGCCCGGGACTCTTTTGGTCCATCTCCAATACTCCATGGGCTTCTTCTGGTCCCAAAATAAGTTCCGTGAAGTTTCAGGTCAATTGGACTCCATTTGATTTTCCTTTTCTGCGATACTCTAAAATAAGGAAAAAATAGAAACTAGCACTGGTCTCTAGGTTAATAGGTTAGTCCCAAAAATCATATAAAATAGCATATAAATGCATACAAAACATCCAAGGTTGATAATATAATAGCATGGAACAATCAAAAATTATAGATACGTTGGAGACGTATCAGCATCCCCAAGCTTAATTCATGCTCGTCCTCGAGTAGGTAAATGATAAAAACAGAATTTTTGATGTGGAATGATACCTAACATATTTAGCCATGTAGTTCTATTTATTGGGGGAAGAATATTCAGATCCATAAGATACAAGACAAAAGTTTAATATTGACATAAAAATAGTAATACTTCAGGCATACTAACCAAGCAATCATGTCTTCTCAAAATAACATGGCCAAAGAAAGCTATCCCTACAAAATCATATAGTTTGGCTATGCTCTATCTTCATCACACAAAATATTTAAATCATGCACAACCTCGATGACAAGACAAGCAGTTGTTTCATACTTTTGATGTTCTCAAACCTTTTCAATCTTCACACAATATATGAGCGTGAGCCATGGATATAGCACTATAGGTGAAATAGAATGGTGGTTGTGGAGAAGACAAAAAGGAGAAGATGGTCTCACATCAACTAGGCGTATCAACGGGCTATGGAGATGCCCGTCAATAGATATCAATGTGAGTGAGTAGGGATTGCCATGCAACGGATGCACTAGAGCTATAAGTGTATGAAAGCTCAACAAAAGAAACTAGTGGGTGTGCATCGAACTTGCTTGCTCACGAAGACCTAGGGCATTTTGAGGAAGCCCATCATTGGAATATACAAGCCAAGTTCTACAATGAAAGATTCCCACTAGTATATGAAAGTGACAACATAGGAGACTCTCTATCATGAAGATCATGGTGCTACTTTGAAGCACAAGTGTGGCAAAAGGATAGTAGCATTGTCCCTTCTCTCTTTTTCTCTCATTTTTTTGTTTGGGCCTTTTCTCTCTTTTTATGGCCTCTTTTTTTAGTCAGGACTCTGAAGTCTCATCCTGATTTGTGGGGGAATCATAGTCTCCATCATCCTTTCCTCACATGGGACAATGCTCTAAAAATGATGATCATCACACTTTTATTTACTTACAACTCAAGAATTACAACTCGATACTTAGAACAAGATATGACTCTATATGAATGCCTCCGGCGGTGTACCGGGATGTGCAATGACTCATGAGTGACATGTATGGAAGAATTATGAACGATGGCTTTGCCACAAATACGATGTCAACTACATGATCATGCATAGCAATATGACAATGATGGAGTGTGTCATAATAAACGGAACGGTGGAAAGTTGCATGGCAATATATCTCAGAATGGCTATGGAAATGCCATAATAGGTAGATATGGTGGCTGTTTTGAGGAAGGTAATGGTGGGTCATACGGTACCGGCGAAAATTGGACGGCACAAGAGAGGCTAGCATGTGGAAGGGTGATAGTGCGTATAATCCGTGGACTCAACATTAGTCATAAAGAACTCACATACTTATTGCAAAAATCTATTAGTTATCAAAACTAAGTATTACATGCATGCTCCTAGGGGGATATATTGGTAGGAAAAGACCATCGCTCGTCCCCGACAACCACTCATAAGGAAGACAATCAATAAATAAAGCATGCCACGACTTCATCACATAACGGTTCACCATACGTGCATGCTACGGGAAGCACAAAATTTAACACAAGTATCTCTCAAATTCACAACTACTCACTAGCATGACTCTAATATTACCATCTCCATATCTCAAAACAATCATCAAGTATCAAACTTCTCATAGTATTCAATGCACTTTATATGAAAGTTTTTATTATATCCCTCTTGGATGCCCATCATATCAGGACTAGTTTCATAACCAAAGCAAACTACCATGCTATTCTAAAGACTCTCAAAATGATATAAGTGAAGCATGAGAGTTCATTAATTTCTATAAAATAAAACCACCGCCGTGCTCTAAAAAGATATAAGTGAAGCACTAGAGCAACAACAAACTACTTCGAAAGATATAAGTGACGATCAATGAGTAGTCAAAAAATTATGCAACTATATGAAGACTCTCTAACATTTAAGAATTTCAGATCATGGTATTTTATTCAAGCAGCAAGCAAAACTAAATAAAATAAAATGATGCTCCAAGCAAAACACATATCATGTGGTAAATAGAAATATAGCTCCAAGTAAAGTTACCGATGAACGAAGACGAAAGAGGGGATGCCTTCCGGGGCATCCCCAAGCTTAGGCTTTTGGTTGTCCTTGAATATTACCTCGGGGTGCCTTGGGAATCCCCAAGCTTAGGCTCTTGCCACTCCTTATTCCACAGTCCATCGAATCTTTACCCAAAACTTGGAAACTTCACAACACAAAACTTAACAGAAAACTCGTAAGCTCTGTTAGTATAAGAAAATAAATCACCACTTAGGTACTATTGTGAACTCATTCTAAATTCATATTGATTTAATATCTACTGTATTCCAACTTATCTATGGTTCATACCCTCCGATACTACTCATAGATTCATCAAAATAAGCAAACGACACATAGAAAACAGAATCTGTCAAAAATAGAACAGGCTGTAGTAATCTGTAGGTTCCGAATACTTCTGTAACTCCAAAAATCCTGAGAAATTAGGAAATTCTATGAAATTTGTTAATGATCTACTTCACTTGGAATTGGTATTTTATCGCTCTCTGGTAAGAAATGAAAATTATTCTCGTGAGCGCATACTTTCTGTTTTTTCAGCAAGATCAAATAACAATCGCCCAATAAGGTCCTAAAGGCTTTACTTGGCACAAACACTAATTAAAACATAAAAAGCACAATCATAACAGAGGATAGATGATTAATTTATTACTAAACAGGAACAAAAAACATGGAGCTAAAATAAAATTTGGGTTGCCTCCCAACAAGTGCTATCGTTTAATGCCCCTAGCTAGGCATGATGATTTCGACGATGCTCACATAAAAGATAAGAATTGTAACATAAAGAGAGCATATTGAAGAATATGACTGGAAAATTTAAGTCTAAACCACTTCCTATGCATAGGGATTTTGTGAGCAAACAACTTATGGGAGCAATAATCAACTAGCATTGGAAGGCAAAACAAGCATAACTTTAAAACTTCAAGCACATAGAGAGGGAACTTGATATTATTGCAATTCCTACAAGCATATATTCCTCCATCATAATAATTTTTAGTAGCATCATGAATGAATTCAACAATATAACTCTCACATAAAGCACTATTTTCATGATGCACAAGCATATAATTTTTATTACTCTCCACATAAGCAAATTTCTTCTCATGAATAGTAGTGGAGGCAAACTCAACAAAATAACTATCATGTGAGGCATAATCCAATTGAAAACTAAAATCATGACGACAAGTTTCATGGTTATCATTACTCTTTATAGAATACAAGTGATCACAATAATCATCATATATAGCAACTTTATTCTCATAATCAATTGGAACCTCTTCCGAACTAGTGGATTCATCACTAAATAAAGTCATGACCTCTCCAAATCCACTTTCATCAATATAATCATCATAAATAGGAGGCATGCATTCATCATAATAAATTTTCTCATCAAAACTTGGGAGACAAAAAATATCATCTTCATCAAACATAGCTTCCCCAAGCTTGTGGCTTTGCATATCATTAGCATCATGGATATTCAAGGAATTCATACTAACAACATTGCAATCATGCTCATAATTCAAATATTTAGTGCCAAATGTTCTAATATTCTTCTTCTAACACTTTGGCACAATTATCGGAATCCTTATTTTCACGGCAGACATTAAAAAGATGAAGCATATGAGGCATCCTTAATTCCATATTTTTTAGTTTTCTTTTATAGACTAAACTAGTGATAAAACAAGAAACAAAAAGATTCGATTGCAAGATCTAAAGATATACCTTCAAGCGCTAACCTCCCCGGCAACGGCGCCAGAAAAGAGCTTGATGTCTACTACACAACTTTCTTCTTGTAGACGTTGTTGGGCCTCCAAGTGCAGAGGTTTGTAGGATAGTAGCAAATTTCCCTCAAGTGGATGACCTAAGGTTTATCAATCTGTGGGAGGCGTAGGATGAAGATAGTCTCTCTCAAGCAACCCTGCAACCAAATAACAAAGAGTCTCTTGTGTCCCCAACACACCCAATACAATGGTAAATTGTATAGGTGCACTAGTTCGGCGAAGAGATGGTGATACAAGTGGTATATGGATGGTAGATAATGGTTTTTGCAATCTGAAAATATAAAACAGCAAGGTAACTAATGATAAAAGTGAGCACAAACGGTATTGCAATGCGTTGAAACAAGGCCTAGGGTTCATACTTTCACTAGTGCAAGTTCTCTCAACAATAATAACATAATTGGATCATATAACTATCCCTCAACATGCAACAAAGAGTCACTCCAAAGTCACTAATAGCGGAGAACAAACGAAGAGATTATGGTAGGGTACGAAACCACCTCAAAGTTATCCTTTCTGTTCTATCTATTCAAGAGTCCGTAGTAAAATAACATGAAGCTATTCTTTCCATTCAATCTATCATAGAGTTCGTACTAGAATAACACCTTAAGACACAAATCAACCAAAACCCTAATGTCACCTAGATACTCCAATGTCACCTCAAGTATCCGTGGGTATGATTATACGATATGCATCACACAATCTCAGATTCATCTATTCAGCCAACACAAAGTACTTCAAAGAGTGCCCCAAAGTTTCTACCGGAGAGTCAAGACGAAAACGTGTGCCAACTCCTATGCATAGGTTCATGGACGGAACCCGCAAGTTGATCACCAAAACATACATCAAGCGGATCAATAGAATACCCCATTGTCACCACAGGTATCCCATGCAAGACATACATCAAGTGTTCTCAAATCCTTAAAGACTCAATCCGATAAGATAACTTCAAAGGGAAAACTCAATCCATTACAAGAGAGTAGAGGGGGAGAAACATCATAAGATCCAACTATAATAGCAAAGCTCGCGATACATCAAGATTGTATCACCTCAAGAACACGAGAGAGAGAGAGAGAGATCAAACACATAGCTACTGGTACATACCCTCAGCCCGGAGGGAGAACTACTCCCTCCTCGTCATGGAGAGCGCCGGGATGATGAAGATGGCCACCGGTGAAGGGTTCCCCCTCCAACAAGGTGCCGGAACGGGTCTAGATTGGTTTTCGGTGGCTACAGAGGCTTCTGGCGGCGGAACTCCCGATCTATTCTACTCCCAAAAGTTTTTAGGGTATATGGATATATATAGGAGGAAGGAGTACATCGGTGGATCTCCGGGCTGTCCATGAGGCAGGGGGGCGCGCCCAGGGGGTGGGCGCCCCCCCACCCTCGTGGGCAGCCCGGGACTCTTCTGGTTCATCTTCGATACTCCGTGGGCTTCTTCTGGTCCAAAAATAAGTTCCATGAAGTTTCAGGTCAATTGGACTCCGTTTGATTTTCCTTTTCTGCGATACTCTAAAACAAGGAAAAAACAGAAACTGGCACTGGGCTCTAGGTTAATAGGTTAGTCCCAAAAATCATATAAAATAGCATATAAATGCATATAAAACATCCAAGGTTGATAATATAATAGCATGGAACAATCAAAAATTATGGATACATTGGAGACGTATCAGACGCTTTGCTTGCAACTACACTAGTTGACTACCCCACCATTGAAAATGTACACGTATCCGGTTTGTGACTTGGAGTCATCCAGATCTGTGTCTAAGCTTGCATCGATGTAACCCTTTATGACGAGTTCTTCATCACCTCCATAAACAAGAAACATATCCTTAGTCCTTTTGAGGTACTTTAGGATATTCTTGACCGTTGTCCAGTGTTCCATGCCGGGATTACTTTGGTACCTCCCTACCAAACTTACGGCAAGGTTCACATTAGGTCTGGTACACAACATGGCATACATAATATACCCTATGGCTGAGGCATAGGGGATGCCACTCATCTTTTCTCTATCTTCTGCCGAGGTCGGGCATTGAGCCGTGCTCAATTTCACACCTTGCAATACAGGCAAGAACCCCTTCTTGGACTGATCCATATTGAACTTCTTCAATATCTTGTTAAGGTATGTGCTTTGTGAAAGACCAATGAGGCGTCTCGATCTATCTTTATAGATCTTGATGCCTAATATGTAAGCAACTTCTCCAATGTCCTTCATTGAAAAACACTTATTCAAGTAGGACTTTATGCTTTCCAAAAGATCTATATCATTTCCATCAATAGTATGTCATCCACATATAATATGAGAAATGCTACAGACCTCCCACTTACTTTCTTGTAAACACATGCTTCTCCATAAGTCTGCGTAAACCCAAATGCTTTGATCATCTCATCAAAGCGAATGTTCCAACTCCAAGATGCTTGCACCAGCCCATAGATTGAGTGCTGGAGCTTGCATACCTTGTCAGCATTCTTAGGATCGACAAAACCTTCCGGTTGCATCATATACAATTCTTCCTTAAGGAAACCATTAAGGAATGCCGTTTTGACGTCCATTTGCCATATCTCATAATCATAGAATGCGACAATTGCTAACATGATTCGAACGGACTTCAGCTTCGCTATGGGTGAGAAGGTCTCATCGTAGTCAATCCGTTGAACTTGTCAATAACCCTTAGCGACAAGCCGAGCCTTATAGATGGTCACGTTACCATCCGCGTCAGTCTTCTTCTTAAAGATCCATTTATTTTCTATGGCTTGCCGATCATCGGGCAAGTCAGTCAAAGTCCATACTTCGTTTTCATACATGGATCCTATCTCGGATTTCATGGCTTCAAGCCATTTGTTGGAATCCACGCCCGCCATTGCTTCTTCATAGTTTGAAGGTTCACCATTTTCTAACAACATGATTTCCAGGATAGGGTTGCCGTACCACTCTGGTGCGGAACGTGTCCTTGTGGACCTATGAAGTTCAGTAGCAACTTGATCTGAAGTGTCATGATCATCATCATTAACTTCCTCTCTAGTCGGTGCAGGCACCATAGAAACATCTTCCTGAGCTGCGCTACTTTCCGGTTCAAGAGGCAGTACCTCATCAAGTTCTACTTTCCTCCCACTTACTTCTTTCGAGAGAAACTCTTTCTCTAGAAAGGATCCATTCTTGGCAACAAAGATCTTGCCTTCGGATCTGAGGTAGAAGGTATACACGACAGTTTCCTTAGGGTATCCTATGAAGACGCATTTTTCTGACTTGGGTTCGAGCTTTTCAGGTTGAAGTTTCCTTAGGTTTCTTTCCAAACCATAATTCATACGGTGTCGTCTCAACGGATTTCGACGGAACCCTATTTAAAGTGAATGCGGTAGTCTCTAAAGCATAACCCCAAAATGATAGCGGTAGATCGGTAAGAAACATCATAGATCGCACCATATCCAATAGAGTGCGATTACGATGTTCGGACACACCATTTTGCTGAGGTGTTCCAGGCGGCGTGAGTTGTGAAACAATTCCACATTTCCTTAAGTGCGTGCCAAACTCGTGACTCGAGTATTCTCCTCCACGATCTGATCGTAAGAACTTTATTTTCCTGTCACGTTGATTCTCTATCTCACTCTGAAATTCCTTGAACTTTTGAAAGGTCTCAGACTTGTGTTTCATTAAGTAGACATACCCATATCTACTTAAGTCATCAATGAGGGTGAGAACATAACGATAGCCACCGCGAGCCTCAACGCTCATTGGACCGCACACATCAGTATGTATGATTTCCAATAAGTTGATTGCTCACTCCATTGTTCCGGAGAACGGAGTCTTGGTCATTTTGCCCATGAGGCATGGTTCGCACATGTTAAATGATTCATAATCAAGAGACTCCAAAAGTCCATCTGCATGGAGTTTCTTCATGCGTTTGACACCAATGTGACCAAGGCGGCAGCGCCACAAGTATGTGGGACTATCATTATCAACCTTACATCTTTTGGCATTCACACTGTGAATATGTGTAACATCACATTCGAGATTAAACAAAAATAAACCATTGACCAGCTAGGCATGACCATAAAACATATCTCTCTTATAAATGGAACAACCATTATTCTCGGATTTAAATGAGTAGCCATCTCACATTAAACGAGATCCAGATACAATGTTCATGCTCAAAGCTGGTACTAAATAGCAATTATTGAGGTTTAAAACTAATCCCGTAGGTAGATGTAGAGGGAGCATGCTGACGGTGATCACATCGACCTTGGAACCATTCCCGACGCGCATCGTTACCTCGTCCTTCGCCAGTCTCCGCTTATTCCGCAGCTCCTGTTTTGAGTTACAAATATGAGCAACCGCACCGGTATCAAATACCCATGAGCTACTATGAGTGTTGGTAAGGTACACATCAATAACATGTATATCACATATACCTTTGGCGTTGCCGGCCTTCTTATCCGCTAAGTACTTGGGGCAGTTCCGCTTCCAGTGACCATTTCCCTTACAATAAAAGCAATGAGTCTCGGGCCTGGGTTCATTCTTTGGCTTCATCCCGGCAACTGATTTACCGGGCGTGGCAACTCCCTTGCCATCCTTCTTGAAGTTCTTCTTACCCTTGCCTTTCTAGAAACTAGTAGTTTTATTCACCATCAACACTTGATGTTCCTTTTTTGATTTCCACCTCCGCTGATTTCAGCATTAAATATAACTCAGGAATGGACTTCTCCATCCCTTGCATATTGTAGTTCATCACAAAGCTCTTGTAGCTAGGTGGAAGTGACTGGAGGATCCTGTCAATGACCTAGTCATCTAGAAGAATAACTCCCAGCTGAGACAAGCGGTTGTGCAACCCAGACATTTTGAGTATATGCTCGCTGACAAAACTGTTTTCCTCCATCTTACAACTGTAGAACTTGTCGAAGACTTCATATCTCTCGACCCGGGCATGAGCTTGGAAAACTATTTTCAGCTCTTGGAACATCTCATATGCTCCGTGCTGCTCAAAATGCTTTTGGAGCCCCGGTTATAAGATGTAAAACATGCCGCACTGAACCAGGGAGTAATCATCACTACGCGACTGCCAGACGTTCATAACATCTTGAGTTGCTGGGAAAATGGGTGAGTCACCTGATGACCCACAAGTATAGGGGATCTATCGTAGTCCTTTCGATAAGTAAGAGTGTCGAACCCAACGAGGAGCAGAAGGAAATGATAAGCGGTTTTCAGCAAGGTATTCTCTGCAAGTACTGAAATAAGTGGTAACAGATAGTTTTGTGATAAGATAAATTGTAACAAGCAACAAGTAACAAAAGTAAATAAAGTGCAGAAAGGTGGCCCAATCCTTTTGTAGAAAAGGACAAGCCGGAACAAACTCTTATAATAGGAAAAGCGCTCCTGAGGACACATGGGAATATCGTCAAGCTAGTTTTCATCACGTTCATATGATTCGCGTTCGGTGCTTTGATAATTTGATATGTGGGTGGACCGGTGCTTGGGTGCTGTTCTTACTTGAACAAGCATCCCACTTATTATTAACCTCTATTGCAAGCATCCGCAACTACAACAAAAGTATTAAGGTAAACCTAACCATAGCATGAAACATATGGATCCAAATCAGTCCCTTACGAAGCAACACATAAACTAGGGTTTAAGCTTCTGTCACTCTAGCAACTCATCATCTACTTATTACTTCCTAATGCCTTCCTCTAGGCCCAAATAATGGTGAAGTGTTATGTAGTCGACGTTCACATAACACCACTAGAGGCTAGACAACATACATCTTATCAAAATATCAAACGAATACCAAATTCACATGACTACTAATAGCAAGACTTTTCCCTTGTCCTCAGGAACAAACGTAATTACTCACAAAGCATATTCATGTTCATAATCAGAGGGGTAATAATATGCATATAGGATCTGAACATATGATCTTCCACCAAATAAACCAACTAGCATCAACTACAAGGAGTAATCAACACTACTAGCAACCTACTAGCACCAATCCCGGACTTTGGGACAAGAATTGGATACAAGAGATGAACTAGGGTTTGGAGATGAGATGGTGCTGGTGAAGATTTTTCTTTATTTATTTTAAGACGTTCCGTGGAGTTTCAGGACTTTTGGAGTTGCGCAGAATAGGTCTCTAATATTTGCTCCTTTTCCAGCCCAGAATTCCAGCTGCCGGCATTCTCCCTCCTTATGTAAACCTTGTAAAATAAGAGATAGTAGCCATAAGTATTGTGACATGAAGTGAAATAACAGTCCATAATGCAATAAATATCAATATAAAAGCATGATGCAAAATGGACGTATCAACTCCCCAAGCTTAGACCTCGCTTGTCCTCAAGCGAAAAGCCGATAACAATAAATATGTCCTCATGTTTAAAGGTAGAGGCGTCGATAAAAATAAAATACGGACATGAAGGCATCATGATTATTCTCATAACAACAACATATATAGATTTTGTCATATGATTACTTATGTTCAAGTGATGATCTATTCACAATGCAAAAGTATAAATCATAAACCTTATTGGGCTCCGACAAACTATAATCTCAGTCATTGAAGCAATTGGAATTTATCATAACATCGGAAAGAGTCTATGTCAGAGCTTAAAAGCAAGTCCACATACTCAACTATCATTTAGTCCTTCATAATTGCTAACACTCACGCAATACTTGTGGTTCCGGAGTTTTAATCGGACACAGAGAAAGATAGGGGCTTATAGTTTTGCCCCACAACCTTTTACCTCAAGGGTAATGTCAACAATAATGGTTCATGCTCCCCTACATCCAATTAGATATATATATATATATATATATATATATATATATATATATATCATGTTCTTTCCAACATGCTGAGCTTGCCAAAGGATAAAATGAAAAAAGGAAAGGTGAAGATCACCGTGACTCTTGCATAAGGTAGAAGATAATAATAAAGGATAGGCCCTTCGCAGAGGGAAGCAGAGGTTGCCATGCGCTTTTATGGTTGGATGCATAAAATCTCAATGCAAAAGAACATCACTTTATATTGCCCCTTGTGATATGAACCTTTATTATGCAGTCCGTCGCTTTTATTACTTCCACATCACAAGATCGTATAAAGCTTATTTCTCCCACACCAATCAATCATACATATTTAGAGCAATTTTTATTGCTTTGCACCAATGACAACTTACTTGAAGGATCTTACTCAATCCATAGGTAGATATGGTGGACTCTCATGGCAAAACTGGTTTAAGGGTATTTGGAAGCACAAGTAGCATTTCTACTTGGTGCTGAGAATTTGGCTAGCATGAGGGGGAAAGGCAAGCTCAACAGGTTAGAGGATCCATGACAACATACTTTATCTCAGATATAAGAAAGACATAACTCATTACGTTGTCTTCCTTGTCCAACATCAACTCTTTAGCATGTCATATTTTAATGAGTGCTCCCAATCATAAAAGATGTCAACGATAATATATCTATATGTGAAACCTCTCTTTCCTTATTACTTCCTATTAATTACAACAATGACCAAAGCTATGTCTGCCAACTCCCAACAACTTTTAATCATCATACTCTTTCTATGTGAAGTCATTACTCTCAATAAGATCAATATGAACTTTTTGTTTCTTTTTATTCTTTTCTTCCTTCTTTTATTCACCCAAGATCATGGAAAAATAATCAAGCCCTTGACTCAACACTAATCTTTATTATATATAACTCACGGACTCGATTACAAAGAGAGATCATAAAGCAAAACTCAAAACTAGATCATGCCATAAACTTTATTCTACTAGATCAAGATACTACTAATAAGATTGAACTATGAAAAACGATAAAGATAGGAGTTGTGATGGTGATACGATACCGGGGCACCTCCCCCAAGCTTGGCAGTTTCCAAGGGGAGTGCCCATACCCATGTGATTATATCTCCTTGGTTGGTGAAGAAGGCGGAGGTGACGGATAATCGCACATCGAGTGTAAGAGGTCCTCCAGCTTGCGAATGATGCCCTTGAGTGCGACAATATGCTCCTTCAACAAAATATTTTCTTGTGTGAGATACTTGTTTTGTATACGAGCTAACTCAATCATCTTGAAAGCTTCGATCTCAGTTGGGGTAAGATGGTTATGATCAAGTTGAAGGATGTCTTTTGCTGCCGGAGCTTGATCCTTCGTGGCTTTCTTGACACTTTCATACTTGTTGACCCTCGTGGGTTCTTCCCTCTTCAGATCTATCTTCATTAGCCAAGCATCGTTGTCACCATTGTTGGAGGAGGGGGACAACATGATGCCTAGTCTGGAAAACCCTGACAGAAAACAGCTCGAAACAAGAACAGAGGAGGTTTGCATGATACGGGAGTCAAAACCTTCGGGAGATTATATAATGAATTTTTACCGACCAAAATACGTATCGTGCAAGAAAACAGAGTCCGGAGGGCACACGAGGTGCTCACGAGGTAGGGGAGCGCGCCCAGGGGGGTAGGGCGCGCCCACCACCCTCGTGTCCTTCCCGGACTGCTACTTATTTTTCTATTTTTCTAAATATTCCAAAACAGAGAAATATTGCCTGAAAAATTGTTTTGGAGTCGGTTTACTTACCGTACCACATACCTATTCCTTTTCGAAGTCTGAAACGTTCCGGAAAGTGTCCCTTATGTATTCCTCCGGGGTTACGGTTTCAATAATATTGGTTTCAACATTTATGGGATTACCTGAGATATAATGTTTGATTCTTTGACCATTTACCACCTTCGGATTTGTGCCCTCGAAGTTGTTGATTTTTATGGCACCGGAACGATAGACCTCTTCGATAACATAGGGGCCTTCCCATTTAGAGAGAAGTTTTCCTACAAAAAATCTTAAACGAGAGTTGTATAGCAATACATAATCACCTACATTAAACTCATGCTTTTGTATCCTTTTGTCATGCCATCTTTTAACTTTTTCTTTAAACAACTTGGCATTTTCATAAGCCTGGGTTCTCCATTCATCAAGTGAGCTAATATCAAATAACCTCTTCACACCGGCAAGTTTGAAATCATAGTTAAGCTCTTTAATAGCCCAATATGCCTTATGTTCTAGTTCGAGAGGTAAGTGACATGCTTTTCCATAAACCATTTTATACGGAGACATACCCATAGGATTTTTATATGCAGTTCTATAGGCCCATAATGCATCATCAAGTTTTTTAGACCAATTCTTTCTAGACCTATTAACAGTCTTTTGCAAAATTAATTTGAGCTCTCTATTGCTCAACTCTACTTGACCACTAGACTGTGGGCGATAAGCAGATGCAGTTCTATGATTAACATCATATTTAGCAAGCATTTTACGGAAGGCACCATGAATAAAGTGTGAACCACCATCAGTCATTAAATATCTAGGGACTCCAAACCTCGGAAAAATAACTTCTTTAAGCATTTTAATAGAAGTGTTATGATCAGCACTACTAGTTGGAATAGCTTCTACCCACTTAGTAACGTAATCAACAGCAACTAGAATATGTGTGTATCCATTAGAGGCAGGAAAAGGTCCCATATAATCAAAGCCCCAAACATCAAATGGTTCAATAACAAGTCAATAATTCATAGGCATTTCTTGACGTCTACTAATATTACCAATTCTTTGACATTCATCATAAGACAAGACAAACTTACAGGCATCCTTGAAGAGAGTAGGCCAATAAAAACTAGATTGCAATACCTTATGTGCAGTTCTATCTCCAGCGTGGTGTCCTCCATAAGACTCGGAATGACACTTGCGTAGGATCTGTTCCTGTTCATGCTCAGGTACACAACGTCTAATAACACCATCTACTCCTTCTTTATAAAGATGTGGGTCATCCCAAAAGTAATGTCTCAAATCATAGAATAACTTTTTCTTTTGCTGGTATGTGAAGCTAGGTGGTATAAACTTGGCAACAATATAATTAGCATAATCAGCATACCATGGAGTACTACGAGAAGTACTTATAACATTTAATTGTTCATCAGGAAAGTTATCATTAATAGGTAGTGGGTCATCAAAATTCTAACCTAGACAAGTTGTCTGCAACAGGGGTTCTCAGCTCCCTTTCTATCAACAATATGCAAATCAAATTCTTGTAGCAAGAGAACCCATCTAATAAGTCTAGGTTTAGCATCTTTCTTTTCCATAAGGTATTTAATAGCAGCATGATGAGTTTGAATAGTTACTTTAGAATCAACAATATAAGGTCTGAACTTATCACAAGCAAATACAACTGCTAAAAGCTCCTTTTCAGTAGTAGCATAATTTCTTTGAGCATTGTCTAGAGTCTTACTAGCATAATGAATAACATTTAATTTCTTATCAACTCTTTGCCCTAGAATAACACCTACAGCATAATCACTAGCATCACACATAATTTCAAAGGGTAAATCCCAATCAGGTGGCTGAACAACAGGTGCAGAGACTAATGCTTTCTTAAGTATTTCAAATGCTTCTACACAATCATCATCAAAGACAAATGGTATATCTTTTTGCAATAAATTAGTCAGAGGCCGAGAAATTTTTGAGAAGTCCTTAATGAACCTCCTGTAAAATCTGGCATGACCAAGGAAACTTCTTATACCTTTAATGTCCTTGGGACATGGCATCTTTTCAATAGCATCAACCTTGGCTTTATCAACTTCAATACCTCTTTCAGAAACTTTGTGCCCCAAGACAATACCTTCATTAACCATAAAGTGGCACTTTTTCCAATTCAAGACAAGATTAGTTTCTTCACATCTCTGCAAAACTCGATCAAGATTGCTCAAGCAATCATCAAAAGAGGAACCATAGATGGAAAAATCATCCATGAAAACCTCACAAATCTTTTCACAAAAGTCAGAGAATATAGCCATCATGCATCTTTGAAAGGTAGCAGGTGCATTACATAAACCAAAAGGCATACGTCTATAAGCAAAAGTACCAAAAGAGCATGTAAAAGTAGTCTTTGATTGATCTCTAGCCGACATAGGTATTTGAGAGAAACCAGAATAACCATCTAGAATGCAATAGTGTGTATGCTTGCATAATCTTTCTAGCATTTGATCAATAAAAGGTAAGGGGTAATGATCTTTCTTAGTAGCTTTATTTAATTTGCGGAAATCAATTACCATCCTATAACCTGTGATAATTCTTTATGGAATCAATTCATCTTTATCATTAGGAACAACAGTGATACCTCCCTTCTTAGGGACACAATGGACAGGACTTACCCACTCACTATCAGCAACGGGATAGATTATACCTGCCTCCAGAAGCTTTAGTATTTGTTTTCTTACCACTTCTTTCATTTTAGGATTCAGACGTCGTTGAGGATCACGAATTGGTTTGGCATCCGCTTCCAAATTTATTTTATGTTGACATAGAGTGGGACTAATGCCCTTAAGATCATCAAGAGTACATCCAATAGCAGCACGATGCTTCTTCAGAGTTTTCAATAATCTTTCTTCTTCATGCTCTGAAAGGTTAGCACTAATAATAATATGATATATCTTCTTTTCATCAAGATAAGCATATTTAAGATTATCAGGCAAAGGTTTAAGCTCAAACACGGGATCACCCTTGGGTGGAGGAGGATCCCCTAAAATTTCAACAGGCAAATTGTGTTGCACAATAGGTTCCTGTTTAAAGAATACTTCATCTATTTCCCTTCTTTCATTCATGAACATATCATTTTCATGGTCTAGCAAATAGTGTTCTAAAGGATCACTAGGAGGTACGGCAATAGAAGCAAGACCAATAATTTCATCCTTACTAGGTAATTCTTCCTCACGATGTTGTTTACTAAATTTAGAGAAATTAAATTCATGAACCATATCACCTAAGCCAATAGTAACAACATTCTTTTCGCAATCTATCCTAGCATTAACAGTGTTCAAGAAGGGTCTACCAAATATAATGGGACAAAAGCTATCTTGCGGAGAAGTAAGAACACGAAAATCAGCAGGATATTTAGTTTTCCCACACAAGACTTCAACATCTCTAACAATTCCAATTGGTGAAGTAGTATCTCTATTGGCAAGTTTAATTGTGACATCAATACCTTCTAACTCAGCAGGTGCAATTTCATTCTTAATTTCTTCGTATAAAGTATGCGGTATAACACTAGCACTCGCACCCATATCACATAAGCCATGATAACAATGATCTCCTATTTTAACAGAAATAACAGGCACGCCTACCATAGGTCTATGTTTATCTTTAGCACAAGGTTTAGCAACTCTAGCAGTTTCACCTTCTAACTGAATAACATGCCCATCAATATTATCAGACAAGAGATCTTTAACAATAGCAGTATTAGGTTCTACTTTAACTTGCTCAGGAGGTGTATAAGTTCTAATATTGCTTTTACGGACAACAGTTGAAGCTTTAGCATGATCCTTTATTCTAACAGGGAAAGGGGGTTTCTCAACATAAGAAGTAGGAACAATAGGATCATTATAAGTGACAGTCTTTTCTTCAACTTTAATAGGTGCAGCTACTTTTACTTCTATGGGAGGATGATATTTAAACCACTTCTCCTTAGGGAGATCAACATAAGTAGCAAAAGATTCACAGAAAGAAGCTACTATCTCAGAGTCAAGTCCATATTTAGTGCTAAACTTACGGAAAATATCAGTTTCCATAAAAGATTTAACACAATCAAACTTAGGTGTCATACCTGACTCCTTACCTTCATCGAGGTCGCAATCTTCAGAGTTGCGTCTAATTCTATCCAATAAATTCCATCTGAATTCAATAGTCTTCATCATAAAAGAGCCAGCACAAGAAGTATCGAGCATGGTGCGATTGTTATCAGAAAGCCGAGCATATAAATTTTGAATAATCATTTCTCTTGAGAGCTCATGGTTGGGGCATGAATACAACATTGATTTAAGCCCCCCCAAGCTTGAGCGATGCTTTCTCCTTCGCGAGGCCAGAAATTATATATATAATTGCGATCACGATGAACAAGATGCATATGGTAATACTTTTGATGAAATTCCAATTTCAATCTTTTATAGTCCCATGATCTCATATCATCACATAGCCTATACCATATCAATGTGTATCCCTTCAAAGATAAAGGGAAGACCTTCTTCTTAGCAACATCATCGGGTATACCTGCAAGCTTAAATAATCCACAAACTTCATCCACATATATTAAGTGCTCATCAGGATGCTTTGTTCCATCTCCTGTAAAAGGGTTAGCCAACAGTTTCTCCATCATACCCAAAGGAAATTCAAAAGGAGTTTCATTTTCAATAGGTTCAGTAGGTTGAGGAGCAGCTCTTTGCTCTATTGGACGGGGTGAAGATACCCCAAACAAGCCCCTCAGAGAATTACTTTCCATAGTAACAAGTGACAGTAAATTTCAGCACACTATATAAATTTTTCCGTACCAAATTCCACCTACCAAAGGCGCTACACTCCCCGGCAACGGTGCCAGAAAAGAGTCTTGATGACCCACAAGTATAGGGGATCTATCATAGTCCTTTCGATAAGTAAGAGTGTCGAACCCAACGAGGAGCAGAAGGAACTGATAAGCGGTTTTCAGCAAGGTATTCTCTACAAGTACTGAAATAAGTGGTAACAGATAGTTTTGTGATAAGATAAATTGTAACGAGCAACAAGTAACAAAAGTAAATAAAGTGCAGCAAGGTGGCCCAATCCTTTTGTAGCAAAGGACAAGCCGGAACAAACTCTTATAATAGGAAAAGCGCTCCCGAGGACACATGGGAATATCGTCAAGCTAGTTTTCATCATGTTCATATGATTCGTGTTCGGTACTTTGATAATTTGATATGTGGGTGGACCGGTGCTTGGGTGCTGTTCTTACTTGAACAAGCATTCCACTTATGATTAACCTCTATTGTAAGCATCCGCAACTACAACAAAAGTATTAAGGTAAACCTAACCATAGCATGAAACATATGGATCCAAATCAGCCCCTTACGAAGCAACGCATAAACTAGGGTTTAAGCTTCTGTCACTCTAGCAACCCATCATCTACTTATTACTTCCCAATGCCTTCCTCTAGGCCAAAATAATGGTGAAGTTTTATGTAGTCGACATTCACATAACACCACTAGAGGCTAGACAACATACATCTTATCAAAATATCAAACGAATACCAAATTCACATGACTACTAATAGCAAGACTTCTCCCTTTTCCTCGGGAACAAACGTAATTACTCACAAAGAATATTCATGTTCATAATCATAGGGGTAATAATATGCATATAGGATCTGAACATATGATCTTCCACCAAATAAACCAACTAGCATCAACTACAAGGAGTAATCAACACTACTAGCAACCTACTAGCACCAATCCCGGACTTTGGGACAAGAATTGGATACAAGATATGAACTAGGGTTTGGAGATGAGATGGTGCTGGTGAAGATGTTGATGGAGATTGCCCTCTCCCGATGAGAGGAGCGTTGGTGATGATTTCCCCCTCCCGTAGGGAAGTTTCCCTGGCAGAACAGCTCTGCCGGAGCTCTAGATTGGATCCGCCAAGGTTCCGCCTCGTGGCGGCGGAGTCTCGTCCCGAAAATTTCCTCCCTATTTTTTTTCTCATCAAAAGACTTCATATAGGAGAAGATGGGCGTCGGAGAGCCACCAGGGGGCCCACAAGGTAGGGGGGCGCACCCTAGGGGGGGGGGGCGCCCCCACCCTTGTGAGTAGGGTGTGGGCCCCCTGGCCTTCATCTTTGGCGAGGATTTTTCTTTATTTTTTTAAGACATTCCGTGGAGTTTCAGGAATTTTGGAGTTGCGTAGAATAGGTCTCTAATATTTGCTCCTTTTCCAGCCCAGAATTCCAGCTGCCGGCATTCTCCCTACTTATGTAAACCTTGTAAAATAAGAGAGAATAGCCATAAGTATTGTGACATAAAGTGAAATAACAGTCCATAATGCAATAAATATCGATATAAAAGCATGATGCAAAATGGACGTATCATCACCTAGCGGTGCTTCAAGGACATATGATTTCTTAACAGCTATGAGGATGATCCTCAAGTTACGGACCCAATCCGTATAGTTGCTACCATCGTCTTTCAGCTTGGTTTTCTCTAGGAATGCGTTGAAGTTGAGGGCAACATTAGCGTGGCTCATTTGATCTACAAGACATATTGTAAAGACATTCTAGACTAAGTTCATGATAATTAAGTTCATCTAATCAAATTATTTAATGAACTCCCACTCAGACAGACATCCCTCTAGTCATCCAAGTGATACATGATCCAAATCGACTAGGCCGTGTCCGATCATCACGTGAGACGGACTAGTCATCAATGAGATCCAGTAGTGGGTCAGATCAACTCCAGTTAACCCGTTCCCTAACAGAGCATTAATCCTTTTGATGGAGGGTATCAGCCTCTTGCGTTCAACGGCAGTAAGCTTGTCGGCAAGCACGAACTTGGAGTCAAGACGATCGGGGCGATAACCCAACAGTGGCATCTCGTTTGCCGGTGAAATGTCTTGACAGTAGAACCAAGTCTGGTTCCAGTCCTTTGGGTGACTTGGTAAGACTATGAGAGGGAAGAGAGCACCCTGCTGGCGCTGAATTGAGATGCCTCCAAGCTCTAAGCTAAGGCCATTGGTGCATTCGTTTTGCCGGTTCAGATAAAAGTATTCTCTAAACAACTTCACGGTCAGCTCTTGTTGAAGATACACCTCACAGAGCACTTGGAAGTTACAGATGTTAGATATGGAATTGGGCCTGATATCTTGATGTAGCGACCAGACCTCAAACAGTCTGATCTCTGTGCTCCGGTGTCATCCCTGGATCAGTAATGCTGACACCACACAGTACTCGGAGGATTTATAACAGAGTAGCAATCACACACTTCTTACATCGAGTGTCTAAATAGAGAACTTATTACAATAAATATGGCTTAAGGCCATCTAATAACAATAACAGCGGAAGGCTTGGAAGATAAGTGAGTCCATCAACTCCAATGGCGTCACTGAGTATAGAACCACGACCTAAAAAACTCCTTAATCATCGTCTAAAAAGTCTGCAACATTAACGTTGCAGCCCGAAATGGGTCAGCACATGGAATATGCTGGCAAGGTAACACATAGAGAGTAATGGAATGAAACAACTATACTATATGCATATCTGGCTGGTGGAAAGCTCTATGGTTACAGTTTTGCGTAAAGCCAATTTTTCCCTACTTCAAAGGAATAAATTTATTTAACTATCATGGTAGTTGTTAAACATTGAGAACGGCTGACAGCATTCTCAATCCCAATTAAGCATCATCATTAAACAAAACACAACAAAATTAATTTAGAGTAACATGTTGAGATTCACATGATAATCCAAGTACTAGATACTCAAGGTTGTCCATAACCGGGGACACGGCTAACCATGATTAGTTTATTACACTCTGCAGAGGTTTGCACACTTTTCCCCACAAGACTCGATCGCCTCCGTTTGGTTTCTCGCACTACATGGTGTTTGAGAAGACGGATGACCGAGACATAGTCTTTCAGAAGCGCTAGCACCTTATGATCGGGTAGACCGTACCACCTACATCCCCTACATCTGCTAGTCTACTACTGTAAGAGTTCGCATGACTTAGTCAACTATGCTAGAGCCCATAATAGCTTGTGGCTGCACACAGAAGTTTCTAGTATGAATAGTCTCATGATCCCTTTGAGTCTAGGTGGCGGTCCAAAAGAAAACAGGCAAGTCCTGGAATACCCAGGTGCCTCAATCCACCCAGATGTGTGTTTAAGTTGCCACCTTAGATAAACCATCAATTAACAAACTCACATCTGTCATGGATATCACTCACCCAATCCACGTCTACTAGCATAGCATGGCATAATAAGCAAACGTAGAAGTAACTCCCAAAGGTTTGATAATAAACAGGTAATAGGTACTACCTCAACTACTTCCCATCCCACAATTTAATTAGATCCTAATCATGCAATGTGTGAGGATTGATCTAATGCAATAAAACTGGGTAGTAGGAAAGGTATGATCAAAGTGTTACTTGCCTTGCTGATGATCCGGGAAACCTAGCGATTCGAAGTAACAAGCCGCGCACTCTGGGTATTCTATCGCAGACAAACAGATAAGCATACAATAAGTACTAATCTAATGCACAGGTAAAAGTCAAATAAGAGATCTAACCAGAAGGTTCAACTTAAGAACTCCGGTTTGCAAAAAGAATCAAATCGAACGAAGCAACGAAAGTCAAACGGCGAAAGAAAACAACTTCGTTCTACTAATCTGGATCTAAGGCAAATTTTATAGTATCAAAAACTTGTTTAAGTTGGTTAAACAGATAGAGGGTTTTGAGATGAAACTCCAGGCGCTTGAATCGCCTAATTCCGATAAACGAGCGAAAAGTTATACTAAAACGAAAATCGGATCAGGAATCACGATCAAAAAATCGCGGATTAAATCCGAGAAAAGAAAAACGACGAACGTTCATTAGAATGAACGGACGGACGAACGCTCGCTATTTAAAAAAATCGAAAAAAACGATCTATTTAAAAAAACTGAAACGAAACTAAAAAAACCGACGGAAAAACCGAACGGTTTTTCGAAAAAAATAAAATAAAAAAAACTGGCGCGGAAATCGAGACGACCTCGGGCGGCGTGTTGGCGGCGGGCGGCGCGGCGGCGGGGCGGCGCTAGGGGCGGCTCGGCTAGGGTTTGGCTGGGGCTGGGCCTCCCCCCGGCTTATATAGCCTAGTCGGGCCGGAGTCCGGGTCGGACACAGCCCGTTAGGCCGGTTCGTTTTTTTAAATAATTACGTGCGGAAGAAAAATAAAAAGAAATACTAAACGGACTCGAAAAATCCTGAAATAAATTTTCCCGGGATTCTAAAATCAAGCCGCACAAGGTGAACATTTATTTGGGGCCTAAATGCAATTTTGAAAAACGCACATTTTTCCTAAATTCAAATAAAATAACGAAAAACTCCGAAACAAAATCTTATTTGATTTTCTTATTAAATCCTCAATATTTCTTTATTTTGGGAAAGTCATTTTATTCCCTCATATTTTTGTAATAGAAATAATTGACGATAAAATAACAAAATCAAATTATCCTATTCTCAAAATTTGAGAAAACTCAAATATGAAAATAATGAAATCCCCAACTCTCTCTGAGGGAGTCCTGGATTAGGGGGTGTTCGGGTAGCCGGACTATACCTTCAGGCGGACTCCTGGACTATGAAGATACAAGATTGAAGACTTCGTCCCTTGTCCGGATGGGACTTTCCTTGGCGTGGAAGGCAAGCTTGGCGATGCGGATATTCAAGATCTCCTACCATTGTAACCGACTCTATGTAACCCTAACCCTATCCGGTGTCTATATAAATCGGAGGGTTGTAGTCCGTAGGAAATCAACTCCATATACAACAATCATACCATAGGCTAGCTTCTAGGGTTTAGCCTCCTTGATCTCGTGGTAGATCTACTCTTGTACTACCCATATCATCAATATTAATCAAGCAGGACATAGGGTTTTACCTCCATCAAGAGGGCCCGAACCTGGGTAAAACATCGTGTTCCCTGCCTCCTATTACCATTTGGCCTAGACTCACAGTTCGGGACCCACTACCAGAGATCCACCGGTTTTGACACCGACATTGGTGCTTTCATTGAGAGTTCCTCTGTGTCGTCGCCTTTAGGCCCGATGACTCCTTTGATCATCAACAACGATGCGGTCCAGGGTGAGACTTTTCTCCCCAGACAGATCTTCGTCTTCGGCAGCTTCGCTCTGCGGGCCAATTTGCTCGGCCACCTGGAGCAGATTGAAAGCTACGCCCCTGGCCATCAAGTCAGGTTTGGAAGCTTAAACTACACGGCTGACATCCACGGAGACTTGATCTTCGACGGGCTCGAGCCACGGCCAAGCACGCCGCACTATCTCGAGGGGCATGATCTAGCTCTGCCCCCGGACAGTGTCCTGGAGGCCGCACACGCATCGCTTCCAACCCCTAACTCGGAGCCTATTGCGCCAATCGAGGATGAGATGTTGGACGTCACCTTCGGGGCTGCGATCCCGAAAGCGATCGAGCCGAACGCTAGCCCCGCACTCTGCACGACCCGTGACTCCGAGGATCCGGACTCCTCCCCGGACTCCGAACCCCCCGCGCCCCTGCCAATCGAATCCGATTGGGCGCCGATAATGGAGTTCACCGCCGCAAACATCTTTCAGCATTCGCCTTTTGGCGACATCCTGAATTCTCTTAAGTCTCTCTCTCTTTATCAGGAGAGCCCTGGCCGGACTACGGTCAGCGAGGGTGGGATACGGACGATGAGGAAACTCAAAGCCCACCCACCATCCACTTTGTAGCCACTGTCGACGATCTAATGGACATGCTTGACTTCAGCTCCGAAGACATCGACGGCATGGACGACGATGTAGGAGACGAACAGGAACCAGCACCTGTAGGGCGCTGAAAGGCCACCTCGTCATATGACATATATATGGTGGATACTCCAAAAGGTGGAGATGGCGATGGAACAGTGGGGGATGACGCCCCCAAGAAACAGCTAAAGCGCCGGCGTCAGCGGCGCCGCTCTAAATACCGCCAAAGCAAAAACGGTGATTCCGGCACGGGAGATAATACTACCCCGGATAGTGCCGAAGAACACCCACCTCAGCAAGATTCGGCACAGGAAGATGGAGAAGCCAGCCCTCATGAGAGAGCGGCAGACCGAGAGGTCGAGGATGATAACTATACGCCTCCCTCCGAAGACGAGGCAAGCCTCGATGACGACGAATTCGTCATACCATCAGACCCCCGCCGAACAAGAGCGTTTTAAACGCAGGCTTTTAGCCACGGCAAGCAGCCTCAAGAAAAAGCAGCAACAGCTTAGAGCTGCCCAAGATTTGCTAGCTGACAGATGGACTGAAGTCCTTGCAGCCGAAGAGTATGAACTCGAACGGCCCTCCAAGAGTTACCCGAAGCGCGGGCCGCTACCCCGATCAGAGGAGGAAGCACCTACATCACCAGCGCATGACATGGCAGACCGGCCACCTCGCGGCCGCGATAGAGAGGCCTGTCGGCCCTCCACCCAAGCCATGCCCCGCCGCCGCTCAACTAAGGCACGGGAAAATGCGCCCGACCTGCGAGACATACTGGAGGATAAGGCAAGACAAACAAGATCGATCTATGGATCACGCAGGCGCCCTACGGCATGTGACAATGATCTTCACTCTGGATACAACAAATCCGGCCGGGCCGAACACAACAGACATAGCTCTTCCGAGCTGCATCATGATATAGCCCAGTACAGAGGCGCCGCACACCCGCTATGCTTCATGAATGAAGTAATGGATCATAAAATCCCAGAGGGTTTCAAACCCGTAAACATCGAATCATACGATGGCACAACAGATCCGGCGGTATGGATCGAGGATTATCTCCTTCACATCCACATGGCACGCGGCGATGATCTACACGCCATCAAATACCTCCCGCTCAAACTTAAAGGACCGGCCCAGCATTGGCTTAACAGCTTGCCAGCAGACTCAATCGGTTCTTGGGAGGACATGGAAGCCACATTCCTCGACAACTTCCAGGGCACTTACGTGCGACCACCGGATGCCGACGACTTAAGCCACATAATTCAGCAGCCAGAGGAATCGGCCAGAAAATTCTGGACACGGTTCCTAACAAAGAAAAACCAGATAGTCGACTGTCCGGACGCAGAGGCCCTAGCAGCCTTCAAGCATAACATCCGCGACGAGTGGCTTGCCCGGCACCTGGGACAGGAAAAGCCGAAATCCATGGCAGCCCTCACGACACTCATGACCCGCTTTTGCGCGGGAGAAGACAGCTGGCTAGCTCACAGTAACAACTTATCAAAGAACCCTGGTAATTCGGATACCAAGGACAAAAGTGGCAGGACACGTCGGAATAAGCAAAAACGCCGCGTTAGCAGCGACAGCAATGAAGACACGGCAGTCAATGCCGGATTCAAAGGCTATAAATCCGGTCAGCAGAAAAAGCCATTCAAAAAGAATACTCAGGGCCCGTCCAGTTTGGACCGAATACTCGATCGCTTGTGCCAGATACATGGCACCCCCGAAAGGCCAGCCAATCACACTAACAGGGATTGTTGGGTGTTCAAGCAGGCAGGCAAGTTAAGGGCCGAAAACAGAGACAAGGGGCTGCACAGCGACGACGAGGAGCCCAAGCCGCCGAACAACAATGGACAGAAGGGCTTTCCCCCACAAGTGCGGACGGTGAACATGATATACGCAACCCACATTCCCAAGCGGGAGCGGAAGCGTGCGCTACGGGACGTATACGCGATGGAGCCAGTCGCCCCAAAGTTCAACCCATGGTCCTCCTGCCCGATCACTTTTGATCGAAGGGACCATCCCACTAGCATCCGTCATGGCGGCTTCACCGCATTGGTTCTCGACCCAATCATCGACGGATTTCATCTCACAAGAGTCCTCATGGACGGCGGCAGTAGCCTGAACCTGCTTTATCAGGATACAGTGCGGAAAATGGGCATAGATCCCTCAAGGATTAAGCCCACAAGAACGACCTTTAAAGGTGTTATACCAGGTGTAGAAGCCAACTGTACAGGCTCAGTAACACTTGACGTGGTCTTCGGATCCCCGGACAATTTCCGAAGCGAAGAGTTAATCTTTGATATAGTCCCGTTTCGCAGTGGCTATCACGCCCTGCTCGGACGAACCGCAGTCGCAAAGTTCAATGTGGTGCCGCACTTCGCATATCTCAAGCTCAAGATGCCAGGCCCTCGAGGAGTAATTACGGTCTACGGAAACACCGAACGCACCCTCCGTACGGAGGAGCATACGGCGGCTCTCCAGTCCGGCCATTAAAAAGCCAGACACTGCCAAGCGTGCCCGGAGTAACCCACAGCAGGACCGCCTGACACACTCTAAGCAAGCGTAACAATGCGGCCCCAACCCCAGCTTTCGCGACATGGCGAAACCAGTACCTCGCGTACATAACTACGCCCTTGAAATACCATGCGCACAGGGGAAGGGGCACAATAATGGCACGCCCAAAATACGGCTTAAAACGTACTAGGGGCTGCCGAATTCTTTTTTTAATTTTTTCTTACTTTGAGGACTCCATACTTCGGACGACCTATTCGGCAATTCGACTGCCGCACAAACGATGCATGATCCAGGGAGGCAGACAAGCCATGCCGCATTATGGAACTCCCAGGTGGTCTCTGTTACGAGCGGTATACCTGTTTTAAATACAATTCCGCGGCCTGCCCCTGGTCAGGACATATTGAATAGTCCAATATCTTTCGCTTACCGCACTATTTGTATCGTTCGGCTTTGATAAATAGCCTCTCTATAAACAATGCTTAGCTTCTAGTCTTTTTTTGCATTATCTTCTTTTCACATTTATGTTTATTAAATGACATGATTGCACCCGTACACCATGGTACAGCAAACATGCCAGGGGCTTCAGTACCCCTCATAATGGTGTGAGAAGTCCGTACACTTTCACAAGTGCGTCACCCCGAACTTATAGCACTATATGCATCGGCTCCGAATCATGATTTGGGTCAATAGTTGGGTTTGCCCGGCTCCTATGTTTTGGTGCCTTACGTTCCGCTCTATCGGCTAAGGTAGCACTAGGAGAACCACTGCGATTGTGCCCCGGTTCAGCTGGGTTAAGCACCTCAGTGGAGAAAGCTAAAACTGACTGTCATGATGTGGCGAGAGACCGGTCGCTGTTCGAGAGGTTTTTCGAGTCCCTAAAGGCTTATGCCGCTTCAAGCGAGGAGCTGGCTTTGTCCGACCAAGGCGTGGATATGAACTCGGTCTTCCGAACTAGGGGCTTCGCCGAAATTTAAAATTATAGAGTTCTATGGCTAAGTGAGAGTGTTCAAGCATTATAGTCCGATTGCCTGGTTCGTTGTGCTGAGCGCTCCCTCGAAGGACCCAACTATGGGAAAAAGAGCGCTCAGGTTTATCCCGAACACCCCAGCACTAGTGGCATGGGGGCAGAAGCCGACGACTGGCCATCTCTCAATTTTTGATAAACGGCCGCACAAAAAGTAATATTTTAAATTCAATAAGCATTGCTTAGCGCATATGAACAAGTTTTCAGCGCACAGGATAAACACGAGCGAGTTCATTCAAACATCACATCCTTGGTACATTCATCCGCCACAAGGCGGGCACCTGCAAGAACATCCTTGTAGTAGTTCTCGGGCTTGCGATGCTCCTTCCCCGGTGGCGGCCCGTCCTTCACAAGCTTCTCACCGTCCAGCTTACCCCAGTGCACCTTCGCACGGGCAAGGGCCCGACGGGCACCTTCGATGCAGACAGAGCGCTTGATGACCTCAAGCCTCGGACAGGCCTCCACCGGCCGCCGCACCAGCCCAAAATAGCTCCCTGGCAGGGCCTCTCCGGGCCACAGCTGAACTATGAAGCCCTTCATGGCCTGCTCGGCCGCCTTGTGGAGCTCGACCAGCTATTTCAGCTGGTCGCTCAAGGGCATAGGGTGTCCGGCCTCAGAATACTGAGACCAGAACACCTTCTTCATCGAGCTACCCTCTTCAGCTCGGTAGAATGCGGCGGCATCGGATACGCTGCAGGGAAGATCTGCGAATGCCCCTGGAGAGCTCCAGATTCGGGTAAGTAACAGGTAGTTCACTTTTGTATTTCTTCTTTGCATAAAGAATGCCTTACCCACTGCTATCTTCCTCATCTCCTCCAACTCTTGGAGGGCCTTTTGGGCTTCGGCCTTGGCAGACTTGGCAGTCTCTAGGGCTGTTGCAAGCTCGGATGCTTGTGCCTTCGACTCCAGCTCCAAACTCTCATGTTTTTTCATGAGAGCCTGAAGCTCTTGCTGCACCTCGCCGACCTGAGCCCCAAGTCTGTCTCGCTCAGTGCGCTCCGCGGTCGTTTTCTTTTCGGCCTCAGACAGCGCCTGCTTAAGGGTCGCCACCTCAGTCGTGGCCCCTACAATAAGCAGTACAATCCTGTTACTCTTTTTGCAATCAAGCCTTTTTATAGGCACTTTTCCTGTAAGGTATTTCTTACCTTCTTCCTCCTCGAGCCGCCGCTTGGCAAGGCCGAGCTCTTGCTCGGTCCGCTCGAGGTCCTGCTTCAGGACACCCACCTCCGCAGTCAGTGCGGCGGTGGATAGCAGCGAAGCCTGCATACGCATATTGACACTTTTATTTTAGACTCCTGCAAATTTAATAGATCCTCTATTCGGCTTTTCTTTCCGAATGCCAAACAGAGCATCAGGGGCTACTGTCTATGCGGCAATATTTTTACTTACCTCGATGCCTGTTAGAAGGCTAGCGCAAGCTTCAGTCAGTCCGCTCTTGGCGGACTGAACCTTCTGGATCACCGTACTCATAATAGTACGGTGCCGCTCATCGATGGAGGCGTCGTCAAGCACCTCCAGCAGATTGTCTGGCACCTCCGGTTGGATGGAGGCCGCCGGCTCAGAAGGCTTGCTCCTCTTGGAAGGATTTCGCCTACCGCGGTCCGGAACTGTGGAAGATTCCGGCGCGGTGTCCGGCACAAAGCCGGACTAAGAGCCCTGGGGAGCCTTATCCCCTTCACTCCCGGAGTCCGGGAGGTTGCCTTGCGGCTCCTCCAGGACCACCTCCTCCTGCCCTGGAGCTTATCGCGACGCCACTTCGGCGTCGTCTGCAGTGCGGGGGGAGACAGCGGGCGGAACTGAGTTCACGTCCGATGAGTCCAGGGAGCCGCCCGACGATTCGTCAAATTCGGCCCGGGGCGGACTTCATAATTACATTCGACATTAGGGAAAGCTGTGCAACAAAGGAACATCATGAGTTACTCTGATATCCGAACTTACAATTCGCCGGACGCTTGGCCCTGTTTGGTCACTCCTCTCTGCCCTCTCCGGTGTTGGGGCCGTAGTCCGGCGGAGGGGTCTTCCTTTTCCTAGACCCCTCGGCCTCCCCCATTGGGGAGGCCTTCCTCTTCTCTCCTCCCTCTGCTGGGGGGGGGAGTGTTTTCTTCTTCCTCCTCCTCGTTTTCGCGGGAGGAGGGCGTCTCGGACTCGTCAGATGACGAGTCCAAGACGCCCATGTTGCGGGCACTCTTTCGAGTCCCCGTGGTCTTCTTCTTCTTGGCCTTCTTCTCCGGCACCACATAAGGCGCCGGAACCAGCAGCTTTGCTAGTAGAGCTGGGGCTGGGTCTTCGGGCAGCGGAGCCGGACAGTTAATCGGTCCGGATATCGCCCGCCAAGCCTGTCAAAGGTAAGGGAGTTTAGATCCCGCATAGAGTCAAACTATGAAAAAGCTTAACATCCTATAAAAGGTGTAGATGGCATACCTCGCTAGCGTGACGCTGCGAGCTGTATCCGCGGTCCTCGGAAGCGGATGCGGGAGCCTCGGCGCCCTTGAATAGCATCTTCCAGGCGTCTTCGTACATCGTGTCGAAGAGCCTGCTAGAGTTTGATGCTGTGCCGGGTCGAACCCCCACAGATTAAAATCCCGTTGTTGGCATGGGAGGATCTGGCGGATGAGCATAACCTGGATTACATTAACAAGCCGGACTGGCTTGTTCACCAGGGACTGGATGCATGTTTGCAATCCGGTCACCTCTTTTTCGTCACCCCACGACAGGCCCATCTCCTTCCAGGACATAAGCCGTGTAGGGGGTCCGGATCGGAACTCGGGGGCTGCGGTCCAATTCGGATCGCGCAGCTCGGTGATATAAAACCACCCGCATTGCCATCCCTTTAGGGTCTCCACGAAAGAGCCCTTGAACCATAGGACGTTGGCCATCTTGCCCGCCATGGCGCCTCCGCACTCCGCCTGGCTTCCGCGCACCACCTTGGGCTTGACGTTGAAGGTCTTGAGCCAGAGGCTGAAATGAGGGCGGACGCGGAGAAAAGCCTCGCACACGACGATAAACGCCGAGATGTTGAGGATGAAGTTCGGTGCCAGATCGTGGAAATCCAGGCCGTAGTAGAACATGAGCCCCCGGACAAATGGGTGGAGTGGAAAACCCAGTCCGCGGAGGAAGTGGGGAAGGAATACTACCCTCTCATGGGGCCTTGGGGTGGGGAGAAGCTGCCCCTCCTCGGGAAGCCGGTGCGCGATGTCCTTGGACAAGTATCCGGCCTTCCTTAGCTTTTTGACTTGGCCCTCCGTGACGGAGGAGACCATCCACTTGCCTCCCGCTCCGGACATTGCTGGAGAAGGTTGAGGTGGGAAGTGCGGGCTTGGGCGCTGGAGCTCGGGTGCGCAGGAGATGGATAGGCAAAGGAGGAAGAAGGCGTAGGTAAAAAGGTGGATCCTTGTCCCCTTATATGGGCGGATGCGGTTGTGCGTCCCCACCTGCCTAGTAAAACTCGCTTGCCTCCCAAGCGCCGTGATAAGTGGCGCGGTTGGGTTACCCACGTCCGTATTGATGAGAATCCCGTAAAAGGGGGTACACGATCTCTGCTTTGACAAGACGTGCCAAGGAAACCGCCTCGCAAAACATGCTGAGGTGGAAAAGTGAAAACGATTCGAGTGAAGGACTTGGCTGTAGTGTGATGACGCACTGCGGAATACGTCAGCAGATTTGATTTGTGTTAATATTATTCTCTCTATGGCAATATGTGGAAGCTTATTTTGTAGAGCCGGACACTACTCTTGGTGTTTACAATCTTCTATGAAGGACTTGGAGGAGGAACCCGCCTTGCAATGCCGAAGACAATTTGCGCGCCGGACTCGTCGTCATTGAAGCCTGGTTCAGGGGCTACTGAGGGAGTCCGGGATTAGGGGGTGTTCGGGTAGCCGGACTATACCTTCAGCCGGACTCCTAGACTATGAAGATACAAGATTGAAGACTTCGTCCCGTGTCCGGATGGGACTTTCCTTGGCGTGGAAGGCAAGCTTGGCGATGCGGATATTCAAGATCTCCTACCATTGTAACCGACTCTATGTAACCCTAACCCTATCCGATGTCTATATAAACCGGAGGGTTGTAGTCCGTAGAAAATCAACTCCATATGCAACAATCATACCATAGGCTAGCTTCTAGGGTTTAGCCTCCTTGATCTCGTGGTAGATCTACTCTTGTACTACCCATATCATCAATATTAATCAAGCAGGACGTAGGGTTTTACCTCCATCAAGAGGGCCCGAACCTGGGTAAAAGTTCGTGTTCCCTGCCTCCTGTTACCATCCGGCCTAGACGCATAGTTCGGGACCCACTACCCGAGATCCGCCGGTTTTGACACCGACACTCTTCGTGGGTCCTTGAGTTGCGTAGAATTTCTAGGATCAGCCAAAATGCAAAATTAAAATATGATATGCATAGATGATCTAATGTATAACATTCCAAATTGAAAATTTGGGATGTTACAAACCTACCCCCCTTAAGATGAATGTCGCCCTTGAGATTCGGGTTGGCTAGAAAATAGGTGAGGGTGGTCCTTGAGCAAATCTTCCTCTCGTTCCCAGGTGGCTTCGTCCTCCATGTGGTGGCTCCACTGAACTTTGCAAAACTTGATAACCTTGCTGCGAGTGACTCGGCTAGCAAACTTGAGAATCTTAATTGGTTTCTCCTCGTAGGTTAAATCGTTATCCAACTGAATAGTTTCCAATGGCACTGTATCTCTCAAAGGTATGTCAGCCATATCCGTGTGGCACTTCTTAAACTGGGAAACCTGGAACACATCATGAACTCCTGACAATCCTTCGGGTAATTCCAACTTGTAGGCCACTTCTCCCATACGCTCCAAAACTCGATATGGTCCTACAAATCGTGGCGCTAACTTTCCCTTAACACCAAAATGCTTTGTTCCCCGAAGTGGTGATACTCGAAGATAAGCTCTATCTCCGACTTCGTAAACTGTCTTCTTGCGTTTAGAATCTGCATAACTCTTCTGTCTGGACTGAGCTACCTTGAGCCTATCGCGAATCAACTTCACCTTCTGTTCAGACTATTTAATCAAGTCAGGTCCAAACAACTGGCGGTCTCCAACTTCGTCCCACGACAACGGTGTTCTGCACCTCCTTCCATACAAGGCTTCGAAAGGGGCCATCTTCAAACTGGTTTGGTAACTGTTGTTGTAAGAGAACTCTGCATATGGCAAATTGTTGTCCCAACTAGATCCATAATCTAGCGCACAAGCTCTCAGCATATCCTCCAAAATCTGATTGACTCTCTTGGTCTATCCATCTGTATGTGGATGAAAAGCTGTACTGAATTCTAGCCTGGTTCCCAAAGTTTCATGCAACTGCTTCCTGAACTTTGAGGTAAACTGGGTTCCTCTATCCGATATGATACTCCTCGGAACTCCATGCAGACATACGATCCTGGTCATGTATATCTTTGCCAACTTTGCACTGGTGTAAGTGGTCTTTACTGGGATGAAATGAGCTACCTTCATCAATCGATCAACTACAACCCAAATCGAGTCATAGCCTGAACAAGTCCTGGGTAATCCCGTGATAAAATCCATGCCTAACTTATCCCACTTCCATTCGGGTATCGGCAATGGTTGTAACAATCCTGCTGGCTTCTGATGCTCTGCCTTTACTCTCTGACACACATCACAGGCTGCTACATACTCTGCAATATCCTTCTTCATTCCGGTCCACCAGAAAATATCTTTCAAATCCAAATACATCTTGGTATTTCCTGGATGAATCGAATATGGTGAATCGTGTGCCTCTTGCAGAATCAACTTCCTAATCTCCGGGTCATTGGGCACATAAACACGGTCTTCAAACCATAGGGTGTCGTGCTCATCCTCACGAAATCCTTTAGCCTTTCCTTTGCTAAGTTTCTCCTTAATAGAGGCAATCTCCTTGTCAGTCTTTTGAGCTTCTCTGATTCTATCCATCAAAGTTGACTGAATCTCCAATGCTGCTACATAGCCTCTCGGAACTATTTCCAAACATAGTTGACGAAGATTTTCTGCTAACTCCCTTGGTATTTCTCCTGTCATTAATGTATTGACGTGGCTCTTACGGCTTAATGCGTCAGCTACTACATTAGCCTTTCCGGGATGGTAATGCAATCTCATATCATAATCCTTGATGAGCTCCAACCATCTCCTTTGTCTGAGGTTTAACTCCTTCCGTGTGAGGATGTATTTCAAACTCTTATGATCCGTGTACACGTCACAATGATTTCCAATCAGAAAATGTCTCCATGTTTTCAATGCATGCACTACGGCTGCTAATTCCAAATCATGCGTAGCATAATTCAACTCATGAGGCTTCAGTTGTCTTAGGGCATATGAAACAACTCTCTCTTCCTGCATAAGCACTGCTCCAAGTCCTCGACGTGAAGCGTCGCAATACACCTCATAATCTTTGGTCTGGTCTGGCAAAATCAACACTGATGAGCTAACCAAACGTTTCTTCAACTCCTGGAAACTAGCCTCACATTCCTCCGTCCATATGAACTTGGTATCTTTCTTTAATAACTCCGTCATAGGCTTCGCAATCTTGGAGAAATTCTCAATGAATATCCGGCAGTATCCTGCGAGTCCAAGAAAACTCCGGATCTCTCCCACGGTGGTTGGTGCTTCCCACTTGGTCATGGCAACAACTTTAGTGGGATCTACTGCTATACCTTCTCCAGATATAACGTGTCCGAGGAATCCTACTTCTTTCAACCAAAACTCACATTTGCTAAACTTGGCATATAATTGATGTTCTCTGAGCTTCTCAAGTACCAAACGCAAATGCTCCTTATGCTCCTATTCATTCTTCGAGTAGACCAGGATGTCATCAATGAACACTATGATGAACTTATCCAAAAACTCCATAAATACTTTGTTCATCATGTTCATAAAATATGCGGGTGCGTTAGTCATACCAAATGACATAACGGTATACTTGTACAGCCCATACCTGGTGGTAAAAGCTGTCTTAGGAATATCCTGTTCTCGAATCTTCAACTGGTGATATCCTGATCGCAGATCGATCTTGGAAAATACCTTAGCTCCTTGCAATCGATCAAATAGATCATTGATCATTGGTAGTGGGTACTTGTTCTTGATCGTTACTTCATTCAATCCTCGATAATCAACAACCATCCTTAACGATCCATCCTTCTTCTCCACTAGAAGTACTGGCGATCCCCAAGGTGAAGAACTTGGGCGAATATATCCCTTATCCAGTAACTCCTTAATCTGCTTCTTAATTTCCACCAAATCTTTTGCAGGCATCCTGTATGGTATCTTTAATATTGGCCCTGTGCCTGGCAATATCTCAATCAAAAACTCAATATCTCTATCTGGTGGCATGCCTGGCAACTCCTCTGGAAATACTTCAGGGAAATCCTTTACCACTGGTACTTCCTCCTGTACTACTCTTGCTAAACAATTTACTTGAGTCCCTTTTGGCACATGTCGGGATACATACTTGATCCTTCTCCCTTCTGGGGTGGTAAGCAAAATTGACTTACTAGCACATTCAATATTCCCTTCATACTTTGACAACCAATCATGCCTAATATCACATCCAATCCTTGGGATTCCAATACTATTAGGTCTGAGGGAAAAACATAGTTACCAATCCTTAATGGTAACCGATCACACCATCGACTAGCCAAATATTCTGCTCCAGGCGAGGTTACTAACATGGGTGACCTAAGGGCTTGGGTTGACATGTTATACTTATCCACAAATCCCCTTGAGATGTATGAATGCGATGCACCAGTATAAAAAAGAACGAGTGCAGTAAATGACTTAACCAAAAACTTACCTAGTACTGCATCAAGCTGAGCTTCAACCTCCTCCACGCTAACGTGGTTCACCTGTCCCCTGTTGAAAGGGTTCGGCTTCTTCCTAGAGCTTCCATTGCTATTTCCATTTTGTATTTCAGGGCATTCATTGGCATAATGTCCGGTCTTCGAACACTTAAAGAAAGTGACTTGGCTCAGGTCCTTCTTGGCTGGGGTTGATGGGTTGGTGCGATTCTGGCCATTGCTTCCTCCATTCCCATTACCATTCCTGGTGCCATTGTGATTGTGCGAGCTACCTCGTCCATGGGTATGCTAAAAATGTCCTCCCGGTCTAGGGGTAAAACGTGGCTTCTGCTGGGCTCCTGAATTGTACTTTCCTTGTCCATACTTCCTCTTGCGATTCTCAATTTGCTGTTGCTTGCCTTCAATCATAAGAGCACGGTCTACCAACTCCTGGTAGTTGTTGAAGGTTGCTACCATCAACTGCATGCTCAACTCATCATTCAGTCCCAGAAACTTCTCCTGCTTAGCTGGATCCATAGCAACGTCATCTGGGGCATAACGTGCTAACTTACTAAAGTCCTCCACATACTGGCCTACTGTCCGTCCTCCTTGGCGCAAGTTGCGAAACTCACGCTTCTTCATGGCCATAGCTCCTGCTGAAACATGGGCAGTACGAAAGGCCTGCTGAAACAGGTCCCATGTGACAGTGTCGACAGGGAAAGTGGCTGTAAAATTCTCCCGCCGTGATGCTGTGGGTCCTTCAAGCTGATGTGCGGCAAACTTCACCTTCTCCGCATCCGTGCATCCTGCTGTGGTCAACTCTCTAGCTGTCTTGCGGAGCCAATCATCTGCGACTATCGGCTCGGTGCTACTGGAAAACACCGGCGGATTTAGCCTAAGAAAACGGGCTAAGTGATCAACATGTGGTGGTGGTGGTGGGTTGTTGTTGTTGTTCCCCTGGTTCTGATTCTGTACTAGCAACTGCATCAATGTGTTCTGCTGCTGGATCAACTGGGTGAGCTCCGGTGGAAAGGTAAATCTGGGGTCACGTCTCGGAGGCATCTGAGGGTTTAGAAAAGATGAGATGTAAGAATAGAGGGGGTCTAAAGACAAAACACTACCCATATGCACATGAGGCAAAAGCAAACAATTCACTTCATTCAATCAAACAAGGGCATACAATCGATCGAACTATCGCAAAAGTGCTCGGACTACTATATTTACATGGTGGACTACTACTACTGATGAGGTGGTCTACTAGAAATATTCTTCGGTTGCAGACTCCATGATATCTGCTCCAGCTTCATCAACATAGTCATCATCGCTGTCATCTGGGTCCGAGTCGGTGTCGTCGATGATGATGTAGTCTTCCGGGCTAATCTCCTTGGGTTCTTCGTCTTCATCTACTGGTGTAGGGCCTCCCATAAATATCCCGATCTTCTTGATCAGATCGTCATTCTTCTCCACTAGTACTTCTATTTCCTCTTCCTAATCTTCATGTGTAGCCTTGAGTTCTTCCTCCAGTTCCTTGATTCTTGTCTTAGCCTTCTTCAGATCTATCATGTCGGCGCACATCTGGTTCTCCTGTCGTCGAATGTGCTGGTTTAACTCCTGGATAAAAGCTGCAATTGATCTATCCTTTCTGGTGCTGATCATCTCCCAGTGCTCATCTCGGCGCCCACAAATCTGGTAGATAGTATCCTTGAGATCATTGCGGTAGACTTCTCCAATGCGTCCCATGGCGATGTGAGCTGCCATGCTCTTTCCTAGACTCCAAGTTGGTGCGTCAAAAGAAAACTCTATGGGCTCAGTGACTGGCATGAACGTCCTTCCTGGAACTTGAACTTGAATCATCCAGCGCTCTTCTTCAGGTAAAGTGGCGTTGTAGGTTCCGGTGAAGCTTGGTACTCCTATGTTCAGGTATCTAGTGACTTCCTTCAAGTGACGTCCAAAGGGTGTATGTTCATCCGGTTGTGTGAACTTGTTCCTTGCATCCGCCATCCTAAAAGAGTAGAAAAGATGAGGAGTCATAAGAGAAGAGAGTGAATAGTGATCTAGGGCTTTAGCTTAGTGGTCGTGTCCTACAGTCAGCGTGTGCTCTAATACCATCTCTGTAGCGACCAGACCTCAAACAGTCCGATCTCTGTGCTCCGGTGTCATCCCTGGATCAGTAATGCTGACCACACAGTACTCGGAGGATTTATAACAGAGTAGCAATCACACACTTATTATATCGAGTGTCTCAATAGAGAACTTATTACAATAAATATGGCTTAAGGCCATCTAATAATGATAACAGCGGAAGGCTTGGAAGATAAGTGAGTCCATCAACTCCAACGGCATCACTGAGTATAGAACCATGACCTAAAAAACTCCTTAATCATCGTCTGAAAAGTCTGCAACATTAACGTTGCAGCCCGAAATGGGTCAGCACATGGAATATGCTGGCAAAGTAACACATAGAGAGTAATGGAATGAAACAGCTATACTATATGCATATCTGGCTGGTGGAAAGCTCTATGGTTACAGTTTTGCATAAAGCCAATTTTTCCCTACTTCAAAGGAATAAATTTATTTAACTATCATGGTAGTTGTTAAACATTGAGAATGGTTGACAGCATTCTCAATCCCAATTAAGCATCATCATTAAACAAAACCCAACAAAATTAATTTAGAGTAACATGTTGAGATTCACATGATAATCCAAGTACTAGATACTCAAGATTGTCCATAACCGGGGACACGGCTAACCATGATTAGTTTATTACACTCTGCAGAGGTTTGCGCACTTTTCCCCACAAGACTCGATCGCCTCCGTTTGGTTTCTCGCACTACATGGTGTTTGAGAAGACGGATGACCGAGACATAGTCTTTCAGAAGCGCTAGCACCTTACGATCGGGTAGACCGTACCACCTACATCCCCTACATCTGCTAGTCTACCACTGTAAGAGTTCGCATGACTTAGTCAACTATGCTAGAGCCCATAATAGCTTGTGGCTGCACACGGAAGTTTCTAGTATGAATAGTGTCATGATCCCTTTGAGTCTGGGTGGCGGTCCAAAAGAAAACAGGCAAGTCCTAGAATACCCAGGTGCCTCAATCCACCCAGATGTGTGTTTAAGTTGCCACCTTAGATAAACCATTAATTAACAAACTCACATCTGTCATGGATATCACTCACCCAATCCACGTCTACTAGCATAGCATGGCATAATAAGCAAACGTAGAAGTAACTCCCAAAGGTTTGATAATAAACAGGTAATAGGTACTACCTCAACTACTTCCCATCCCACAATTTAATTAGATCCTAATCATGCAATGTGTGAGGATTGATCTAATGGAATAAAACTGGGTAGTAGGAAAGGTATGATCAAAGTGTTACTTGCCTTGCTGATGATCCGGGAAACCTAGCGATTCGAAGTAACAAGCGGCGCACTCCGGGTATTCTATCGCAAACAAACAGACAAGCATACAATAAGTACTCATCTAATGCATAGGTAAAAGTCAAATAAGAGATCTAACCAGAAGGTTCAACTTAAGAACTCCAGTTTGCAAAAAGAATCAAATCGAACGAAGCAACGAAAGTCAAACGGCAAAAGAAAACAACTTCATTCTACTAATTTGGATATAAGGCAAATTTTACAGTAGCAAAAACTTGTTTAAGTTGGTTAAACGGATAGAGGGTTTCGAGACGAAACTCCAGGCGCTTGAATCGCCTAAATCCGATAAACGAGCGAAAAGTTATACTAAAACGAAAATCGGATCAGGAATCGCGATCAGAAAAATCGCGGATTAAATCCGAGAAAAAGAAAAACGACGAACGTTCATTAGAACGAACGGACGGACGAACGCTCGCTATTTAAATAAATCGGAAAAACCGATCTATTTAAAAAACCCAAAACGAAACTAAAAAAACCGATGGAAAAACTGGACGGTTTTTCGTAAAAAATAAAATAAAAAAACCGGCACGGAAATCGAGACGACTTCGGGCGGCGTGTCGACGGCGGGCGGCGCGGCGGCGGCGGCGGGGCGGCGCTGGGGGCGGCTCGGCCAGGGTTTGGCTGGGGCTGGGCCTCCCCCCGGCTTATATAGCCTAGTCGGGCTAGAGTCGGGTCGGACACGGCCCGTTAGGTCGGTTCATTTTTTTAAATAATTATGCGCGGAAGAAAAATAAAAAGAAATACTAAATGGACTCCAAAAATCCCAAAATGAATTTTTCCGGGCTTCTAAAATCAAGCCGCACAAGGCGAACATTTATTTGGGGTCTAAATGCAATTTTGAAAAACGCACATTTTCCTAAATTCAAATAAAATAACGAAAAACTCTGAAATAAAATCTTATTTGATTTTCTTATTAAATCCTCAACATTTCTTTATTTTGGGAAAGTCATTTTATTCCCTCTCTCATATTTTTGTAATAGAAATAATTGACGATAAAATAACAAAATCAAATGATCCTATTCTCAAAATTTAAGAAAACTCAAATATGAAAATAACGAAATCCCCAACTCTCTCCGTGGGTCCTTGAGTTGCGTAGAATTTCTAGGATCGGCCAAAATGCAAAATTAAAATATGATATGCATAGATGATCTAATGTATAACATTCCAAATTGAAAATTTGGGATGTTACACTTGAGGGTGGAGTTTGAAAAAGTGGAGGACCTCTCTGAAGAACTTTGAGACGGGCGGTGAGAAGCCACGGTTCATGTGGTCAGTAAAAACAATCACTTCGCCGTCTTTTGGATTGGGCCGTTCTTCTTCCGAGTCAGGAGCACGGTAAGACATGACGTCTTTTCCTGGCAAAAATCCTATGGTGAAAAAAATCCTTTAAACGTTCTTCAGTGACAGTTGAGGGAACCCAGTTACAGATGGTTGGTGCTTTTGGCGGCATGATGTTCAAAGATGAACTGAAAAGGAAATAGCATGTCGGTTCAATTCAATGGTGAGATTAATAGTTAAGTGATGATGATGCAAATAATTAATGGCGGCTTAGTAAAGGGCTAATGACATATAAGGAAAAGTAAGACGGCATAGTAAGCCGCCATGACTACAGATATTTGAAGAAGGCAAATTCAGCTAAGTGTTGAGATAAACAAGTTTCCTAAATTGCTTGGTATTATTCCAGATCAAATGGTTATTCAAAATGAAAAAAATTCTAGACCTAAAAAGTCCAGCGCAAAGGAGTCTGTACGTTCTAATGCAGTCTTTGAATCAGAGAAAGGGGTCTGTGGATCAAGAAAAGGCACAAAAACACTACCGCACGAGTATATATATATATATATATATATATATATATATATATATATATCTTTTTGGATGAAGAAGAGACCTGCGGTGGAAAAACTACAAGGGACTGCGATGAACTCGGAAGAACACGAAGGAATCTGGAAACCCTAATGCGGATCTGAGAAGTGAAAAGAAGAGAGCTTACAGTCACAGGTCTTCTGCGGAGGTCGCCACCGTTCTCTAGATCGGTTCGGGTTGATGCAGCGGCCAACGTCGACGGAGACGGAGGTGAAGCGCGGCGGTGGCAAAGCTCGAGCAGCAGGGGGTTTGCGAGAGGAAGAAGACAGAGCGAGAGAGGAGAATGAGAAGGACGAGGCATGCCTATTTATAAGGGAAAGATGTGAACAGACGGGTGCGAAAATTGAGGGAGAGCCAAATAATGGTTATCCAGCTACACAGGCGCCTCGATTCTCGGGAAACATTAAAGATAAAAGATCCGTTGGGAGATGACGTCATGAAAGTTTTTTGCGTTTTCAAGAGATGACGTCACGGCGGGTTACAAAAACTTCAGCGAAGATAAGATGGATTTTTGTCTAAGTATTGAAGATTGACAAAGAACGAAGTTCAAAGTCAACCTGGGGCCTAATGTTGGGGATATTACTATCAGTTATGAACCGCCCAGGAGGGGCCGGGTCTGCCCCAATGGCGGGTTACACAAGAAGCCCAGTAAACATTAAGATGTTAATTCATTAAATCTTATAGAAGGCCCAAAGGCCTGAAGGCGGCTTAAGGCCCGATATTGTAAACCGCCATATGTAAGGAAAGACTTGTAAAGAAAGGCATAAAGGAAGTCACCGAGCCGAACATGATTATGAGCCAGCCGGGACTCTGTAAGCCACCAGGCGTCAACCCATGTATATAAGGGGACGACCTGGTGGTGGCTTAGCGCAGGAAAGAAAAGATCGATACCAAGCCAGCGAGTTGAGCCTCTTGGTAATCGAAACCCCAGCAATACCAAGACAACTAGACGTAGGCTTTTACCTTCATCGTAAGGGGCCGAACTAGTATAAAACCTCTCGTGTCCTTTTTCCCGATTAACCCCTTTAAGCTTCCTAGTTGCGATGGCCCTACGACTAAGTCCTTTCTCTAGGACATCTGCCGTGTCAATTCCACGACAAGCTCTGTCATTGGCTTCGCAATCTTGGAAAAATTCTCAATAAATCTCCAGTAGTATCCTGCGAGTCCAAGAAAACTGCGGATCTCGCAAACTGAAGTGGGTGCCAACCATTCAGTGACTGACTGTACCTTGGTGGGGTCTACTGCTTTACCTTCTCCTGATATAACATGTCCAAGGAATCGAACTTCTTTCAACCAAAACTCACATTTGCTGAACTTGGCATACAACTGATGTTCCCTGAGTTTCTCGAGAACTAAACGCAAATGCTCTTTGTGCTCCTCTTCATTCTTTGAGTATACCATTATATCATCAATGAACACCACAATAAACTTATCCAAATATTCCATGAACACCTTGTTCATCATGCTCATGAAATAGGCAGGGGCGTTAGTTAGTCCAAAGGACATGACCTTATACTCATATAACCCGTACCTTGTGGTAAATGCGGTTTTAGGTATATCCCTTTCCCGGATCTTCAGCTGGTGATATCCTGATCACAGATCGATCTTCGAGAACACCTTAGCTCCTTGCAACTAGTCAAACAAATCATTGATCATCGGCAGTGGGTATTTGTTCTTGATCGTCACCTCATTCAATGCATGATAATCAACAACCATCCTTAGAGACTTATCATTCTTCTCAACCAAAAGCACTGGGGCTCCCCATGGTGATGAACTCCGTCGGCTGTAACCTTTCTCCAATAACTCCTTGATCTGCTTCTTAATCTCCTCCAGATCATTTGCGGGCATCCGGTAGGGTCTCTTTGATATTGGCCCGGCACCTGGCAATAGCTCTATCAAAAACTCGATGTCTCGATCCGGTGGCATGCCTGGTAACTCCTTTGAAAAAACATCTGGGTAATCCTTCACTACAAGCACTTCCTCCTGAACAACTCACGTGAGGGTATTTGCTTGGCTCCTCCTAGGTGCATGTCTAGATACATACCTGATCCTTTTTCCCTCCGGGGTGGTGAGACAAATTGATTTACTAGCACAGTCAATGCTTCCTCCATACTTTGACATCCAGTCCATGCCTAATATCACATCCAATCCTTGTGACTCCAAAATTATTAGGTCTGGCGGAAAAACATGGCTACCAATGGTTAGGGGTATCTGGTCGCACCATCGGTTGGCCATATACTCTGCTCCAGGTGAACTTACTAACAGAGGGGTCCTAAGGGTTTGGGTTGGTAGTTTAAACTTATCCACGAATCCCCTTGATATGTATGAATGTGATGCACTAGTATATTCTGCTGTTGGATCAACTGAGTGAGCTCCGGTGGGAAAGTAAATCCGGGGTCACGTCTCAGAGGCATCTGAGGGTTTAGCGGGAAGAGAATAGAATAGAATGAGGTCTAGTGAGAAAAACACTACCCACATGCACATGAGACAAACACAATCATATCACTCAATCAATCAAGCAAGGCATACAATCGATCTAACTATCGTTACAAAAGTGCTCGGACTATACTATATACATGGTGGAATACTACTGCTGATGTGGTGGTCTACTAGAAACATTGATCGGTCGAAGACTCCATGATGTCTGGTCCAGCTTCGTCTTCATAGTCATCATCGCTATCGTCGGGGTCCGAGTCGGTGTCGTCGATGATGATGTAGTCCTCAGAACAAATCTCCTTGGGTTCATCGTCTTCTCCTCCTGGCGCGGGGTCTCCCATGAATATTCCTAGCTTCCTTTCCAGATCATCATTCTTCTCCACTAGTACGATGATTTCCTCCTCATAATCTTCGCAAGTAGCCTTGAGTTCTTCCTCCAGTTCCATGATCCTTGTCATTGCCTTCTTCACATCTATCATGCCTGCGCACATCTGGTTCTCCTGGCGACGAATGTGCTGGTTTAACTCCTGGATGAAAGTTGCGATTGATCTATCCTTCCTGGTGCTGATCATCTCCCATTGATCATCTCGGCGCCCACAAATCTGATAGATAGTATCCTTAAGCTCCTTATGGTAAACTTCTCCAATGCGTCCCATGGTGATGTGAGCTGCCATACTCTTTCCTAGACTCCAGGTTGGTGCATCAAAGGAAAACTCTATGGGTTTGTTGACTGGCGCGAATGTCCTTCCAGAAACTTGAACTTGAATCATCCATCGCTCCTCTTTTGGTAAAGTGGCATTGTAAGTCCCGGTGAAGCTTGGTATTCCAATGTTCAGGTACTTAGTGACTTCCTTCAAGTGTCGTCCAAAAGGTGTTTCTTCATCCGGTTGTGCAAACTTGTTCCTTGTGTCCGCCATCCTAAAGAGTAGAAAATGGAGAGGAGTCAAAAATGAGAAGAGAGTGGTGATCTAGGGCTTTAGCTTAGTGGTCGTGTCCTACACTCAGCGTGTGCTTTGATACCATCCTGTAGCGACCCGACCTCAAACGGTCAAGTCTCTGTGCTTTAGTGTCATCCCTGGATCGGTAATGCTGACACACACAGTACTCGAAGGATTTATAACAGAGTAGCAATCACACACTTATTACATCGAATGTCTCAAAAGAGAACTTATTACAATAAATATGCCTTAAGGCCATCTAATACGATAACAGCGGAAGGCTTGGAAGATAAAGTGAGTCCATCAACTCCAACGGCATAGCTGAGCTGTACGGCAACGACCTAATGAACCTTACTCCTCATCTAAAAAGTCTGCAACATAATATGTTGCAGCCCGAAAACGGTACAGCACATGGAATATGCTGGCAATATAACATGGTGGAGCAAGAACAGAATAATGCTATCACTATATGCATATTTGGCTGGTGGAAAGCTCTACAGTTAAAGTTTTGCGAAAAGCCAATTTTTCCCTACAATAAAGGAATAGATTTTATTTTACTATCATGGTAGTTGAAACATCATTGAGAAGGTTCTTCCAACTCAATCCCAATTAAAAGTAATTATCAACCCAACAATATTAATTTAGAGTGATGAGATACATATGATAATCCAAGTACTAGATACTCAAGATGTCCATAACCGGGGACACGGCTAACCATGATTAGTTTGTACACTCAGCAGAGGTTTGCGCACTTTTCCTCACAAGACTCGATCTCCTCCGTTGGATTTCTCACACTACATGGTGTTTGAGAAACGGATGACTGAGACACGGTCTTTCAGAAGCATTAACTCTCTACTCCGGATAGACTATACCACCTACAACCCACTACCTCTGCTAGTCTACCTCTTCAAGAGCTTCACGTAACTTACTCAACTATGCTAGAGCCCATAATAGCTTGTGGCTGCACACGGAAGTTTCTAGCATGAAATATCTCAGTTCCCTTTGAGCCTAGGTGGCGGACCTTAGGATTATCACACGGGTACTCCGGGATATCCTAGGACACTGGATTCTCCAGGTGCCCGACAAGCAATCAACCCAGATGTGTATGAAAGTTGCCACCTTAAGTTGAACCATTTATTAACAATCTCACATCTGTCATGGTTTCACTCACCCAAACCACGTCTACGAGCATAGCATAGCAATATAAGCAATACGTAGAAGTAACTCCCAAGGGTTTGATCATAAACAGGTGAATAGGTACTACCTCATCTACTCCCCAATCCCACATGTTATCAAGTCCTAACCATGCAATGTTTGAGGGTTGAAACTAATGCATAAAAACTGGGTGATAAAGGGATATGATCAAAGTGTTACTTGCATTGCTGATGATCCGTGAAACCTAGAGACTTGATGTAGCACGCTTCGCACTCTGGGTACTCTATCGCAATCAAACAAGCATACAATAAGCAATCAAGCAAGTGCATGGGTAAAACTCAAATAAGAGATCTAAACAGAAAGTTCAACTTAAGAACTCCGGTTTGCAAAAAGAATCAAATCAAATGGAGCAACGAAACTCAAATTGCGAAAGAAACAAGATCCGATTACTAATCTGGACTAAAGTCAAGTTTTACTGTATCAAAATCTTGTTCAAGTTGGTTAAGCGGAAAGAGGGTTTCGAGACGAAACTCCAAGCGCTTGAATCGCCTGATTCCGATAAACGAGCGAAAAGTTATACTAAAATGAAAATCGGATCAGAAATCGCGATCGAAAATAATCGCGGAAAATCCGAGAAAAAGAAAAACTGACGAACAGGCTAACGAATGAACGTTCGTCGTCTGCGGCTAAATGGTGAAAACCGTTCGTAAAAACGAACGTAAAAACGGGCGTTCGTTGAATAACTAAACCGAAAAAATAAACCGAACCGGATCTAAAAAAAACAGATCTAGGGTTTCAACAAAAAACCAAACGGTTTTCTCACGAAAACCGAGGCGGCTACCTCGGGTCCGGAGGGATACGGGGACAGCGGGGCGGCTCCGGTGCGGCGGCGGCAGCGGCGCGGCACGGCGGCGTGGATCGGCTAGGGTTAGGGTTTGGGGCGGCGGGCGGACGGGCTGCGGTGGGCTTCGGCGGCGCGGCTTAAAAAGGCCCCCGGGTGGAGTCCCGCTCGGGTACGGCCCGGAGTCGGTTCACTTTGTTTTAAAATAATTCCGACATGCAGAAAAATAAAGAAAAGAAATACTAAACGGACTCCAAAAATCCCGAAATAAATTTTCCCCGTCCTCTAAAAATAAGCCGGACAAATTGAACATTTATTTGGGCCTAAAATGCAATTTTGAAAAACGCATATTTTTCCTAATTCAAATAAAATAGCGATAAAACTCCGAATAAAAATCTTATTTGATTTTAATATTAAATCTTCGATATTTCTCTATTTTGAGGAAGTCATTTTATCCTCTCTCTTTTATTTTTATAAAAAAAGAATCGAAGAGAAAATAATTAAAATCAAACGATCCTCTTTCCAAAATTCGAGAAAACTCGAATATGAAAATAATGAAATCCCCAACTCTCTCCGTAGGTCCTTGAGTTGCGTAGAATTTCTAGGATCAAGCCAAAAATGCATTAAAATATGATATGCAATGATGATCTATGTATAACATTCCAAATTGAAATTTTGGGATGTTAAAGTCTTGTCCATCACATCATTCTCCTAATGATGTGATCCCGTTATCAATGACATCCCATGTCCATGGTCAGGAAACCATGACCATCTATTGGTCAATGAGCTAGTCAACTAGAGGCTTACTAGGGACATATTATGATCTATCTTTTCACACACGTATTACAGTTTCTGGTTAGTACAATTATAGCATGAATAATAGACAATTATCATGAACATGGAAATATAATAATAACCACTTTATTATTGCCTCTAAGGCATATTTCCAACACATTAAATACTATGAGAAGTTTGATACTTGATAACTGTTTTGAGATATAAAGGTGGTGATATTAGAGTTGTTCTAGTTGAGTAATTGTGAAATTGAGAAATACTTGTGTTGAGGTTTGCAAGTCCTGTAGCATGCACGTATGGTAACCGTTGTGTGACAAATTTGAAGCATGAGGTGTTCTTTGATTGCCTTCCTTATGAGTGGCGATCGGGGATGAGCGATGGTCTTTTCCTACCAATCTATCCCCCAAGGAGCATGCACGTAGTGCTTGGTTTTGATGACTTCTAGATTTTTGCAGTAAGTATGTGAGTTCTTTATGACTAATGTTGAGTCCATGGATTATACACACTCTCACCCTTCCATCATTGATAGCCTCTTTGGTACCATGCATTGCCCTTTCTCACCTTGAGAGTTGGTGCAAACTTCGCCGGTGCATCCAAACCCCGTGATATGATACGCTCTATCACACATAAGCCTCTTTATATCTTTCTCAAAACAGTCACCATACCTACCTATTATGGCATTTCCATAGCCATTCCAAAATATATTGCCATGCAACTTTCCACCGTTCCATTTATTATGACACGGTTCATCATTGTCATATTGCCTTGCATGATCATGTAGTTGACATCGTATTTGTGGCAAAGCCACCGTTCATAATTTTTATACATGTCACTCTTGATTCATTGCACATCCCGGTACACCGCCAGAGGCACCTACATAGAGTCATATTTTGTTCTAGTATCGAGTTGTAATTCTTGAGTTGTAAATAAATAAAAGTGTGATGATCTTCATTATTAGAGCATTGTCCCATGTGAGGAAAGGATGATGGAGACTATGATTCCCCCACAAGTCGGGATGAGACTCCGGATGAAAAAAAGAGGCCATAAAAAAAGAGAAGGCCCAAACAAAAAATGAGAGAAAAAGAGAGAAGGGGCAATGTTACTATCCTTTTTCCACACTTGTGCTTCAAAGTAGCACCATGATCTTCATGATAGAGAGTCTCTTATTTTGTCACTTTCATATACTAGTGGGAATTTTCATTATATAACTTGGCTTGTATATTCCAACGATGGGCTTCCTCAAAATGCCCTAGGTCTTCATGAGCAAGCAAGTTGGATGCACACCCATTTAGTTTCTTTTGTTGAGCTTTCATACAATTATAGCTCTAGTGCATCCATTGCATGGCAATCCCTACTCCTCGCATTGACATCAATTGATGGGCATCTCCATAGCCCGTTGATTAGCCACGTTGATGTGAGACTTTCTCCCTTTTTGTCTTCTCAATATAACCTTAAGCGTGCAGACTTTAAGCGTGCGGACCCGATGGGTTTGAGAACAATGTAGACATGACCGACACACGTCTACGGTCAATAACCAATAGCAGAACCTGGATGTTCATATTGTCTCCCACATATTCTACGAAGATCTTTATTGGTCAAACCGCATAACAGCATACGTTGTTCCCTTTGTCATCGATATGTTACTTGCCCGAGATTCTATCGTTGGTATCTCAATACCTAGTTCAATCTTGTTACCTTCAAGTCTCTTTACTCGTTCTGTAATGCATCATCCCACAACTAACTCATTAGTTACAATGCTTGCAAGGCTTATAGTGATGTGCATTACCGAGTGGGCCCAGAGATACCTCTCCGACAATCGGAGTGACAAATCCTAATCTTGATCTATGTCAACTCAACAAGTGTCATCGGAGACACCTGTAGAGCACCTTTATAATCACCTAGTTACGTTGTGACGTTTGGTAGCACACAAAGTGTTCCTCCGGTAATCGGGAGTTACATAATCTCATAGTCATAGGAACATGTATAAGTCATGAAGAAAGCAATAGCAGTAAACTAAAACCATCAAGTGCTAAGCTGACAAAATGGGTCAAGTCAATCACATCATTCTCCTAATGATGTGATCCCATTTATCAAATGACAACTCATGTCTATGGTTAGGAAACATAACCATCTTTGATCAATGAGCTAGTCAAGTAGAGGCATACTAGTGACAATCTGTTTGTCTATGTATTCACACATGTATCATGTTTCCGGTTGATACAATTCTAGCATGAATAATAAACATTTATCATGATATAAGGAAATAAATAATAAATTTATTATTTCCTCTAGGGCATATTTCCTTCAAGCATCTTATAATGCTACCGCCGTACTAAGCAAAATAAGATGCATAAAGGATAAACATCACATGCAATCAATATAAGTGATATGATATGGCCATCATCATCTTGTGCCTTTGATCTCCATCTCCAAAGCACCATCATGATCACCATCGTTACCGCCTTGACACCTTGATCTCCATCGTAGCATGGTTGTCGTCTCGCCAACTATTGCTTCCACAACTATCGCTACCGCTTAGTGATAAAGTAAAGCAATTACATGACGATTGCATTTCATACAATAAAGCGACAACTATATGGCTCCTGCCAGTTGCCGATGACCGTGTTACAAAACATGATCATCTCATACAACAATATATATAATCACGTCTTGACCATATCACATCACAACATTCCCTGCATAAACAAGTTACACGTCCTCTACTTTGTTGTTGCAAGTTTTACGTGGCTGCTACAGGCTTAGCAAGAACCGTTCTTACCTACGCATCAAAAACCACAACGCGGTATAGTGATTGCTTTTTGATCTTTAGAAAGAACCCTGTTCATTGAATCCGATTCAACTAAAGTTGGAGAAACAAAAACCTGTCAGCCACCTATGTGCAAAGCACGTCGGTAGAAGCAGTCTCATGAACGCGGTCATGTAATGTCGCTCCGGGCCGCTTCATCCAACAATACCACGGAATCAAGAAACAACTAGTGACGGCAAGCAATATGTATATACCCATGCCCACAACTCCTTTGTGTTCTACTTGTGCATATAACATCTACGCATAGACATGGCTCTGATGCCACTGTTGGGGAATGCAGTATTTCAAAAAAATTCCTACGATCACACAAGATCTATCTAGGGATGCATAGCAACGAGAGGGGAGAGTGTGTCTATGTAGTCGAACGTCTTCGCGATCCAACCGATCAAGTACCGAATGCATGACACCTCCGCGATCTGCACACGTTCAGCTCGGTGACGTCCCTCGAACTCTAGATCCAGCTGAGGCCGAGGGAGAGTTTCGTCAGCACAACGGCGTGTTGACGGTGATGATGAAGTTAGCGACGCAGGGTTTCGCCTAAGCACTATGATAATATGACCGAGGTGGAAATCTGTGGAGGTGGGCACCGTACATGGCTAAGAGATCAACTTGTGTGTCTATGGGGTGCCCCCTCCCTCGTATATAAAGGAGGGGGAGGAGGAGGGCCGTCCACAAGGGGCGCCCCCAAAGGGGGGATTCCTATTCCTAGTAGGAGTAGGTTTCCCCCTTTCCTAGTCCATGTAGGAGCAGAAGGAAGGAGAGGAGAGGGAGAAGGAAAGAGGGGGGCGCTGCCCCCTCCCTAGTCCAATTCGGACCAGCCCATGGGGGGGGGGCGTGCTACCTCTTGAGCATGCGTTGGTTTTCCCTTGAAGAGGAAAGGGTGATGCAGCAAAGTAGCATAAGTATTTCCCTCAGTTTTTGAGAACCAAGGTATCAATCCAGTAGGACACTACACGCAAGTCGCCTAGTACCTGCACAAACAAACAAGAACCTCGCAACCAACGCGAGGGTTGTCAATCCCTTCACGGTCACTTACGAAAGTAAGATCTGATAGAGATAATTGATAACCCACAAGTATAGGGGATCAATTGTAGCCTCTTTCGATAAGTAAGAGTGTCGAACCCAACAAGGAGCTAAAGGTAGAACAAATATTCCCTCAAGTTCTATCGACCACCGATACAACTCTACGCACGCTTAACGTTCGCTTTACCTAGAACAAGTATGAAACTAGAAGTATTTTGTAGGTGTTGTTGGATAGGTTTGCAAGATAATAAAGAGCACGTAAATAAAAAGTAGGGGCTGTTTAGATAGAGACACATCTAAGTTAGTTTTAGTAGAGAGCTTGTTGTCACGAGGAAGTTATTTGTCCCTAGGCAATCGATAACTAGACCGGTAATTATTATTGCAATTTTATTTGAGGGAGAGGCATAAGGTAACATACTTTCTCTTCTTGGATCATATGGACTTATGATTGGAACTCTAGCAAGCATCCGCAACTACTAAAGATCATTAAGATTAAGATAAAACCCAACCATAGCATTATAAGGCATCAAGTCCTCTTTATTCCCATACGCAAACAACCTACTTACTCGGGTCTGTGTTTCTATCACTCACGCCACCCACCATAAGCAAACCATGAACATATTGGAAACCCTACAGCGGGGATCCCTCACGCTTGCGCGACATGGAGAGCACCATAGGAAAGTACCAATAATAAAACATGCAACTCAAACCAATCACGATCATCAATTAACCCATAGGACAAAACGGATCTACTCAAACATCATAGGATAGCCATACATCATCGGGAAATAATATATAGCGTTGAGCACCATGTTTAAGTAGAGATTACAGCGGGTAAAAGAGGGGTTACACCGCTGCATAGAGGGGGAAGAGTTGGTGATGATGGCGGTGAAGTTGTTGGTGTAGATTGCGGTGATGATGATGGTCCCAACGGCGTTCCGGCGCCACCGGGAGAGAGGGGGAGAGAGCCCCCCTTCTTCTTCTTCTTCTTCTTATTCTTCCTTGACCTTCTCCCTAGATGGGAGAAGGGTTTCCCCTCTGGTCCATGGCCTCCATGGCATGGGAGGGGCGAGAGCCCCTCCGATATTGGATATGTCTCTCTGTCTCTCTCTCTCTGTGTTTCTGCTTTCCAGATTCTGCCCTTTCACCTTTCTTATATTCCCAGAGATCCGTAACTCAGATTGGGCTGAATTTTGGACACGATTTTTATCCGGATATTAGCTTTATTGCGGCAAAAGAAGGGCAACAACCGCCTTACGAGGTGTCCATGAGGGTCAGGGGCGCGCCTGCCCCCTTGGGGCGCGCCCCCTGCCTCATGGGCCCATCGAGCATCATCTCACGTTGATTCCACTTCCCAAAATTCACATATATTCCAAAAAATCACCGTCAGTTTTTATCCCGCTTGGACTCTGTTTGATATGGATTTTCTACAAAACAAAAAACATGCAACAAACAGGAACTGGCACCGGGCACTGGATCAATATGTTAGTCCCAAAAATAGTATACAAAAGTTGCCAAAAGTATATGAAAGTTGTATAATATGGGCATGGAACAATCAAAAATTATAGATATGACGGAGATGTATGAGCATCCCCAAGCTTAATTCCTCCTCGTCCTCGAGTAGGTAAATGATAAAAAAGATAATTTTTGATGTGGAATTCTACCTAGCATAATCTATCATTTTACATTAAGATAATAATACTTCAAGCATACTAATAAAGCAATCATGTCTTTTCAAAATAACATGGCCAAAGAAAGTTATCCCTACAAAATCATGTAGTCTGACTATGCTCCATATTCACCACACAAAATATTCAAATCATCCACAACCCCGATGACAAGCCAAGCAATTGTTTCATACTTTTGACATTCTCAAACCTTTTCAACTTTCACGCAATACATGAGCGTGAGCCATGGACATAGCACTATAGGTGGAATAGAATATGATGGTGGAGGTTGTGTGGAGAAGACAAAAAAGGAGAAAGTCTCACATTGACGCGGCTAATCAACGGGCTACAGAGATGGCCATCAATTGATGTCAATGCGAGGAGTAGGGATTGCCATGCAACGGATGCACTAAGAGCTATAAGTGTATGAAAGCTCAAACTGAAACTAAGTGGGTGTGCATCCAACTTGCTTGCTCATGAAGACCTAGGGCATTTGAGGAAGCCCATCGTTGGAATATACAAGCCAAGTTCTATAATGAAAATTCCCACTAGTATATGAAAGTGATAACTCAAGAGACTCTCTATATGAAGAACATGGTGCTACTCTGAAGCACAAGTGTGGTAAAAGGATAGTAACATTGTCCCTTCTCTTTTTTTTGTAGGCTTCTTTGGCCTCTATCTTTTTTTGGGAGGGATTCTTTGGCCACTTTTATTTTGATCATGGGACAATGTTCTAATAATGATGATCATCACACTTTTATTTACTTACAGCTCAATATTACAACTTGATACTAGAACAAAGATATAACTCTATATGAATGCCTCCGGCGGTGTACCGGGATGTGCAATGATCTTGCGTAGCAATGAAATCAAAAAACGGACAAGCCATGAAAACATCATGCTAGCTATCTTACGATCATGCAAAGCAATATGACAATAAATGCTCAAGTCATGTATATGATGATGATGGAAGTTGCATGGCAATATATCTCGGAATGGCTATGGAAATTCCATAATAGGTAGGTATGGTGGCTATTTTGAGGAAGATATAAGGAGGCTTATGTGTGATAGAGCGTATCGTATCACGGGGTTTGGATGCACCGGTGAAGTTTGCACCAACTCTCAAGGTGAGAAAGGGCAATGCACGGTACTGAAGAGGCTAGCAATGATGGAAGCGTGAGAGTGCGTATGATCATGCAAGGCAATATGACAATGATGGAGCGTGTCATAATAAACGGAACGGTGGAAAGTTGTAGCGACCAGACCTCAAACGGTCCAATCTCTGTGCTCAAGTGTCATCCCTGGATCAGTAATGCTGACACCACACAGTACTTGAAGGATTTATAACAGAGTAGCAGTCACACACTTATTACATCGAGTGTCTCAAAAGAGAACTTATTACAATAAATATGGCTTAATGCCATCTAATAACGATAACGGCGGAAGGCTTGGACGATAAGTGAGTCCATCAACTCCAACAGCATCACTGAGTATAGAACCACGACCTAAAGGCACCTTAATCGTCATCTGAAAAGTCTGCAACATTAACGTTGCAGCCCGAAATGGGTCAGCACATGGAATATGCTGGCAATGTAACACATAGAGAGTAATGGAATGAAATAAGCTATTCTATATGCATATATGGCTGGTGGAAAGCTCTATGGTTGCAGTTTTGTGTAAAGCCAATTTTTCCCTACTGCAAAGGAATAAATTTTATTTAACTATCATGGTAGTTGTTAAACATTGAGAATGGTTGACAGCATTCTCAATCCCAATTAAGCATCATCATTAAAACCCAACAAGATTAATTAAAGTCACATGATGAGATTCACATGATAATCCAAGTACTAGATACTCAAGATGTCCATAACCGGGGACACGGCTAATCATGATTAGTTTATACACTCTGCAGAGGGTTGCACACTTTTCCCCACAAGACCCGATCTCCTCCATTGGTCTTCTCGCACTACATGGTGTTTGAGAAACGGATGACCGAGACATAGTCTTTCAGAAGCGCTAGCACCTTACGAACGGGTAGACCGTACCAACCTACATCCCCTACATCTGCTAGCACTGTAAGAGTTCGCACGACTTAGTCAACTATGCTAGAGCCCATAGTAGCTTGTGGCTGCACACGGAAGTTTCTAGTATGAATAATCTCATGATCCCTTTGAGCCTGGGTGGCGGTCCAAAAGAAAACAGGCAATCTCTGGAATACCCAGGTGCCTCAATCCACCCAGATGTGTGTTTAGGTTGCCACCTTAAATAAATCATTAATTAACAATCTCACATCTGTCATGGATACACTCACCCAATCCACGTCTACTAGCATAGCATGGCATAATAAGCAAACGTAAGAGTAACTCCCAAAGGTTTGATAATAAATAGGTAATAGGTTCTACCTCAACTACTTCCCAAACCCACAGTTTAATTAGATCCTAATCATGCAATGTGTGAGGATTGATCTAATGCAATAAAACTGGGTAGTAGGAAGTATGATCAAAGTGTTACTTGCCTTGCTGATGATCCGGGAAACCTAGCGATTCGAAGTAGCAAGCGGCGCACTCCGGGTACTCTATCACAAACAAACAAGCATACAATAAGTACTCAACTAATGCACATGTAAAACACGAATAAAAGATCTAACCAGAAAGTTCAACTTAAGAACTCCGGTTGGCAAAAAGAATCAAAACAAATGAAGCAACGAAGACAAACGGCAAAAGAAACAAGCTTCGTTTACTATTCTGGATCTAGGGCAATTTTTTACAGTGGCAAAAACTTGTTTGAGTTGGTTAAACGGAAAGAGGGTTTCGAGACAAAACTCTAGGCGCTTGAATCGCCTGATTCCGATAAACGAGCGAAAAGTTAAACTAGAACGAACATCGGATCAGGGATCACGATCAAAAAACAGCGGATTTAATCCGAGAAAAAGAAAAACGACGAACAGTTAACGAACGAATGTTCGTTAACAGAAACTAAACGAAAAACACGTTCGTTAAAACGAACGGACGAGCAGGCGCTCACTAAATAAATAAAGCGAAAAAAACCGATCTACTTATTAAAAAACGAAAACTAGGGTTTTCAAAAAAAACCGAATCGGTTTTTTTCTCAAAAACCGGCCGGCGGCTACCTCGGCGGCGGCGGCGGGGCTCTGGCAGGGCGGCGGGGCGGTGGCAAGCGGCGGCCGCGCAGGCGGCGGCGCGGGGCGGCGGGGGTGAGGAGAGGGCGGCGACAGGGCGGCTATTTAAGAGGGGGAGGGGGGCTGACTTGGGGAGGGGGTCGGCGGCGGCGAGGCGGCTCTGGCTTGGACTCTCCCCCGAGTCCGGCGGGAAGGCGGCGGCGGCTGGGCCGGCCTGGCTCGGCTGGGCCCTTGGCCCAGTCTGGCACGGTTTTTTTTCTTTTTTTAAAACAATTTTGCCGCGCCTAAAAAATTCTAGAAAAATAAATAAAAATATAAAAATGCCAAAACAATTTTTCTCCGTCTAAATAAAATATTTAGAACAGGATGAACATTTTTTGGCTCTAAATGCAATTTTTGAAAACATGCAATTTTTCCTAAATTCAAATAAAATAGCAAATAAAACCAAATAAAATCTTATTTGATATTTTTTATTAAATCCTCAGTATTTCTTTATTTTGGGAACGTCATTTTATTCCCTCTCTCATATTTTGATAAAAGAAATAAATGAAGATTAAATAAATAAAATCAAATGATCCCTATTTCAAAATTTGAGAAAACTCAAATATGAAAATAACGAAATCCCCAACTCTCTCCGAGGGTCCTTGAGTTGCGTAGAATTTCTAGGATCCACCAAAAGCAATAAAATATGATATGCAATGATGATCTAATGTATAACATTCCAAATTGAAAATTTGGGATGTTACAAACCTACCCCCTTAAGATGAATCTCTCCCTCGAGATTCGGGTTGGCTAGAAAATAGGTGAGGGTGGTGCTTCAGCAATTCTTCCTCTCGCTCCCAGGTGGCTTCATCCTCTGTGTGGTGGCTCCACTGAACTTTGCAAAACTTGATAACCTTGCTGCGGGTGACTCGGCTGGCATACTCAAGAATCTTGACTGGTTTCTCCTCATAGGTCAGATCACTGTCCAACTGAATTGCTTCCAGCGGCACTGTATCTCTTAGCGGTATATCAGCCATCTCTGTGTGGCACTTCTTCAACTGGGAAACGTGGAACACGTCATGAACTCTGATAATCCTTCAGGTAATTCCAACTTGTAGGCTACTTCTCCCATACGCTCCAAAACCTTGTATGGTCCTACAAAGCGTAGAGCTAACTTTCCCTTAACTCCAAAGCGCTTAACTCCTCGAAGTGGAGATACTCGAAGATAAACCTGGTCTCCGACTTCGTAAACTGTCTCCTTGCGTTTAGAATCTGCGTAGCTCTTCTGCCTGGACTGGGCTACCTTGAGCCTATCGCGAATCAATTTCACTTTCTGTTCAGACTCCTTAATCAAATCCGGTCCAAACAACTAGCGGTCTCCAACTTCATCCCACGACAATGGGGTCCTGCACCTCCTTCCGTACAAGGCTTTGAAAGGGGCCATCTTCAAACTGGATTGATAACTGTTGTTGTAAGAGAACCCTGCATATGGCAAATTCTCATCCCAACTAGATCCGTAATCTAGTGCACAAGCTCTAAGCATATCCTCCAAAATCTGATTGACCCTCTCGGTCTGTCCATCCGTGTGTGGATGAAAAGCTATGCTGAACTCTAGTCTGGTACCCAAAGTTTCATGCAACTGATTCCAGAACTTTGAGGTAAATTGGGTTCCTCTATCTGATACAATGCTCTTTGGAACTCCATGCGGACATACGATTTTGGTCATGTATTTCTTTGCCAACTTTGCACTGGTATAGGTAGTCTTCACTGGAATGAAATGGGCTACCTTTGTCAAACGATCGACTACAACCCATATTGAGTCATAGCCTGAACGAGTTCTGGGTAAACCCGTAATAAAATCTGTGCCTAACTTATCCCACTTCCATTCGGGTATCGGCAATGGCTGTAGCAATCCTGCTGGCCTCTGATGCTCTGCCTTTACTCTCTGACATACATCGCAAACTGCTACATAATCCGCAATATCCTTCTTCATTCCGGTCCACCAGAAAGTATCCTTCAAATCCAAATACATCTTGGTATTACCTGGGTGAATCGAATATGGTGAATCATGTGCCTCTTGCAGAATTAACTTCCTGATCTCTGAATCATTTGGTACATAAACCCGATCTTCAAACCATAAGGTATCGTGCTCATCCTCACGAAATCCCTTAGCTTTTCATTTGCTCATTTTCTCCTTTATAGAGGCAATCTCCTTATTAGTCCTTTGAGCTTCTCTGATCTTATCCATCAAAGTAGACTGAATCTCCAATGCTGCTACATATCCTCTCGGAACTATCTCCAAATATAGTTCATGAAGATTTTCAGCTAACTCCCTTGGTAAATCTCCCGTCATTAATGTGTTAACATGACTTTTACAGCTCAACGCGCCAGCTACTACGTTAGCCTTTCTGGGGTGATAATGTAATCTCATATCATAATCCTTGATGAGCTCCAACCATCTTCTTTGCCTGAGATTCAACTCTTTCTGTGTGAAAATATACTTCAAACTCTTGTGATCTGTGTACACCTCACAATGATTTCCAATGAGAAAGTGTCTCCAGGTTTCCAATGCATGCACTACGGCTGCTAACTCCAAATCATGCGTAGCGTAATTCAACTCATGAGGCTTAAGCTATCGTGAGGCATAGGAAACAACTCTTCCTTCCTGCATAAGCACTGCTCCAAGTCCTCGACGTGAAGCGTCGCAATACACCTCATAATCCTTGGTCTGATCTGGCAAAATCAACACAGGTGATGTAACCAAAATTTTCTTCAACTCCTGGAAACTGGCCTCACATTCCTCAGTCCATATGAACTTGGTATCCTTTTTCAACAACTCCGTCATAGGCTTCACAATCTTTGAGAAATTCTCAATGAATCTCCGATAGTATCCTGCGAGTCCAAGAAAACTCCGGATCTCTCCAACTGTTGTTGGGGCTTCCCAATTTGTCACGGTGTCAACCTTAGTAGGATCTACTGCTATACCTTATCCAGATATAACGTGTCTGAGAAATCCAACTTCCTTCAACAAAAACTCACATTTGCTAAACTTTGCATATAATTGATGTTCTCTGAGTTTTCCAAGAACCAAACGAAAATGCTCCTTATGCTCCTCTTCGTTCTTTGAGTAAACCAGGATGTCATCAATGAACACTACCATGAACTTATCCAGAAACTCCATAAACACCTTGTTCATCATGTTCATGAAATATGCAGGTGTGTTAGTCAAACCAAATGACATAACGGTATACTCGTACAGCCCATACCTGGTGGTAAAAGCCGTCTTAGGTATATCCTGTTCTCGAATCTTCAACTGGTGGTATCCTGATCGCAGATCGATCTTGGAAAATACCTTAGCTCCTTGCAATCGATCAAACAGATCATTGATCATCGGTAGTGGGTACTTCTTCTTGATGGTTACTTCATTCAATCCTCGATAATCAACAACCATCCTTAATGATCCATCCTTCTTTTCTACTAGAAGTACTGGCGATCCCCAAGGCGAAGAACTTGGGCGAATATAACCTTTATCCAGTAACTCCTTAATCTGCTTCTTAATCTCCACCAAATCCTTTGCGGACATCCTATATGGTCTCTTTGATATTGTCCCTGTGCCTGGCAAAAGCTCAATCAAAAACTCAATACCTCTATCCGTTGGCATGCCTGGCAATTCCTCTAGAAATACATCAGGGAAATCCTTCACTATTGGTACTTCCTCCTGCACAACTCCTGTTAGGCAATTTACTTGAGTCCTTTTTGGCACATGCCATGATACGTACTTGATCCTTCTTCCTTCTGGGGTGGTAAGAAAAATTGACTTACTGGCACACTCAATATTCCCTTCATACTTTGACCACCAATCCATGCCTAATATCACATCCAATCCTTGAGATTCCAACACTATTAGGTCTGAGGGAAATACGTAGTTACTAATCCTTAATGGTAACCGATCACACCATAGGCTAGCCATATAATCTGCTCCAGGCGAGGTTACTAACATGGGTGACCTAAGGGCTTGGGTTGGTAGTTTATACTTATCCACAAATCCCCTTGATATGTATGAATGCGATGCACCAGTATCAAAAAGAATGAGTGCAGTAAATGACTTAACCAAAAACTTACCGATTACTGCATCTGGCTGCTCTTCAACCTCCTCCACGTTAATGTGGTTCACCTGTCCCCTGTTGAAAGGGTTCGGCTTCTTCCCAGAGCTTCCATTGCCATTACCATTCTATGATTCAGGACATTCGTTGGCATAATGTCCGGTCATCTGGCACTTAAAACAAATGACTTGGCTCAGGTCTTTCTTGGCTGGGGTTGATGGGTTGGTGCGGTTCTGGCCGTTGCTTCCTCCATTCCCATTACCATTCTTGGGGCCATTGTGATTGTGCGAGCTACCTCCTCCATGGGTATGCTGGAAATGTCCTCCCAGTCTAGGGGTTAAACGTGGCTTCTACTGAGCTCCCGAATTGTACTTCCCTTGTCCATACTTCCTCTTGCGGTTCTCGATCTGCTGCTGCTTCCCTTCAATCATGAGAGCACGATCTACCAACTCTTGGTAGTTGTTGAAGGTTGCTACCATCAACTGCATGCTCAACTCATCATTCAGTCCTTCCAAAATCTCCTGCTTAGCTGCATCTGTAGCAACGTCATCTGGGGCATAACGTGCTAGCTTACTAAAGTCCTCCACATACTGGCCAACTGTCCGTCCTCCTTGGCGCAAGTTGCGAAACTCACGCTTCTTCATGGACATAGCTCCTGCTGAAACATGGGCAGTACGAAAAGCTTGCTGAAACTGGTCCCATGTGACAGTGTCGACACGGAAAGTGGCTGCGAAATTCTCCCACCATGATGCTGCGGGTCCTTCTAGCTGATGTGCGGCAAACTTCACATTTTCTGCATCTGTGCATCCTGCCATGGTCAACTCTCTTGCTGTCTTGCGGAGCCAATCATCTGCTACTATCGGCTCGGTGCTACTGGAAAACACCGGCGGATTCAGCCTCAGAAAACGGGCTAAGTGATCAACAGGTCGTGGTGGTGGTGGGTTGTTGTTGTTGTTGTTGTTGTTCCCTTGATTCTGATTCTGGACTAGCAACTACATCAATGTGTTCTGCTGCTGGATCAACTGAGTGAGCTCCGATGGAAAGGTAAATCCGGAGTCACGTCTCGGAGGCATCTAAGGTTTTAGAAAAGATGAGATTTAAGAATAGAGAGGGGTCTAAAGAGAAAACACTACCCATATGCACATGAGGAAAAAGCAAACAATTCACTTCATTCAATCAAACAAGGGCATACAATCGATCTAACTATCACAAAAGTGCTCGGATTACTATATTTACATGGTGGACTACTACTACTGTTGGGGTGGTCTACTAGAAATATTCTTTGGTTGCAGACTTCATGATATCAGCTCCAGTTTCATCAACATAGTCATCATTGCTATCATCTGGATCCGAGTCGGTGTCGTCGATGATGATGTAGTCTTCCGGGTGAATCTCCTTGGGTTCTTCGTCTTCTTCTACTAGTGTAGGGCCTCCCATAAATATTCCGATCTTCATTGTTAGGTCGGCATTCTTGTCCACTAGTAGTTCGATTTCCTCTTCATAATCTTCATGTGTAGCCTTGAGTTCTTCCTCCAGTTCCTTGATTCTTGTCTTCGCCTTCTTCAAATATATCATGTCGGCGCACATCTGGTTCTCCTAACGTCGAATGTGCTAGTTTAACTCCTGGATAAAAGCTGCAATTGATCTATCCTTCTTGGTGCTGATCATCTCCCAGTGCTCATCTCGGCGCCCACAAATCTGGTAGATAGTGTCCTTGAGATCATTGCGGTAAACTTCTCCAATGCGTCCCATGGCGATGTGAGCTGCCATGCTCTTTCCTAGACTCCATGTTGGTGCATCAAAAGAAAACTCTATGGGTTCAGTGACTGGCATGAACGTCCTTCCTAGAACTTGAACTTGAATCATCCAGCGCTCCTCTTCCGATAGAGTGGCATTGTAGGTTCCGGTGAAGCTTGGTACTCCTATGTTCAAATATCTAGTGACTTCCTTCAAATGACGTCCAAAGGGTGTATCTTCATCCGGTTGCGTGAACTTGTTCCTTGCATCCGCCATCCTAAAAGAGTAGAAAAGATGAGAGGTCAGAATGAGAAGAGTAAGTAGTGATCTAGGGCTTTAGCATTAGTGGTCGTGTCCTACAGTCAGCGTGTGCTCTGATACCATCTTGTAGCGACCAGACCTCAAATGGTCCAATCTCTGTGCTCAGGTGTCATCCCTGGATCAGTAATGCTGACACCACACAATACTTGAAGGATTTATAACAGAGTAGCAGTCACACACTTATTACATCGAGTGTCTCAAAAGAGAACTTATTACAATAAATATGGCTTAAGGCCATCTAATAACGATAACAGCGGAAGGGTTGGAAGATACGTGAGTCCATCAACTCCAACGACATCGCTGAGTATAGAACCACGACCTAAAGGAACCTTAATCGTCATCTGAAAATTCTGCAACATTAACGTTGCAGCCCAAAATGGTCCAGCACATGGAATATGCTGGCAATGTAACACATAGAGAGTAATGGAATGAAATAAGCTATTCTATATGCATATATGGCTGGTGGAAAGCTCTATGGTTACAGTTTTGCGTAAAGCCAATTTTTCCCTACCGCAAAGGAATAGATTTTATTTAACTATCATGGTAGTTGTTAAACATTGAGAATGGTTGACAGCATTCTCAATCCCAATTAAGCATCATCATTAAAACCCAACAAGATTAATTAAAGTCACATGATGAGATTCACATGATAATCCAAGTACTAGATACTCAAGATGTCCATAACCGGGGACACGGCTAATCATGATTAGTTTATACACTCTGCAGAGGGTTGCACACTTTTCCCCACAAGACCCGATCTCCTCCGTTGGTCTTCTCGCACTACATGGTGTTTGAGAAACGGATGATCGAGACATAGTCTTTCAGAAGCGCTAGCACCTTACGAACGGGTGGACCGTACCAACCTACATCCCCTACATCTGCTAGCACTGTAAGAGTTCGCACGACTTAGTCAACTATGCTAGAGCCCATAGTAGCTTGTGGCTGCACACGGAAGTTTCTAGTATGAATAATCTCATGATCCCTTTGAGCCTGGGTGGCGGTCCAAAAGAAAACGGGCAATCGCTGGAATACCCAGGTGCCTCAATCCACCCAGATGTGTGTTTAGGTTGCCACCTTAAATAAATCATTAATTAACAATCTCACATCTGTCATGGATACACTCACCCAATCCACGTCTACTAGCATAGCATGGCATAATAAGCAAACGTAAGAGTAACTCCCAAAGGTTTGATAATAAATAGGTAATAGGTTCTACCTCAACTACTTCCCAAACCCACAGTTTAATTAGATCCTAATCATGCAATGTGTGAGGATTGATCTAATGCAATAAAACTGGATAGTAGGAAGTATGATCAAAGTGTTACTTGCCTTGCTGATGATCCGGGAAACCTAGCGATTCGAAGTAGCAAGCAGCACACTCCGGGTACTCTATCGCAAACAAACAAGCATACAATAAGTACTCAACTAATGCACAGGTAAAACACGAATAAAATATCTAACCAGAAAGTTCAACTTAAGAACTCCGGTTGGCAAAAAGAATCAAAACAAACGAAGCAATGAAGACAAACGGCAAAAGAAACAAGCTTCATTTACTATTCTGGATCTAGGGCAATTTTTTACAGTGGCAAAAACTTGTTTGAGTTGGTTAAACGGAAAGAGGGTTTCGAGACGAAACTCTAGGCGCTTGAATCGCCTGATTCCGATAAACGAGCGAAAAGTTAAACTAGAATGAACATCGGATCAGGGATCACGTTCAAAAAACAGTGGATTTAATCCGAGAAAAAGAAAAACGATGAACAGTTAACGAACGAATGTTCATTAACAGAAACTAAACGAAAAACGCGTTCGTTAAAACGAACGGACGAGCGGGCGCTCGCTAAATAAATAAACCGCAAAAAACCCGATCTTTTTATTAAAAAAACGAAAACTAGGGTTTTCAAAAAAAACCGAATCGTTTTTTTTTCAAAAACTGGCCGGCGGCTACCTCGGCGGCGGCGGCGGCTCTCCGGTGGGGCTCTGGCAGGGCGGCGGGGCGGCGGCTTCGGGCGGCGCGGGGCGGTGGCAAGCGGCGCAGCGGCGGCAGGAGGCGTGCGGCAGCGGCGGTGGTGCAGGCGGTGGCGGCGACGCGGGGCGGCGGGGGTGAGGAGAGGGTGGCGGCGGGGCGGCTATTTAAGAGGGGGAGGGGGCTGACTTTGGGAGGGGGTCGGCGGCGGCGAGGCGGCTTCGGCTTGGACTTCCCCCGAGTCCGGCGGGAAGGCGAAGGCGGCTGGGCCGGCCTGGCTCGGCTGGGCCCTTGGCCCAATCGGGCGCGGTTTTTTTTTCTTTTTTTTAAACAATTTTGCTACGCCTAAAAAAATTCTAGAAAAATAAATAAAAATCTAAAAATTCCAAAACAAATTTTCTCCGTCTAAATAAAATATTTAGAACATGATGAACATTTTTTGGCTCTAAATGCAATTTTTGAAAATGTGCATTTTTTCCTAAATTCAAATAAAATAGCAAATAAAACCAAATAAAATCTTATTTGATTTTTTTATTAAATCCTCAATATTTCTTTATTTTGGGAAAGTCATTTTATTCCCTCTCTCATATTTTGATAACAGAAATAAATGAAGATAAAATAAATAAAATCAAATGATCCCTATTTCAAAATTTGAGAAAACTCAAATATGAAAATAACGAAATCCCCAACTCTCTCCAAGGGTCCTTGAGTTGCGTAGAATTTCTAGGATCCACCAAAAGCAATAAAATATGATATGCAATGATGATCTAATGTATAACATTCCAAATTGAAAATTTGGGATGTTACAAAAGTTGCATGGCAATATATCTCGGAATGAATATGGAAATGCCATAATAGGTAGGTATGGTGGCTGTTTTGAGGAAGATATAAGGAGCACTAAAAAAAGACACTTCCGTGATGACACGTGTTTGTCACAGTAGGTCACGTTTTCTGTCATGCATGTACATTGATACGTCTCCAACGTATCTATAAGTTTTGATTGATCCATGCTATATTATCTACTGTTTTGGACATTATTGGGCTTTATTATCCACTTTTATATTATTTTTGGGACTAACCTATTAACTGGAGGCCCAGCCCAGAATTGATGTTTTTTGCCTATTTTAGGGTTTCGAAGAAAAGGAATATCAATCGGCGTCCAAACGGAATGAAACCTTCGGGAACGTGATTTTCTCACCGAACATGATCCAGGAGACTTGGACCCTACGTCAAGAAACAAAGGAGAAGGCCACGAGGAAGGGGAGCGCCTACCCCCCCAGGCGCCCCCTCCACCCTCGTGGGCCCCCTATTGCTCCGCCGACATACTCCTTCCTCCTATATATACCTACGTACCCCCAAACAATCAGATACGGAGCCAAAACCCTAATTCCACCGCCGTAACTTTCTGTATCCACGAGATCCCATCTTGGGGCCTGTTCCGGAGCTCCGCCGGAGGGGGTATCCATCACGGAGGGCTTCTACATCATCACCATAGCCCCTCGGATGAAGTGTGAGTAGATTACCTCAAACCTTCAGCTCCATAGTTATTAGCTAGATGGCTTCTTCTCTCTCTTTGGATCTCAATACAATGTTCTCCCCCTCTCTTGTGGAGATCTATTCGATGTAATCTTCGTTTTGCGGTGTGTTTGTTGAGAGCGATGAATTGTGGGTTTATGATCAAGTCTATCTATGAACAATATTTGAATCTTCTCTGAATTCTTTTATGTATGATTGGTTATCTTTGCAAGTCTCTTCGAATTATCAGTTTGGTTTGGCCTACTAGATTGATCTTTCTTGCAATGGGAGTAGTGCTTAGCTTTGGGTTCAATCTTGCGGTGTCCTTTCCCGGTGATAGTATGGGCAGCAAGGCACGTATTGTATTGTTGCCATCGAGGATAACAAGATGGGGTTTTCATCATATTGCATGAGTTTATCCCTCTACATCATGTCATCTTGCTTAAGGCGTTACTCTATTTTCATTAACTTAATAGTCTAGATGCATGCTGGATAGCGGTCGATGAGTGGAGTAATAGTAGTAGATGCAGGCAGGAGTCGGTCTACTTGTCTCGAACGTGATGCCTATATACATGATCATACCTAGATATTCTCATAACTATGCTCAATTCTGCCAATTGCTCAACAGTAATTCGTTCACCCACTGTAAAATACCTATGCTCTTGAGAGAAGCCACTAGTGAAACCTATGGCCCCCGGGTCTATCTTCATCATATTAATCTTCCAATACTTAGTTATTTCATTTGCTTTTACTTTGCTTTTATTTTACTTTGCACCTTTATCATAAAAATACCAAAAATATTATCTTATTATATCTATCAGATCTCACTCTCGTAAGTGGCCGTGTAGGGATTAACAACCCCTTATCACGTTGGTTGCGATGATTTATTTGTTTTGTGCAGGTGCGAGGGACTCGCGCGTAGCCTACTACTGGATTGATACCTTGGTTCTCAAAAACTGAGGGGAATACTTAAGCTACTTTACTGCATCATCCCTTCCTCTTCGGGGAAAACCAACGCAGTGCTCAAGAGGTAGCATACATCCATGAGAAATTTATGACAGAATCAAGATAGTCATACCTGTGCTGTCATAGAAGTGATCCATGACATTAACAAAATTATCATCATGGAAGTGTCCACTTCCATGACGATAAATCGCGCATCATGGAAGTGCTTTCGTCAAGGTTGACCGACACGTGGCATCCACCATAACGGGACACCGTTAAGCTATCGGGTCCAGTTTTGGATCCGATAACCCACTAACAGCCCAGACCAATGAGGATTTTTCACGTGTAAAATTCTCATTGGCCGGAGGAAACACGTGTTGGCCCACCGTTCGGACAGATGTCATCCATTCATTGGACAGGAGGCGCCTATGATACGTTGACACATGGCACGGCCCAACAGAGGCCCATTCCGGTGAAAAGGCCGGCCCGTTTGACTTAGTCAATAGGTAACGGGCCGGTCCACGGAAAGCCTATTAATGACATGTTCGTATATAGCCCATTTACGGCCCGCTAAATCACGGCCCGTTATGACCTATCCGAATTAAGCCCAGTAGCTTCATGTGGGCCTTCCAATATGATTCCCCGCCCGTTGTAACTTCCGGCCCATGTATGGCCCATGATGTCTTTTGGCCCATACGAGACGATTTGTAACTCTTGGCCCATTAATGGCCCGTGGTGAATCTAGCCCGCAATGAACAGTGTACCCCATTAACGGCCCATTATTCCATTGGGCCGTTTCCAACCCGTGTTATCTTTCGGCCTTCTTAGGGCCCATTTATTCTTGGGCTAATTTCCAGCATCCAGTTACTTAAGGCCCGTCATTGGCCTTTTCTGCATGTGGGCCAAATTCAGCCCGCGGTTACAATCAGCCCGTTTGCGGCCCCTTACTCTGTTGGGCCGTTTTTATAACGTCATCAAATACGGACGATTAACGACGGCATGTTATTGTCGGCCCATGAACGGACGATTCCAACTCTAGCCCGTTTACAGCCCATAATGCGGTATGTTATTTGCCCATGTTTGGTCTATCGATCATACGGCACGTAGAAGGCCCATTGATGCTACGGCCTGTAGAAGGACCATTGATGCTACGGCCCGTAGAAGGCCCATTCTTTCTATGGCCCTAAGAAGGCCCATTGTTTCTACGGCCTGTAGGAGGCCCATGGTAACTACACTAAATATGTAGCACATGGTTATTGTGGCCTAGTTTTAAAAACAGGTTATTGTGGCCACTAGCAAACCGTGGAAAAAGAACAACACTAACTACAGCAAACAAACAAACAAGACAACAAGGAAATAAATAAGCAAGCAACTTACGCTAGGCTATCACGGCATATTACATCAACTGGGCATCCAAGTTTGCCACCAGTGCAAATATAGGGAACAAAGCAGCATATCATATACACTGGTTGTCAAAGTTGGCGACTAGTGCAAATAAACGCCGCAGCAAAACAAGTCCAGAACTGAAACCACTTCAGAAGAGCTCAAGAAACAATATCCTGAGTACCCATAATGCTGGCAAGATGCTTAGCAAGCTTATTAACATTCTCTTGTTTGGCGCTTAAATCCTCCAGCACTTGCTGTTGCACCAGAAAGTATGCATCTGAATTCTGCAGGGCCTTCCTCAGTCCTTCGGCTTCCTGTCGCATAACATCCAATTGATGTCTTTCAACTTGAAGTTGAGACTCAAGAAGCCGAACTAATTCAGGTAGCGAGTTTGAAGAGCTAGTGCCAGCAGTAGTAGCTAGTAACTCGAACACTACATCAAGACATGACTTTGGGGTTGTCTCAGTGTCTTCAATATAGTTTTTATCAGCTTTCTTGGAGACCAACAGGGATCTCTCACTATCTTGAACCTTATCTGCATTACTTCCTTTACCATTGCATAACGGGGTACTCTTCTCCAATATTTTATCCGTGTTCTAAAACAGAAACGAACAAACACATCACATGTTTACAATGTAGCATATGAAACTCATTTTGGTAAACCAGTTCAGTAGTAAGGTGGTGTTGCCAAATCAAGATAGATACAGTTTGAATCATATCTATATAAGACAAAGCAACATAGACAGAATATAAGTGTGGGAAACTACACATCAATAACAACACTTGTAATGTGCATGACATGAGAACATAACTTTTTATTCAATTGAAACCGCAATCAACATAGAGCAAGTTACAACGGCAAACACGTTAAAGAAACAAGTTTAAAACATACCTGTTGCACCATTGGAGTTTCAATTGCATCCTTCAATTTGAAATTAGTTCGTATGAGTAAATACAGTGATGCAAGAGCAAAGTAGTATGAACCATTGCTACGGAACCTGACCTGAGAACAATTCTTCTTCTGCTTTAAGCGTTGACTTGGGGTTCGGAGTGGTGGTCCTCGTGCTTTGGGCACTGCAGTTGCCTTACTAATTGCTCGTGTTTGGGTGCTCTGTGGTGGAGACGGTGTTGTGTCAACTGGAACTGGATTACTATCTTCCGGGGTTGGGGTTAGAAGGGGTGTAGCTGGTTCTCTGTCCAACTGGGTAGGGGTACAATCTGCGTGAGTCTGAGTTATGTGTGGTGGGGTTGGTTCTTGGGCAAGTACAATTGTGGTTCTATCTGCATCGACAAGTAGCACAATCTTTTCTGAAGACCGTGTTTTTACTCCCACAGATACTGCCATCACCCCCTCCAATTCATATGGCTGATAAACAAGAAAAGTAATTGAATGTACATACATTGTAAGATAGACAGGTGCAATGGATAGTAGGGAAGAAAACAGGCATGAAATAATTCACATTTATGTTGTCTAACCAAACAGATAGCAGGACATAATTTCACATATATGATGGCTAATTAAACAGGATAGCATGACACAATTTCAAATGTATGATGGCTAACTAAACAGGATAGAATGACATAATTCAAAATATGATGACTATGTAAACAGGATGAGATGATATAACTATATTATGTCTTTAGAAAATGGGTTGGCATGCCATAATTCAGATACATGCTGTATATGTAAACATCTTGGCATGATATAATTCAAATATATGATTTATATACTAAGCAAGTGAGCAGAGGGCAATCGCATATATGATGTGTCAACTAAGGAGATGGAATTCAATATTGTGCATATGATGTAAAAACTAAGCATTGCAATACAACATATGCATGATATGAGTAATATAACCCTGCCAAGTTTGAGCATACACCTCAGGGGGATAATAGGACTGGCCATCTGCCTCTGAATCCTCCTCTGAAGAGCTATCTGTAACCAACAAGATATCTGCTTCAGCAGGTAGCATTGTCTGCTCTCAAGACCTTGTTTTCAATCCAGATTTCTCCATCACCAATTCAAATGGCCGATGCACAGGAAGAGCAGTTGAATATACAAACATTGTCGACAAATGCAACGAGAAATACAAAAAAAGGATGACATGATATAATTCACATATATGACGCTTGGCTAAACAGCATGGCATTGCATAATTCACATATATAATGCCTTGCAACAAGATAGCATTGCATAATTCACATATATAATGTCCTGCAAGAAGATGTCATCGCATAATTCACATATATGGTAATTAGACACTAAACAGGTGGCATTCACACAAAGCATGTATAAACTAAGCAAATGACATATCAATGCAAGATACCATACGCACGATATGAGCAACATAACCCTGCCAAGTTAGAGCATGCACCTCGGGGGGGGGGGGATAGGACTGGTCATCTGTCTCTGAATCCTCCTGTGAGGAGCTATCCGTAACCAACAAGACATGCGCTTCGTCAGATAGCATTGTCTGCTCTAAAGACCTTGTTTCCACTTCATATTTTTCCATGACCTTGCCGAATGGCTGATGCATAGGAAGAGTAATTGAATGTACTAAAATTGTTGACAAATTTAACACATAAAAAATGATGGCATGATATAATTCACATATAAGATGACTGGCTAACTAGGGTGGCATTGCAAAATTCACATATATGATGCCTGGCTAAACAAGATGGCATTGCGTGATTCACATATACGATAAAGAAACTAAACAGATGGCATTGACACAACGCATGTCTAAACTAAGAAGATGACATATTTGATGTATCCAGTAAGCAATGCAAGGCACCGTATGCATGATATTACCAACATCAGCATGCCAAGTTAGAGCGAAGACCTCAGGGGTAAATAGGAGTGGTCTTCTCCTTCTGAATCCCCCTCAGAACAGTTATCTTCCTCTTGATTACGATCCGATATGGGTGGAGGGGGACCTCCTTTGCGCCCACCATGGAGCGACGTCTGCATGAAATTTTATTGCCACGCAAGGCTCGTCTCTTTTGCTCTACATGTTCAGTTCCATTGTGTACAATAACTGACATGCATAGGAATAAAACATAGTGAGATTATGTAAGGAGTGCATGCACAAATCCAGAGTGATGGTAGCAAACTGTGGATAGACCCAAAACCAATGATAGCAGGCAGATAATAGCTTTAGTTACAAAATATAGATAATGGATGCTTTAATATTTGTTTGCACCCAACATGAAACTCGTAGTAGACACCCGAGATTAACCAGATAGTAGACAGATAGTACTGATTGCTTTCCCAATATGTACCCCACAACCATTTAAAAACTCAAGTTTCAGCATTAGTTTGGACATGACTCGGAGTCTAATAGGTGAACATGACGATAAAGTAGCATGTCATCATATTAAGCGATGCATAACGTAAGCAGACATGGAAGAGTGCGACCTCTCTTGCGGACCCGTGTAGTCCTCAAGGTCATCTGCTTAGTTGATGATGGTAATGTAGTTGTCATGGCTGCCAGCGGCGGGGAAGAAGATCTGAGGCGGCGAAAGACAGTCTGGAGAGTGGATTGCTGTGGTGAACCCTTCCATTGTTGGAGCAGCTGAGCTCGGGTGGCACACAACGTAGCAGGAGCAGGACAAACCACACAAGGTTTACTTTGACACATATCTGTAACAGAAGTAATTGTGTAAGGGCTTGTTTGAATTTGAGGATACTACAATGCAGGGATAGGAAATAGACAGGAATAGGATAGGAATGCACGTGCAAAATAGAGAATTTAAAAACATAGGATTTATGCCAATCTGGGTGTTTGATTCACAAGAATTGGAAGATCACAGGATGCAAAGAAGTAAGGTGATATTAAGTCAAACCATAAGAAAATGTACGGTTATAATGCTATTATGCTACTATCTCTTAGTCTTGTGCTTCATGAATAGGAATTTAAAAAGGAGGACAAGTGGAAATTAAAATTCCTATGGTTTTTATTTCAAGGAGACACTAAAGGAACAAATCCTACAGTTTTCCTTTGCTCCATTCCTTTGAACCAAATTCATGAATAGTAGTACCATAGGAAACTTTCCAATTCCTATATTTTCCTTCACTTTTCCTTTCAAGCACTGGCGATTCTAGTAGGCAGGCTTGAGCAAGGAAAAGCCTACACTCAAAAAATGTTTTTGTGCTACTTCTATTACTTTGGACCCAGGCCACTGCCCTACTAGCTCAACTCCCAGGCCCATCGACAAATGCACAGCTCAAACGCGCAGAGATTAATAATGATGGCCTTCAAGAGAGTCCATCACGGATAGCTAAGTTGCCTGGTACCTCACTGCTTGTCATATAGTAGGAGAAACAAATCGTATTTCACATTACTACGTGTGCTCAGTGGACAATATATATAACATGTAGAGTAAAAAAGGATGCAACAAGTGTACAACCTCTTTGGCGAAGCCATGTCGATCTCGACGTGACTGGGTTGGTCGGTGAGGATGATCCGGTGACTTGGCTGTCGGAGGAGGAGAAGAAGATCTTAGGCGTCTAGAGATGGAGGCCGGGTTACTGCTCCACTGTGATGGAGGGTTTCGTCGTTGGAGCAGCCCCGGTGAGTTGTACGATGCTGAGGCTGAAGCAGGACAAGAGAGACAACGTTAACCTGAGTGGAATTCTAATAGCATCTCCAATAGATGACGTAAAATACATAACCACAAAGTGCTAGATGTAAATACATCAGTCGCTCATCTCTGAACTTAGCTGCCAAAACTGAATTTAACTATCAAAACTGAATTTTTCTATGGAAACTGAACGCACTAGTAGCAGAAAAGCAGTAGCAGTAGCAGCGCCTGCGAGAGCCGGGGCAGCTGGTCGTGTAGCAGCATCAGGTGAGGCTACCCTGAGCCGCCAGCCACCACCGGCCAAACAGCCGCCCCCGCCGCCCGCGGCCGGTGGTGCGCTGCCCCGCCCGCCCCGAAACCACTCCCCACCGCCGGTCCGCCGCCGCCCGGGCCATCCCTCTAGGCCCCCCGTGCCGAGCTTTTTCTCCGGCGATCCCCACGCCACCACCCTACCACCGTCCCTACCCTGTACCCTAAGATAGATACTGGGGTACCTCTTCGGCGAGCCCCCCTCCCCGCTGCGGCTGGTTCTTCCTTAACTCCGGCAAGCCCCCCCACCCCCTGAAAATCGACTAACCCGAAAGTCGATTCAGTTGACTGAAGTGTAGCTAAATCGGAGCAGCATCGCAAGCAAGAGCAAGAGCAACAGCGCGAGCAAGAGAAAGAGCAAGAGCAGACCAAGCAGGGGACCAAGAGCAAGAGCAGAGCAGCGGCGCGAGCGAGAGCTAAAGCAGCAGCACCTCCTACTGATGTGGACGTCGCCGCCTAATACGTCTCCGTCGTATACATAATTTTTGATTGTTCCATGCCAATATTCTACAATTTTCATATACTTTTGGCAACTTTTTTATACTATTTTTGGAACTAACATATTGATCCAGTGCCCTGTGCCAGTTCCTGTTTGTTGCATATTTTTTGTTTCATGGGAAATTCATATCAAATAAAGTTCAAATGGGATGAAAACTGACGGAGATTTTTTTGAAATATATGTGATTTTTGGGAAAAAGAATCAACGCGAGACGATGCCCGAGGGGGCCACGAGGCAGGGGGCGCACCCTGGGCCCTCGTGGCCACCCCGTAAGGCGGTTGGTTCCCTTCTTTCGCCGCAAGAAAGCTAATGTCCGGATAAAAATTGTGTCCAAATTTCAGCCCAATCGGACTTACGGATCTCCGGGAATATAAGAAACGGTGAAATGGCAGAATCTGGAACATGGAAATAGAGAGAGACAGAGAGACGGATCCAATCTCGGAGGGGATCTCACCCCTCCGCCGCCATGGATGCCATGGACCAGAGGGGAAACCCTTCTCCCATCTAGGGAGAAGGTCAAGGAAGAAGAATAAGAAGGGGGCTCTCTCTCCCCCTCTCTCCCGGTGGCGCCGGAACGCCGTCGGGGCCATCATCATCACCGCAATGTACACCAACACCTCATTCATCTTCACCAACATCTCCATCACCTTCCCCCATCTATCTACAGCGGTCCACTCTCCCGCAAACTGTTGTACCCTATACTTGAACATGGTGCTTTATGGTTCATATTATTATCCAATGATGTGTTGCCATCCTATGATGTCTGAGTAGATTTTCATTGTCCTATCGGTAATTGGTGGATTGCTATGATTGGTTTAATTTGCTTGTGGTTATGTTACTGTCCTTTGGTGCCCATCATATGAGCGCGCGCATGGATCACACCATAGGGTTAGCTGTATGTTGATAGGACTATGTATTGGAGGGCAAGAGTGACAGAAGCTTCAACCTAGCATAGAAATTGATGCCTACGGAATTGAAGGGGGACCAATATATCTTAATGCTATGGTTGGGTTTTACCTTAATGAATGTTAATAGTTACGGATGCTTGCTAATAGTTCCAATCATAAGTGCATAGAATTCCAAGAAAGGGATGACATGCTAGCAGTGGCCTCTCCCACATAAAACTTGCTATCAGTCTAGTAAAGTAGTCAATTGCTTAGGGACAATTTCACATTCCTACCGCCACTTTTGCACACTAAATATACTAACTTTATTGCTTCTTTACCTAAATAGCCCCTACTTTTTATTTATGCGCTCTTTATTATCTTGCAAACCTATCCAAAAACACCTACAAAGTACTTCTAGTTTCATACTTGTTCTAGGTAAAGCGAACGTTAAGCGTGCGTAGAGTTGTATCGGTGGTCGATAGAACTTGAGGGAATATTTGTTCTACATTTAGCTCCTCGTTGGGTTTGACGCTCTTACTTATCAAAAGAGGCTACAATTGGTCCCCTATACTTGTGGGTTATCTAGACCTTTTTCTGGCGCCGTTGCCGGGGAGTTATAGCGTGGGGTGAATATTCTCGTGTGTGCTTGTTTGCTTTATCACTAAGTAGTTTTTATTTTGTTCTCTTGTTTTCTATCTTTAGTTATGGGTAGGAAACGGAAAATACCAATAAAAATAGTGGTACCTACTGAACCAATGGTTGAAGAACCACTCAAAATCTATCACACTACTGAAGCGTTTTTACTTGGATCATCTTCGATCCCTATGTGCTCAGGCTGAAACCCCAACTAGATTAGTTGAGGGAAAATGTTTAGATGAGCATGGTTGTTATGTGCGACACCGCATATCTAAAAAATGGAAACTTTTACTGGATCAAATTCACCGTTTGCAGTGTTATGCTTGGAATTTATATGAAATATATGATTGTACTTGTTGTTCTAATGACCCTAAGAAACACCTTCCTTACCAATATGGGTTTAGTGATAATGGAATCGTATCTTCGTATACTAAGGGTGTTTATAATTATTATGATGTTCAACAAATTGAATAATTTGTTGCTTTTAGGGGTACTTGTGAAATTGCTTCTTTTATTGAACAGTGTGATACTACTCTCTACAATCTGAAAATTTGGGCATACTTAAATATTGCTATGATAAGTATGCTTATAATCCTTATATCAAACCATATATTGAGGACTCCTTCGCTGTCCAAGAAGAGACTAATATTTTGTAGGAGTCTATGGAAGAAGAAATTAGTGACATTGTGAGCTCATTGGATGAAAAAGATGAGGAGGAGAGCGAAGAACAAAAGGAGGAAGAGCGGATTGATCACCTGTTCCCACCATCTAATGAGAGTAACTCTTCAACTCATACATTGTTTAATTTCCCTTCGTGCTTACCGAAGGATGATTGTTATGATGATTGTAATGATCCCATTGATTCTTTTGAAATATCCCTTTTTGATGATGCTTGCTATGCTTGTGGCCAAGATGCCAATATGAATTATCCTTATGGAGATGAACTTGCTATAGTTCCTTATGTTAAACATGAACTTGTTGCTATTGCACCCACGCATGATAGTCCTATTATCTTTTTGAATTCTCCCGACTACACTATATCGGAGAAGTTTGCCCTTATTAAGGATTATATTGATGGGTTGCATTTCACTACTACACATGATGATTTTGATGACTATAATATGCATGTTCTTGCTGATCCTACTTGCAATTATTATGAGAGAGGAACTGCATCTCCTCCTCTTTATGTTTCCAACACAATAGAATTGCAAGAAACTACTTATGCTATGTATTGGCCTTTACTTGATGTGCATGAATTGTTCTTGTATGACATGCCGATGCATAGGAAGGGAGTTAGACTTCGCCATTGCTTGATATATGTTACTTTGTGCTCACTACTAAATTACAAATCATTGTTGATTCACATTGGCTTTGATATACCTTGGGATCCCGGTGGATCCATTACTTGAGCACTATATGCCTAGCTTAATGGCTTTAAAGAAAGCGCTGCCAGGGAGACAACCCGGAAGTTTTAGAGAGTCATTTATTTCTGTTGTGTGCTTTTATGAAGTTTAAAAACAAGAATAATGTGCCATGATTTTCCTTTAAGATGTTTACATTGCTTGTTGGTTTGTGCGGTGCAAGACAGAAACTTTAGCTGTAGTGCGTGATTTTACATTTTTACTGGAATGTGAAACAGTTCTGAAAGTTTTTGAACTGTCTTTCTATACAAATTGTTTATTTTTCCTAATTATTTCAAAATTTTTGGAGTACCAGAGGTATGGTGAATGTTCAGATTATTACAGACTGTCCTGTTTAAGACAGATTCTGTTTTGATGCATAGTTTGCCTGTTTTGATGAAACTATCGATTTTTGTCAGTGGATTAAGCCATGGTAAAGTTATATTACAGTAGCTACAATGAAAAATAAAATATGAATTGGTTTGCAACAGTACTTAGATTAGTGATTTTCTTTATTATACTAACGGATCTTACCGAGCTTTCTGTTGAGATTTATGTGGATGAAGTGTTCGAAGAACGAGGAGGTCTAAATGTGAGGAGAAGGAGGAGAGGCAAGAGCTCAAGCTTGGGGATGCCCAAGGCACCCCAAGTAAATATTCAAGGAGTCTCAAGCGTCTAAGCTTGTGGATGCCCCGGAAGGCATCCCATCTTTCTTCAACAAGTATCAGTATGTTTTCGGATTTGTTTCGTTCATGTGATATGTGTGAATCTTGGAGCGTCTTTTGCATTTAGTTTTCATTTTTATTTTATGCACCATGCTGGTATGAGATAGTCCATGGTTGATTTATAGAATGCTCATTGCACTTCACTTATATCTTTTGAGTATGGCTTTATAGAATGCTTCATGTGCTTCACTTATATCATTTGAAGTTTGGATTGCCTGTTTCTCTTCACATAGAAAACCGCCATTTGTAGAATGCTCTTTTGATTCACTTCTATTTGTTAGAGCGTGGGCATATATTTTGTTGAAAGAATTAAACTCTCTTGCTTCACTTACATCTATTTAGAGAGATGACGGGAATTGGTCATTCACATGGTTAGTCATAAAATCCTACATAAAACTTATAGATCACTGAATATGATATGTTTGATTCCTTGCAATAGTTTTGCGATATAAATATGGTGATATTAGAGTCATGCTAGTGGGTAGTTGTGGATTGTATAAATACTTGTTGAAGTTTGTGATTCCCATAGCATGCACATATGGTGAACCATTATGTGATGAAGTCGGAGCGTGATTTATTTATTGATTGTCTTCCTTATGAGTAGCGGTCGGGGACGAGCGATGGTCTTTTCCTACCAATCTATCCCCCTAGGAGCATGCTGATACGTCTCCGTCGTATCTACTTTTCCTAACACTTTTGCCCTTGTTTTGGACTCTAACTTGCATGATTTGAATGGAACTAACCCAGACTGACGCTGTTTTCAAGAGAATTGCCATGGTGTTATTTTTGTGCAGAAATAAAAGTTCTCAGAATGACCTGAAAATCAACGGAGAATTATTTTGGAATATACAAAAAATACTGGAAGAAAGATCCACTTCAGGGGGGCCTCCACCCGTCCACAAGGGTGGGGGCGCGCCTGCCCCCATGGGCGCGCCCCCTGCCTCGTGGGCCCCCGGATGCTCCACCGACCTCAACCCTGACTCCATATATTCACTTTCAGGGAGAAAAAAAAATCAGAGAGAAGGATTCGTCACGTTTTACGATACGGAGCCGCCGCGAAGCCCTAAACTCTCTCGGGAGGGTTGATCTGGAGTCCGTTCGGGGCTCCGGAGAGGGGAATCCATCGCCATCGTCATCATTAACCTTCCTCCATCACCAATTTCATGATGCTCACCACCGTGTGTGAGTAATTCCATCGTAGGCTTGCTGGCCGGTGATGGGTTGGATGAGATTTATCATGTAATCGAGTTAGTTTTGTTAGGGTTTGATCCCTAGTATCCACTATGTTCTGAGATTGATGTTGCTATGACTTTGCTATGCTTAATGCTTGTCACTAGGGCCCGAGTGCCATGATTTCAGATCTGAACTTATTATGTTTTCATGAATATATGTGAGTTCTTGATCCTATCTAGCAAGTCTATAGTCACCTACTATGTGTTATGATCCGACAACCTGAAGTGACAATAATCAGGACCACTCCCGGTGATGACCATAGTTTGAGGAGTTCATGTATTCACTATGTGTTAATGCTTTGGTCTGGTACTCTATTAAAAGGAGGCCTTAATATCCCTTAGTTTCCAATAGGACCCCGCTGCCACGGGAGGGTAGGACAAAAGATGTCATGCAAGTTATTTTCCATACGAACATATGACTATATTGGGAATACATGCCTGCATTACATTGATGAACCGGAGCTAGTTCTGTGTCACCCTAGGATATGACTGTTACATGATCGATCGCATCCGGCATAATTCTCCATCACCGATCCAATGCCTACAAGCTTTTCCTATATCGTCCTTCGCTTATTTACTTTTCTGTTGCTACTGTTATAATCACTACAAAACCCAAAAATATTACTTTTGCTACCGTTACCTTTTGCCACCGTTACCACTACTATCTTATTACTTTGCTACTAAATACCTTACTGCAGATATTAAGTTTCCAGGTGTGGTTGAATTGACAACTCAGCTGCTAATACTTGAGAATATTGTTTGGCTCCCCTTGTGTCGAATCAATAAATTTGGGTTGAATACTCTACCCTCGAAAACTGTTGTGATCACTACAAAAAAGACACATCCGTGACATTTTGGGCCAAACGAATTTTTTTTTGTCATACATATGACACTTCTATGACGATAATTGTGACAAAACCCGGTATCATCATAGATGTGGTGGGCTCCTACTTCTATGACAAAAAATCATGACAGAAAATGGGCTTTTCGTCCTGGGCGGGCCGGAGACGCAGCTGCATGACATTCTTTGGGCCGTCCATGATGGAAAAAACCGTGGTAGAAGCGAGGGGGAGGAAAATTTCAGGGAGTTCCCGGTTACGGTGGAGGTCGGGGGCTGAGCGATGCGCGTTTCTCTCGTACACGTACGCGCGTGTGTGCGAGGCGTTGGCTCTAACTGAACCCGAGCGAGGCGTTGGGCTCTAATTGAACCCGAGCGATTGCACTGCAGGCTACGCGTTACTGAACCCGAGTGATCGATCGATGGCTGTTAACTGAACCCGATCGAGCAATTCCTTCGCTACTGCTGCTAACTGAAGCCGATCGATCCTGCCTCTGTATGAACAGTGAGCGTTGCGGGGGGTTTGGATGAACAGTTGCCGGTGGGGGTGGATGAACAGGACCTCGTGGTGTTGCCTCTGGATGAACAGGACCCCGATCGATCGAGCTAGTTGGGGCTGGATGAACAGGACCCCGTGGAGGGCTGGATAAACTGGACCACCCCGTTGAGGGCTGGATGAACAGTAGAAGGTGGAGGGCGGGATGAATAGTAGCCCTGGAGGGGTGGTTGAACAGGAGCCCGTGGAGAGGGCTGGTTGAACAGTAGCCGCTGAAGTAGCGCGCGGTGGAGGCTGGATGAATAGAAGCCCGTGGATGAACAGTCGCAGGTGGAGGCCGACGGTGGATGAGCAGTAGCTCGTGGAGGCTGGAGGGGGTCGACGGTGGAGATGAACAGTATCCTGTGGAGTCCCGTTTTGCGGTACGCCACACCCCTCCCGATGAACAGGAACCCCATTTCGACCGTAGCGCTCCAACACAAGTCTGTTTCGTCCGTTGTGCGGTACGCCACACCCTCCCGATCAACAGGACCCCCGTTTTGACCGTAGGATGTCCGTTTCCTCCGTTTTGCGGTACGCCAGACCCCTCCCAATGAACAGGATCCCGTTTCGAACATGGCCGGTCGAACACAAGGCTGTTTCTTCGTTCCGCGGTATGCCATGCCTCGTTTCCATCGCATGTTCCGTCCAAGCCCTCCCGATGAACACGACGAATTTCGTTGCCTCCCCATGAACACGACGACGATGCTGTTTCTCCGTTCCGACCGAGCAATGTACACGAGCCCTGGCCGTACGTATGCGCGAGTAGGCGTTCGAGACCTCGCCCGTATGTACACATACGTGGCCGTATTTTTTTCTTGCACCCTGGCCGCTGTACGTACGTGTACATGCTACGTGCACGCCTCTACTACGACACGTGCACGCGTCTACTACGACACGTGCGCGCCTCTACATCGAATAGTATGTACATACACGTTCGCGACCAGAATGACAACGCTATGTACGCTTCGTTCAGGTGGGTCCCGACTGTTAGGCACTTCCTTGCCTGCGAAGATGTAGCTGGTGGGTCCCAGCAGTCAGGGGGCGAATCGTTTTTTTGCCCGGACGCACTTCCTTGCGTGCGAAGATGTAGCTGGTGGGTCCCAGCAGTCAGGGGGAAATGTTTTTTCGTGAAATACAGTGGCCCGTCCGATGGGTCCCAGCTGTCAGGTGGAGGAATCATTATTTTCCATGTAATAAGGAGGAACTTCCTTGCTGCGGCCGTGGACCCAGCTGTCAGCCTCTCCACGTACAGTCCACGTCCGATGGAAGTCATTCCTTCACCACGTTGACCATGCCGCGCCGAGAGCACCAGGGCGGTGGACGACGGCGAGGCCCAGGAAGGGGGCGACACAGAGGCAAGGAAGACTCAGCAGTTATTTCCCACGCGGAGGGGAGTACGATTGTACGAGGGTTTACTGGTTCGTCTGTCGTCGCTGGAGAATAACAGCAGGTGTGGGTGAGTAGAGGGATGGCTAGGCCACCGATGGGAGTATGGTCGGGCGGTGAGGACTGCGCGGCAGCACAGCCGGCCGCGAGGAAGAGGGAGCAGGCAGTCCCGCTGGCCCTTGTTTGAGCCGCTGGAGCAGGAAGAGCGGAGATTGAAGAAGCATGACAGCCGTTGTATGGACATCCAACAGTCAGTGCTTGTGCGTCAACCTTTTTTTAGGAAAGCGTCAAATCTGTGGAAAACAACATACAAACCATCTGCCATTATTTCTAATAATTTATAGCCCATTTGCTAATTCTTAAGGTTTTTTGGAGCCCATATTCTTTTCGTTAGCATTACAGCCCATATTATTGCAACGGTTAAAAAATTATATGAAATTTTGCATATTTCGGTGCGGTCCGAACTATTTTTAATCCCGAAATTTTGTCTCACATTCAAACTGATTTTAAAAATAAATGTATATCAATATAAAATCCAACAAATTCTCCATGCACAAAAATTAATGTAATTTAAAATCTTGAAATGAAAAAAGATATTTGAAACTAATTGCCGGTTTGATGAGTTTTAAAAATGTACAACCCATTTCTCCTTACTGATGGGCCATTTTCTCGGCCAGCCAAATGAAAGCTCTCCTTGTCTTGAAAGATTTGCAGCCCAGTAGGCCTGACAAAGCGACTTACTTGGCAAATCACAAAAAACTTTGCCGTGGCCGTGGACGCAGCTGTCAGCCTCTCCACGTACAGTACTCTTCCGATGGAAGTGTTTCCTTGACCACATTGACCACGCCGCGCGGAGAGCACCACGGCGGTGGATGACGGCGAGGCCTGGGAAGGGGATGACGCGGCAGTGGAAACCCGCGCGGAGAGGACTACGAGGGTTCACTAGTTCGGCAGCAGTGTGAGGCTGTCGTCGCTGCAGGGCCTGGCCAGCGGTGGGAATAGTAGGGGGCGGTGAGGCCTCTGCGGCAGCATAGCTGGCCACGGGACGCAGGAGCATGCGGCACGACCGACGCTACTTTGGGCGGCTGGAGCAAGAAGACCAGAGGTTGAAGAAGCACTACAGCCGTTGGATGGACATCGTACGGTCACTAGAGCTAGAATCGTTCATATTGACTAAGTTGACAAAGCCGTTCGTCCCCGTCAACTTAGTAGGCCCATAAGTCAGCCTCCCAGCAAGGTGGGTCCCAGCTAGCCGGGGGAGTATTCATTTTTTGTGTGTAATAAGGAGGCACTTCCGGTGGGTCCGAGCTGACAGCGGGGGGAACGTTTTTTTCGCAAAATACGGTGGCCCGTCCGGTGGGTCCCAGCAGTCAGGGGGAAATGATGTTTTTTGCAAAATACTAGTGGCCCGTCCGGTGGGTCCCTGATGTCAAGTGGAGGAACCATTATTTTCCACGTAATAAGGAGGCACTTCCTTGCTGCCGCCGTGGGCCCAGCTGTCAGCCTCTCCACGTACAGTCCACGTCCGATGGAAGTCGTTCCTTCCACGTTGACCACGCCGCGCCGAGAGCACTAGGGCGGTGGACAACGGCGAGGCCTAGGAAGGGGACGACGCGGAGCCGGTGCAGACGCGGCAGTGGATGCCCACGCGGAGAGGAGTATGAGGGTTCACTCATTCGGCTGCGGTGTGAGGCTGCCGTCGAGGCAGGGCCTGGCAAGCGGTGGGAATAGTAGGGGGTGGTGAGGCCTCCACGGCAGCACAGCCGGCCACGGGAGGCAGGAGCAGGCGGCACGACCGGCGCTGCTTTGGGCGGCTGGAGCAAGAAGACCAGAGGTTGAAGAATCACTATGGCCGTTGGATGGACATCGTACGATCACTGCAGCTAGAATCGTTTATATTGACTAAGTTGACAAAGCCCTTGGTACGTCAACTTAGTAGGCCCATAGGCCAGCTTCCGAAACGGTGCGCCCCAGATGTCAGGGGGAGGAATCATGTTTTGGGCGGGTGAAGCTAGAATATCCGAGATTGAAGAAGAAGCACGACATCTGTTGGATGGACATCCAACGGCCACTGCTGCTAGAACCGTGTGTTGACTATAAGTTGACAAAGCCTTGCATACGCGTCAACTCTGTTTTTTTAGAGGACGCGTCAACTTAGTAAGGCCAGAAGTGTGTGGCAGAGAACTTATAGCCCATTTGAGATTTGTAAGAATGTGTAGCCCATTTTAAATTCTAATGGAATTTACTATAGCCCATTTATAGTTTGTTAAAGGTACAGCCCATTTCAGCCAACCGTTCAAAACAGAATTCAATAAAATTTCCCACATTTTGATTGGATCCGAAATATTTTTATCCCGAAATTTCTAGTCAGATTAAATACAATTTCAATATAAATTTATATTATGTAAAAATCCAACGAAACATTGCGCTCGCAACAATTAATGAAATTAAAATTTTCAATATCCAAAACTAATACTTTATAAAGTAATCACGTGTTTGGTGCATTTTTATAGTTACTGCCCAGTTTTTATAATTACATCCCATTTATTATTTCTTAAATCCCATTTTCTTGTTAATCCTAATGCATCCCTCCTAGGAAAGATTTGCAGCCCAGCTGGACGGAGAATAACAACTTGACCTTGCGTGGGTATTCCTAAAAAAAGTATTTTCAGCTTGAAAAAAATTAATATCTGGGCTGGATATCTGGCCTAAGCTAGACGGGCCACAACCCGCCCAGTTAATACCTGCAGCGATGTTTTCGTTGTTGTTCAGAGGAGAAAAATTAATATCTGGGCTAAACATCGAAAAACTCTGCAGTGCTCACACCTCAAAAACACAAATACTGCTCGAGCTGCTTGGTCCCAGCTGTCGGCTGCTTCTGGTGCAATTCTCTCGTTTATTGACTAGTACTACATAGGTTGACAATGGTGTGGGACCGTGATGTCAGGAAACCAGGGGGAAGCAAAATAAATAACTCCAGCAAGCGCTTCCACCTCTGCCTCGTTGTCTCCCGTGGAAACCCCTTTTCTCCCTTTTTTTGCTCGGGCAAGGACCAATGCATGCAGCATGTCCATGCGGTTATTAGGCAAGAAATAAAAGCGCTTTGCATGCTATGAATTACGATGGCCTGCATGGGTAGCTAATAAGGCATCCTCTTAACTACTGTGATTTAAATGTTGTGTTTAGAAGAGAGAAATATTCTTCTTTTCCACCAATCTACTTGCACCTAGGTCATGATGCACCTTCTAATACGACTTATTCACCTAGACGGAGGGAGTATAGTTTTACACACATATATATATAATAAGGAGGCACTTGCGTACGTAGGCTATGGACCTGGTGGGTCCCCATTGTCATCCTCTCCAAGTAAAGTCATCTCCTCGCCCGCGCGCGCTTTCCGCCCGAAACAGTCAGCGCCGCCCGCCCCGCTTCCCGGTGCAGGCGATTGCTCCGCCTTCAAACGACACAGGTGCGGTCCATCCGTCCATCTGCCGCCCACATTAATGATACGCGGTTGCCGAGGCGGCTACTCCGGCACCACACGTCCGTCCGCCCACCATTGCTATATAAACTGCTGCGCCGGCCATAGCCGCAGTCATCCGCATCTGTTGCCTTTCTCCAGTCCACACCACTACTGCCCACCATGGCTTCCTCGCACTCCAGCACTCTTTGGGACGGGCGGACGACGGACCACAAGGAGATGGCATCCATTGCTGCCGACCGGCTGGCCGGCAGGCAGCCGAAGGACGACGACGTCCCAATGGAGAACATGGTAGTCGATGATCCGGTGCCAACCCCCTCCTCCGCGACATCCTCGCCGGTGCATTGCACCATGACCATCGGCGAGGCCCGTGCCCAATATATGGACAGTGTGAGGCAGATGTGTTAGGAGCAATTCCGGGAGGCGCAGGCCGACGCCGCCTACAACCACCATCTCCTCCAGGAGCATCTGCAGGCGGAGGAGCAGATCGCCGTGGAGCAGGCGGAGCAGGAGGCGATGCTCGACTCGTACCACTCCGCCCGCAAGGGCCACCTCGAGCGCTGGCGGGAGCGCATGCGGGTGGCGGAGGCTGCGACAGCCTACAAAGAGGCTAGCAAAGATGGCGATGAAGCAGGGAAGGTGCTGTTTGGCGAGACCGAGGACGAGGCAGAGGACAATGCCGGCTCCGACGAGTCCCCGCTCCGCTAGCGTCGACGAGGCCCTGCTCCGCCGAGGCCCCACGGCGCCAACTACGAGGCACAGGACACCGCCTGTTCCGCCGAGGCCCCGCCCCGCCAACAACGAGGCAGAGGACATCGTGGGCTCAGCCTAGGCCCCACCCTGCCGGCAACGCGGGGGAGGATTTCCACCGCTCCGCTGAGGCGCCGCCCGCCGGCAACGAGACAGAGGACATCGCCGGCTCCGCCAAGGCCCCGCCCCGCTGACAACGAGGTCATGCCACACAGAAAACAAGGAAGAGTAGAACACGGTAGGTCGCCACCGCTCAGGTCCAAGTAAGGCCACCGCTACTACCCTCCTGTTGAAGCCAAGCTAGGCAGGTTGACCATTGACGACCAGTTAGCTTCTTAGTGGCGACGTGGAGTCGGGGAGTTCTGCTGGAGAATAACGCTGCTTCTGCTTAACTGCTGGTGCAGTCGGCTGACTGACACGTGGGCCCAACAGGCCACATGTCAGTTACGCAACTGCAACTGCGGTTAAGTCACTGAAGCTTCTGTTCGGCTCAGTGGGACACAGGTGGGTAGCTTCAGTTAATTAATTATACCTCCAGTGCACCCCTTCTTAGTTGAAGAATGTATGAAATGTAATGAAATCTAGCATGTTTATATGAAATCCGACCGCGTATGAATGAATTTATTTCGATTAGTTCGAATTCCTGTATCACTGGCATTGGATGAACATGCAAAACAATATGTACTAGCATTATTCCCAGGGTGATCACCTCGTTTGCAGCAGTTTCACATGTACTCCCTCCGGTCCTTTCTAGTCTGCATACAAGTTTTGTCTGCAGTCAAAGTATCTCTACTTTGACCAATCTTATACAAAAAAGTATGCACTTTCACAATGTGCAAACTAAAAAGGAACATAAGGAGTACAAAGAGTTTGAGCAGGTTTTTAGCGCTTCTGTACATTGCAATCAAACACACAGGCCTGGCAATTCATAGAGAACATTCAAAACAATCGATGATTATGCATCTTAGCGACTCACATGTTAGAGGCAATATTTACTTCACAACTAAAGAATAAAGAAAAAATTGATTGACGCTTCTGGCAGCAAGGGTGTCCCATTCAAAAATATCAAATGCATGTCTTGCTAAAATCAATGAGCAAAATTTGACAAGGTTGTCCCATTCCAAAATATCAAATGCCTACATTGTGGAATGGGCAGGGTTTGCTATCAGTTCGGACATTGATATGGCACCTCGTGCTAAATAAACCAGCTGTTCTTTTTGTGCAGTTCCACCAAAATCAACCAAATTCGCGTGCAGCTTGTATGATTTCGCCCTTATATGTTGCAAAGCCTTAAACTTATCGGCACCTCCTTTCTCTTGGTTGAAATGAATGATTCGATGTATTCATGAACATTTTGTGCAGTTCCCATTGAAATCAAGCTGAGCACCCCTGTTTGCACAAATACAAAAAAGTGATTAGTATAGAGAAAACTGTACTATGAATTGACAGTTTCAACAGGCACATACATGGTCCATGTAGAGCACACTTTTAGAAAAATGAAACTCACCAGAAAGAATCCTAGAACAACATTATACTGGTGCATCACAGCAAAAAAATGGAGATTTTGTTAGTCCTTCTGAGCTGAAGTTAGTTTGGTCTTGTGGGGAGTAATGTAACCATCCTTCAACTGCTCCTTCTGATGATAAGATAGTCAGGGCTTCTTCATCCTGGCATAATCGGAACTAGTCACTTCATGTACTCCATATTCTTCTTCAGAGGAAGATGATCCTGTTGTGCAAAGACAAGAGGACTACTAAATGCTAGCATCACTGTTTGCTCAAAAAAATGGAAAGGAAATATTTAAAACAGCACAAATGAAGCACTTCTCAAGGACAATACCACTTTTTCATGACAGGACCGGGAGTTGATTTTTGTTTTTCTTCCCCTTGTTCTTCCCCTTCATCACTTGGTTCAATAACAAACAAGCTTCACCTTCAATGTAAGATTTGGCATGTCAATTAGGGAGCACAAGTATAGTACTAAACTTAATTTTCTGATGAAAGTGGCAAAATACAGACCAGCAGTTGTGAAATATCCTTATCTTACCTCAATGGGATATTACGGTGCACATACAGATTGGAAGTCTTGTCTCCATTTGTGCAGTTCACTAAAATCAAGCAACATTATCGTACAAGTAGCACAATATATGAATGCACACTGCAGAATCATGTGAAAGAAGGCTAGTACTGACCTCTCATGATGCGGAATTCAAACAACTCACAAGAAGAAGATCTGAACCAAATTCGCCTTAACGGATAGGAAGTAAGATCTCCTCTTGTGCAGTTCCACTAAGATCAAGCAATCAAGCAACGTTGTCGGTGTGACATTTTGGTTGAACTTCACAAAACACTCTTAAAACAAAAGTGTTTTGTGTAGTGCAACAAAAGGTCACAATGGCAACGAGGTGAGGCAGATAACCCTATTTACACAGAGGTGCAAAGGAAACAATTAGTGGTCAATAACGGTGGATGACACCCAACAAAAAGAAGCATCTACCTTATCTAAATGGGAAAGAAAGTAAGACAGTAGCATTTCTCAAATGGTGGCATTAATTAATATTAACATAGAGATTATATTAACAATAAAATTCTTTAAACATGTAATTTGCTTTTAACTGTGGCATTGCATCAATTTTCCAGTGGCATTATTAGAGGGTGTTTGTTTACAGGGACATTTTAGTGTAGGGACTAAAAAACTCCGTGTCAGTCCCATCTAAACCAAAGAGGAGGGACTTTTAGGGACTAAAAGTGGGCAATTGGGACTAAAGAAAGAAGACCCCAAGGGTGTCTTTTTGGGACTTTTTCCAACAGTTTCCCCTCCCACACATCACACCTTGTCTCTATTAGTTCATTACTAGGGGTAACATGGTCTTTTAGCATGTCATTTAATAACCTCTAGTCCATGTTTAGTCCCTGGAACCCAGCAGGTAGGGACTAGGGAGTTTTTAACCAAACAGTGCCTTAGATTAACAACAGCTAATGAGTTGCACGGGACAGTGGGTGCACCAGCACCATGTGCATCTACCGATGTACTGTGGTCATGCCCAGTCTGTTGCAACAAAGAACAAGCAACCAAGGAGCATATTTGTGTTGGTCCCAGTTTTGTTATCTTTAGATGCCTTTCCCTATGTGAGCGCAGCAAATCTAATCCTGCTCAAACTCTACAGCCTTTTCCCTTCCTTTCCTTTTTGAACTAGTACTTTCGCCCCTTCCTTTCCTCTTTGAACCACGTCCTAGATTTATGCGATACAACTTTCCCCGCTACTTTCCCCCATTCCTTTCCTCTTTGAACCACGTCCTAGATACAACTTTCCCCCTACATTTCCTCTTTGAACCACGTCCTAGCTTCATGCTATATACAACTTTTCCCACTACTTTCCCCCACTCCTTTCCTCTTTGAACCACATCCTAGATTCATGGTATACATGTAGCTAGAGAAATGCATGTGGAGTAATTAAATTATACCTTAAGGTTCTTGGGGCATGGTTCGGTGGGCAACGGGACGACGGTGAAGAAGAAGGGGTCGGAGGTCCTCCCGCGCCGCCGCTGGGTGGAAAGTGAACAGCTGCACCGGTAGTCCCTCGCCGACGGTGACAGCGTTAAGCCTCCTTCCCTTCCCGACGGACGGAACCTGCCGGCTCTTTGAGCAGCAGTGAGGGGAGAGAGAGAGGCCAACGAAGTCTTGTTTAGATCTGGAGAGGGCGAGAGAGTGTGAAAAGAGCAACTACAAGCGCTGAGGCTCCAGCGGGAGAGGGCGAGAGAGTGAGTGAACAGGCTAACCAGCTACACAACCCTCCCGTTACATTCAACGAGAGGGAAATGACCTTTTATACATTCCTGCATTCGTGTGACAAGCATGCTGTGTTTGTGTGTGTGTGTGTGTGTGTGTGGGAGTCATTGGGATTTCAATCATAATCGTGTCATGTGGCTTTGGTGGTAAGAGTATCCACAGTGGTGCAGAAATAATGCAGCCTTAGTCACCTTACCTCTCTCCACGTAGTACATTGGGTCCCACCAGTCGGAGGGTGAAAGAAACAAATTAATAACAAAAATTAAAAGCGCCAGCGGTGTATCTTACCTCACACATCTCGCTACTTCTCGGGAACACTGTCCAATTGGTCCCTCTGTTTGCTCACGTACTATTTTAAGTGAATCCTTATTATAACATGCACACAAATTTTGGCCACTTGTATTCGACGCAAGCCAGTGTGCCACTGCATCTCGTATACTTACTACTCCCTCCGTCTAGATGTAATAAGTCACGTTAGAAGGTGCAACGGGACCAAGGTGCGTGCGTGTGCATGCATGTGTGTGTGTGTGTGTGTTTAACACCGTGTGTGTGTTAGAGAGAGCGACAGGTCGACCTACTCCTATAAAGAGATGTTGTGTAGTGTATGATTTTAACCGCGAGAGTCGGTGCATCCTCTCGTTTCCGGGCGTGTCCGGTATGGACATGCGGATAGCTGCCACGCCCGCTCCTGACCAGCCTGGCCCACCCAAAGCCCCTCCATCGCCCGCGCGCGCTTCCCGCCCGAAACGGTCAGCGCCGCTCCAAAGAATCGGTGCCGCATTCATGCCCGGGCAGAGCGGACACGACCTCTCACTGGCGCAAGAGTGATGGTTGCTTCGTCCGTCCAACTTACTGCTGGGTCTATGTGATTTGACGGCTCATTGGTCTTTATTACTGAGGTGGTAGGACTGCTGGATGTCCCACACTTTCGGCGAAAGGAGGTATACTACTACTACTAGATTACAATTTTCTCCATTCTTACAGCGGAGGCGTGCAAGAGCAGTGAAAACACGCAGGCTCAGTGATTACATGGCCCACCTCACACTACTATCACCGTGCGACACCTAACTCTTTACATAGTACTCACTACGTTCCTAAATATTACTAGATGAGTCCCCGCACGTTGGCGCAGAACAGCGGTATATCTCTCTGTGCAAAATTATCGATTTCATAGAACAAAAAAACTCTATAACTGCATGACAAATGTGGTAGCCAAACTAAATAAACTCCCATCATCATTTAGATCATCCCACGTAAGGAAAAAAGATCAGCCAACTCCTGAACTCCTACTGCATAATGGGATTATATTTTTCTTTTTGACATGTTAACGGGACTTAAAAGCTCACTTACATGCATGTTACCGGTGCATGCTTGCACGCAGACATGTTGATGTGATTTAAAACCCACTCACATGCATGTGGCACGGTATTTCTCCATGCTTGCATGTGGCTTAGTGCAGAGCCTCTCAACGTCAAGATCAGACGGCTATTTTGGACTGATTTACTTCATCTAACGGCTACATCAATTTTGATGACGTGGCTCAAGGAGAGGATAGAGAATTCCTAGTAGTGGGGGCTAGCTATTACTAGTAGATATAAGTCTTTGTAGAGATTCCACTACATACGGAACAAAATGAATGAATCTACACTTAAATGCATCTATATACATGTGCATGTGGTTCATGGTGAAATCTCTACAAAGACTTATATTTAGGAACGGAGGAAGTACTAGTATAGTACATACTGTAATTTATCAGCGAGATAAATTTGTACAATGTTATGAAGCTTCCAGCTTCTGTTACATGTATCTTGCGTCCAAGGTTGCTCGTTGCAACATTTCATCAAATACAAAGGAGACTAACATGCATGCTATTGCAGCTCAATGATTGACAGATCATAGCAAATATGTACTCCCTCCGTTCGAAAATAAGTTTCTCAACTTTGTGCAAACTTTAGTACAAAGTTGTACTACTACTAAAGTTGACACTTATTTTGGAACAGAGACAGCTAAAGAAAAAACGATCCATGTAGTCCCTAGCCCTTGAACCATGAACCCTGACCAGGCTTCAATTTGCTGGCAACGTTCGAGCTTCCTAATAAATGAAGTTTGAAACCTTTTGACCATCGGATCATTTTGTGCAGTTTCACCAAAATTGAGATGAGCATCCCTGTGGCAAAGAAATTGAACAAGCGTGATTAGAATAAGATTACTGGGACTAGTTGATGAGACATAAACTCATCACAAATACAGTACGTAGAAGCCAGTAGAGATATGTGCGGGGCAAAGAAGTAGAGAAATATCCACAGGGAGTGATGTGGGCAGCTGGAGTAGTGGTGCAAGCCGGCTGTAAAGGGAGTTGTACCTGAGGGACGTAGCTCAACCTTCAGGAGGGCGGCGGGAGGCGGCAACTGCCCACGTTGCGGTAGTGAGCAAGGGATGAAGGCAACCTCACCGGTTTTGTGAGAGAGAACGGCGGGGACCCCTGATCGGGACGTGCCGACAGTGGGTTTTCGTCGTCGGGACGACCGCCGCATCTACACTAAGCATCCACCCCTTCCCCAAGCGGACGTGATCCGCCGGGATGTTAGAGATGTGGCCATAGTCGTTTTGTGTGAGAGTGTGTGAAGAGAGCAACCCTAGCAAGCAACCGTGTAAGCTGGCCCGTCCTGACTATGTACTCCTTTTCTCTCCATATGAACCTATCATATTGCGTACGTGCCACTGAAGAAAAAAACTTTATTCATAAATGACGCGGCACCTACTACTCGTTCTACTATAACCTTGCGCTTGGCATCTCCAAAATATTGACCTTGCGATTGGCTCTTCGCCTCTTCGGGAAGTCGAGCAATGATGGTAGTGCAGTATATATCGTTCTGGCTATATGAGACCGAATGAATTGCTACACGTCCACCACATGGGCGAGGGTCGAGGGGCGAGGGAGAGTGCTACATACGGAGCAAAATGAGTGAATCTACACTCTAAAATACGTCTATATACATCAGTGTTTGGAGTATGTACTAGTAGTTCATATTGAAATCTACTAAAGGACATATATATTCCAGACAATATGATATAATCTCTATAACCAAGGTAGTAGGGACGAGGAGTAAACGGAGGGAGTAGTAAAATTTTGTCCTCGTCTTGCGAGCCACCGCGCGCATGGGCGAGGGAGCGGGCGTAAGGCGTAGTAAGCAAGCTTCACCTCATCCTGCGAGCCACCGCGCCCGTGGGGGCGGGAGAGACGGCATACTAAGCAAGCTTCTCCTCATTCCGCGAGTTGATGGGACACATGAAAAGTACTCCAGTGTATAGAGCCTTGCCTCTAAGGTAGGCCCCGCATGGTTTTCCTCTTTTTTTAACAAAACACGTCAAGTCGCAATTTGATTGTTCACCCGTTGTAGACGATCCTCCCTCCACCAAGTGGACAACTAGTACACATGCCAAATTACCACGTGGGCTGCCTTTTTCGTACAGAAATGAGCTCCACCGTGTACCCGCGCGGGTGTGGTTGGGAAAGAGACGGGAGTACGTGCGTCGTGCATGCACCTCTTCTCTTCGTGCACGTTCCCCACCTACGTGGGTGTGTGTGAGAGATACAAACCGTGTTCATGAGTGTTTTTTTCTTTTGGGGTGGGGGTGGGGTGGGGGGTTAATTTCGTGAATTATTTGTGGGAATATGTGTCGATGACATCTCAAACAAAATTTTGCATGCAATGTGTGTGAAATGGAGGCCTATCCATATCATACATAGAGGGTCGGGCAATCCACCAGAAGAGAGGGAGGGGTCATAGCTATCGATAGAGTCGAAGAGAGGATCAAGTGGGTGGGTGCGAGATCGATGAAGAGAGCCATCGAAATTGTGTGTGTGTACAAGTCAAAGATATAGGGCGACTGGCCTACCGGAACATTAGAGGGCACACGTCAAGTTTGTGTGTGGCAGGGAGACATGACTAGAGCGCTCGATGTATCGGTGTGTGTGGGGGGGAGGGGGTGGTGGGAGGGGTAGGCAGAGGCCTAACTATAGAGGTAGAATGACTCGTATATGTGTTGAGAAGGAGAGACCCAGCTATGTCTTGAGGGAGATCAGTCGACATCAACACATAACTGAAGGACGGGAAATATGATGGGAGAGAGATAGGGGAGAGAGAGAGAGGGAGGGAGAGGGGTAGAGTGCTGGATGGGTGATAGAGTTGCTTCTAGAAGATGGTGGGAGAGGCCTACTAGACAAACTGGGGGTGGAACTGCAATGTTATCAATAAGAGTGGGGATGTGTTTATTTCTGTGCTTGTGCGTGATAGATCTGTCGGGACGCATCCATGGATGATGAAGGGAACCATGTGTTTGGTAAGAAAACCTAACTAGATCGGTAGATCAATTATTGTTTGTCGGAGGAAGGGAGAGACACAACTAATGAGGTAGATTGATTGACGTGTGGGTAAAAACGAGTTATAAGGACCTAGCTAGCTATATGTATAGTGAGAGATCAGTCGGTGTACGTCCATTTGTTAGAGGCTAATAAGGCCCAGCGAGACGGATAGACAGAGAGAATGGAGCTAGGAGGTGGTGCGAGAGGCCCAACTAGTAGCTAGATAGGGGGAGGAGTCTGCGGTTGTGAGAGAGCGATGAAAATAGGGGCGAGAGTTTAGATGTGTGTCTGACCGTATGAGGGACACGAGGCAAGGACACATAAAGGAGGAGATTAAAGGTGTGTTTGTATGTTGTAGGCAGGCATCGCTGGAGAGGTTTATCGATTGGTGTGTGTCGGAAAGGAGTTGTGGAGACTCTGGAAGAACGACATAAAGAAAAAAAATGAATGTGCCCAGTGGATAGAATGCCGAGGGAGGGGGAGGGCGAGGAGGGCGTGTGCATGCACGAGAGAAAGTTAGTGGTAGCTACAAAGTTTAGAGGATTGTGTGGGTGTAAGAGACTAACAAAGATCATAATTTGATATGAAAGAGGATTCATATATTGAATAGGAGATCATAGTGTTTTAAACATTGCATGCATGAATATAGTGGTGATACACGTGTTGTGCACATGTTATACCATAATGTGATAATGCATGGTGTTTGCAACTCACAGCTAAATGTCGAACAATCTAAACCATACTATACATCAAACAATCTCACATTTTATTTGAATTTGTGATAATGTGTGGCGTTTGCAGCTTACAACTAAATATCGAACAATCTAATCAATACTATATATCGAACATTCTCACATTTTATTTGAATTTGTGGTAATGTGTGGTGTTTGCAACTCACAGCTAAATACTTCTAGGCATATGGGGCGGGGCACCATACATAATGTGATAAACACATTATACATATGAGACATGGTTTAGATTATGAAGATCTAGCTAGAGCTAGAAATGTAATGTGATTTGAAATAAAAATAAAGTGGATTCAAAAAATCTAGTTCGAGTTCATATAGTACAAATAGTTCATATGTAACTCGAGACTAATCATGTGGTGTGCTGTGAAGATAATACACAAATGATGGTTTAACTTGACAATAATGATGATTGTAGATCTTATTAAAACAAAGAAACGAATTCAAATGCTTTGACTTCACAACAATCATTACTGTAGATCTTATTCAAATAGAGAAACGAATTCAAATTTAGTTCATATTGAAGCGGTAGTATATACGTTTGGAATGCACTAAAACGTTCATTTGAGTAGTAGGTTGCATGCATTATACATGTAGCGAAATATTTTAATTGAACATAACATGAATTCAAAGTTTTGAATGACATTTGTAGGGCGCATTGATTTGGTACAGTACACGTTAGTCTTGTCCGGAAATTTCAACCCGTGCCTTGTTAGCCCGAAATATTTAAGATATATCTTTGTCTCGTTGTGCTCCGACAACTCCCTCCATCTCAGCCCACGCCTTGCTATTCCAAAATTACAACGCGCACGAAAACTCCCACCTCCTGTGAAATCCCGACACGCGAAATGCCTGTGGTACCCCTGAACCAAAAGAACCGCCTCAAATCGGTGGGGGTACTTTCGTAACTTACCCCACATTTCGGACAAGCGCATCTCTAAGCCATGGTTCCCCACTGCCATCCCATCCGCCCACCCATTCGTACACCGAGGCCACGAAAACCCGTGACGAAACCCCACACCCTGCTCCGTCCGCCACCCAGCCGGAGCCTCTTCCCCGACGATGTCGTCCACAGTAACACCTCGACGTCCCTCATCCACCATATCAGATGAGGATTCGTCATCGATCTCATCGTCCCGCCGGTTCAGCCACACCATCCTCCACCTCCAAGGAGCTGCCCCGACATTCCCTTCGTCTTTCATGCCACCTCCATTCCCACACCGCCGTCTTCACCTGCACCACCGAAAGTGCATCATCATCATCGTTTCCTCGGATGAAGCTGCAGCCCAATCGGCGCCACCAAAGAGGTTGTACACTAATCGCCGCATTTTCTTCATGATTCAATCTCACGGTGCTGCCAGCGCTCGGTCCTGAGCCGACACAGCGCGGCTCCATCCACGGTGGCATCGCTGGCCACGTCCTCCATGGCATCGCTCCCTCGGCGGTGACGTCCACATCAGTAGGACCTGCTGCTGCTTTAGCTCTCGATCACGCGGCTGCTCTACTCTTGCTCTCGGTCCCCTGCCTGGTCTGCTCTTGCTATTGCTCTTGCTCGTGCTACTGCTCTCGCTCTTGCTCTTGCTTGCGATGCTGCTCCGATTTAGCTACACTTCACTCCGATGCCGCCGGGGTGAAGGAAGAACCAGCCGCAGCGGGGAGCGGGGCTCGCCGGAGAGGTACCCCACAATCTATCTTAGGGTTCAGGATGGGGGCGGTGGTCGCCGGCGGTGGCAGGGCGTTGGCGTGGGGATCACCGGAGAAAAAGCTCGGCACGGGGGGCCTAGAGGGATGGTCGGGGCGGCGGCGGACCGGCGGTGGGGAGTGTTTTCGGGGCGGGCGGGGTAGCGCACCATGGGCGGCGGGGGGCTGTTGTTTGGCCGGCTCAGGGGGATGGAGGTTGAAGATGAACTGCAGGCCCTTGATTTTGTATCCAATGGCTGCAAAATCGACTGACCAGAGATGAAACAGTCAGTCGACCAACGTGTAGCCTCACCTTGCTAGTGCGTCTAGTTTCGACAGCAAAATTCAGTTTCGACAGCAAAATTCAGTTTCGACAGTTAAGTTCAGTTTCAACAGTTAAGTTCAGTTTCGACAGTTAAATTCAGTTTCGACAGTTAAGTTCAGAGATGAGCGGCTGATGTATTTTACATCTAGCACTTTGTGGTTATGTATTTTACATCATGTATTGGAGATGCTATTAGAATTCCACTCAGGTTAGCGTTGTTCATTGTCTCTCTTGTCCTGCTTCAGCCTCGGCGCCGTACAACTCACCGGAGCTGCTCCAACGACGAAACCCTCCATCACAACGGAGCAGTACCTCGGGCTCCATCTCCAGACGCCTAAGATCTTCTTCCCCTCCTCCGACAACCAAGTCAGCCGGAGCATCCTCACCGGCCAACCCAATCACACTGAGATCGACATGGCTTCGCCAAAGAGGTTGTACACTTGTTTCATCTCTTTTTTACTCTACATGTTATATATATTGTCCACTGAGCACACGGATTTGTTCCTTTAGTGTCTCCTTGAAAGAAAAAATGTAGGAATTTTAATTTTCACTTGTCCTCCTTTTCAAATTCCTATTCATGAAGCACAAGACTAAGAGATAGTAGCATAATAGCATTATAACCGTACATTTTCTTGTGGTTTGACTTAATCTCACCATGCTTCTTTGCATCCTGTGATCTTCCAATTGTTGTGAATCAAACACCCAGATTGGCAGAAATCCTGTGTTTTTAAATCTCTGTTTTGCACATGCATTCCTATCCTATTCCTGTCTATTTCCTATCCCTGCATTGTTGTAATCCTCCAATTCAAACGAGCCCTTACAGAATTACTTCTCTTACAGATAGTTGTCAAAGAAAACCTTGCGTGGTTTGTCCCGCTCCTGCTGCACCGTCGTCCACCCAAGCTCAGCTACTCCAACGACAGAAGGGTCCAGCACAGCAGGGATCCGGCCTCCAGACTGTCTTTCGTCGCCTCAGATCTTCTTCCCCTCCGCTGGCAGCCATGAAAACTGCACTACCATCATCAACTGAGCAGATGACCTCGAGGACTACACGAGTCCACAAGAGAGGTCGCACTCTTTCGTGTCTGCTTACGTTATGCATCGCTTAATATTACATGCTACTTTATTGTCATGTTCACCGATTTGACTCTGAGTCAGCTCCAAACTAATGGTCAAACTTGATTTTTTAAAGGGTTGTGGGGTACATATCGGTGCCGCTATCAATAGTGTCTATCTACTATCTGGTTAATCTCCGGTGTCTACTATGAATTTCATGTTGGGTGGGAAACAAACAGTAAAGAAGCCATTATCTGTATTTTTTAACTGAAGCCATTATCTGCCTGCTATTATTGGTTTTGGATCTATCCACAGGTTGCTACCATCACTCTGGATTTCTGCATGCACTCCTTACATAATCTCACTATGTTTTATTCCTATGCATGACATTTATTGTAAACAATGGAACTGAACATGTAGAGCAAAAGAGACGAGCCTTGTGTCGCAATAAAATTTCATGCAGACGTCGCTCCATGGTAGGCGCAAAGGCAGGCCCCCTCCACGCATTTCGGATTGTAATCGAGAGGAAGATATCTGTTCTGAGGGGGATTCAGAAGGAGAAGACAACTCCTATTTACCCCCTGAGGTCTTCGCTCTAACTTGGCATGCTGATGTTGGTTATATCATGCATATGGTGTCTTGCATTGCTTACTTTATACATTGAATATGTCATCTGCTTAGTTTAGACATCCTTTGTGTGAATGCCATCTGTTTAGTTTATTCATCATTTATCTGAATTATGCAACGCCATCTTGTTTAGCCAGGCATCATATATGTGAATTTTGCAATGCCATCCTGCTTAGCCAGTCATCTTATATGTAAATTATATCAGGCCATCCTTTTTTTTGTTACATATTACATTTGTCAACAATGTTATTACATTCAACTGCTCTTCGTGTGCATCAGCCATTTGACACGGTGATGGCAAATTCTGGAGTGAAAACAAGGTCTTCAGAGCAGACTATGCTATCTGACGAAGCGCATATTTCGCTGGTTACGGATAGCTCCTCAGAGGAGGATTCAGAGACAGATGACCAGTCCTATCCCCCCCCCCCCGAGGTGTATACTCTAACTTGGCAGGGTTATGTTGCTCATATCGTGTGTATGGTGTCTCGCATTGCTATGTCATTTGATTAGTTTAGACATGCTTTGTGTGAATGCCACATGTTCAGTGTCTAATTACCATATATGTGAAATATGCATTGCCATCTTGTTGCAAGACATTATATATGTGAATTATACAATGCTATCTTGTTGCAAAGGCATTATATATGTGAATTATGCAATGCCATGTTGTTTAGCCAATCATCATGTATGTGAATTATATCATGCTATCATTTTTTGTATTACGTGTTCCATTTGGTGACAACGTTTGAATATTCAACTACTCTTCCTGTGCATCAGCCATTTGAAGCGGTGATGGAAGTATCTGGAATGGAAACAAGGTATTCAGAACAGACAATGCTACCTGCTGAAGCAGACATCTTGCTGGTTACAGAGAACTCCTCAAAGCAGGATTCAGAGACTGATGACCAATCCTATTTTCCCCCTAAGGTCTATGCTCAAACTTGGCAGGGTTATATTACCCATGTCATGCATGTTGTCTTGCATTGCTTAGATTTTACATCATATATGGATTGCCATCTGCTTACTTGCTTACTATATAAATCATATATTTGAATTATATCATGTTATCATGTTTACATAGTACATACACATCATCTATCTGAATTATGGCATGGCAACCCATTTCATAAAGACATCATATAGTTATATCATCTCATCCTGTTTAGTGTTTACAGTCATCATATTTTGAATTATGGCATTCCATCCGTGAATGTATGTGAATTATGGCATGCCAACCTATTTAATAAATACATTATATAGTTATGTCATGTCATCCTGTTTACATAGTCTCATATTTTGAACTATGTCTTTCCATCTTTTTTAGTTAGCCATCATAATTTGAAATTGTGTCATGCTATCCTGTTTAGTTAGCCATCATATATGTGAAATTGTGTCATGCTATCCTGTTTGGTTAGGCAACATAAATATGAATTATTTCATGCCCTCTTTTATTCCCCACTATCCATTGCACCTGTCTATCATACAATGTCTATAATTTCAATTACTTTTCTTGTTTATCAGCCATTTGAATTGGAGAGCGTGATGGCAGTATTTAAGGGAGTAACAACACGGTCTTTAGAAAATATAGTGCTACCAGTTGATGCAGATAGAACCACGGTTGTACTTGACCAAGGACCAGATCCACCACACATAACCCAGACTCTCGCAGATTGTACCCCTACCCAGTTGGACAGAGAACCAGCTACACCCCTTCTAACCCCAACCCCGGCAGATAGTAACCCAGTTCCAGTTGACACAGCACCGTCTCCACCATAGAGCACCCAAACACGAGCAGTTAGTAAGGGAACTGCAGTGCCCAAAGCACGAGGACCACCACTCTGAATCCCAACTCAACGCTTAAAGGAGAAGAAGATTTGTTCTCAAGTCAGGTTCTGTAGCTATGGTTCATACTCCTTTGCTCTTGCATGACTGTATTTACTCATACCAACTATTTTCAAATTTGAAGGATGGAATTGAAACTCCAATGGCGCAAAAGGTATGTTTTAAACCTGTTTCTTTAACTGGTTTGCTTTTGTAACCTGCTCTATGTTGATTTCAGTTTCAATTGAATAAACAGTTATGTTCTCATGTCATGCACATTACAAGTGTTGTTATTGCTCTATAGTTACCCACACTTATATTCTATCTATTCTGCTTTTTCTTGAACAAATATTATTTGAACTGTGTCTCTATCTTGATTTGGCAACAAAAACTAGAATGGTATAGACCATAAAGTGACCATGGTACATAGATATATGTTTGTTTCATGCTGTTATCCTGTCCACTTTACTATTGAACTCATTTACCAAAATGAGTTTCATATACAACATGGTAAACATGTGATGTGTCTGCTTGTTTCTCTTTTAGAATGCGGACAAAATATTGGAGAACAGTACCGTGTTATCCAATGGTAAAGGAAGTAATGCAGATAAGGTTCAAGATAGTGAGACATCCCTGTTGGTCTCCAAGAAAGCTGATAAAAACTATCTTGATGATAGTGAGGGAACCCAAAAGTCCTGTCTTGATGTAGTGTTCGAGTTACTGGCCACTACTGCTGGCACAAGCTCTTCGAACTCGCTGCCTGAATCAGTTCATCTTCTTGAGTCTCAACTTCAAGTTGGAAGACATCGATCAGATGTGCTGCGACAGGAAGCTGAAGGACTAAGCAAGTCCCTGCAGAATTCAGATGCATATTTTCTGGTGCAACAGCAAGCGCTGGAGGATTTAAGCGCCAAACAAGAGAAAGTTAATAAGCTTGCTAAGCATCTTGCCAGCATTATGGGTACCCAGGATATTGTTTCTTGAGATCTTCTAAAGTGGTTTCAATTCTGGATTTGTTTTACTGCGGCGTTTATTTGCGTTGGTCGCCAACTTTGACAACCAGTGTATATGATATGCTGCTTTGTTCCCTATATTTGCACTGGTGGCAAACTTTGATGCCCAGTGGATGTAATATGTATAATAGCCGTGATAGCCTAGCGTTAGTTGCTTGCTTATTGATTTCCTTGTTGTCTTGTTTATTTGTTTGCTTGTAGTCATTGCAGTTATTTTTCTGCGGTTAGCTAGTGGCTGCAATAACCTATTTTTTAAAACTAGGCCACAATAACCATGGGCTAATATTTACTGTAGTGACACTGAGCCTCCTACTGGCCGTAGAAACAGTGGGCCTTCTACAGGCTGTAGAAACAATGGGCCTTCTACGGGTCGTAGAAACAATGGGCCTTCTGCGGGTTGTATTATCAATGGGTCTTATACGGGTCGTATAATCGATTAGCCAAACATGGGCCAAACATACCGCATTATGGCCGTAAACGGGCTAGAGTTGGAATCGTCCGTTCATGGGCCAACCATAGCGGGCCATCATTAATAGGTCGTATTTGATGACGCTACGAAATCGGCCCAATGTATTAACGGACCACAAACGGGCCGACTGTAACCACGGGCTGAATTTGGCCCACAAGCATAAAATGACGGTAATGGGCCGTAAGTAAACGAATGCTGGAAATGAGCCCAAGAATAAATGGGCTCTGAGAAGGCCGAAAGATAACATGGGCTGGAAACGGTCCAACGGAATAACGGGCCGTTAATGGGTATAAAGTGATACACTGTTCATTACGGGCCAGTTTCACCACGGGCCGTTAATGGGTGTAAAGTGATACACTGTTCATTACGGCCCAGTTTCACCACGGGCCGTTAGTAGGCCAAGAGTTACATAGGGCCTCACATGGGCCGAAAGACGTCATGGGCCATACATGGGCCAGAAGTGAAAACGGGCTGGAATCATATTGGATGGCCCAGATGACGCTACTGGGCCTAATTCGGATAGGGTGTAACGGGCCTTGGGTTAGCGGGCTGTAAATAGGCTATATTCGAACAGGCCGTTAATAGGCTTTCCATGGGCGGGCCCGCTAGCTTTAGACCAAGTCAAATGGGCCGGCCTTTTCACAGGAATGAGCCTCTGTTGGGCCGTGCCACGTGTCGACGTATCATAGGCGCCTTCCGCCCAATGAGTGGTTGACATCTGTCCCAACAATGAGCTGACACGTGTTTCCTCCAGCCAATGATGATTTTACATGTGGAAAATCCCCATTGGTCGTGGCTGTTAACGGGTTATCGGATCCAAAACCCGACCCGATAGCTTAACGACGTTCCGTTATGGTGGATGTCACGTGTGGGTCACCCTTGACGAAAGCACTTCTGTGACGCGCGATTTATCGTCATGGAAGTGGACACTTCCGTGATGATAATTTTGGTAATGTCATGGAACACTTCTACGACAGCACGGGTATGACTATCTTGATTCTGTCATAAATTTTTCATGGATGTACATGCATGACAAAAAAGTGACCTACTGTGACAAACATGTATCATCACGGAAGTGTATTTTTTTGTAGTGGATCCCCTATACTTGCGGGTTATCAAGAACATTTTTTGGTGCCGTTGCCGGGTAGCATAGCTCTATTCTTTGAGTCACTTGGTATTTATATCTGCTTATCATTATGAAGAACTTGAAAGATCAAAGAACCAAGATTTTTCCCTCAACTACGAGGGGAGGTAAGGAACTGCCATCTAGCTCTGCACTCGATTCACCTTCTGTTTTGAGTAAGCTTGCGACACCTAAACCTGCTTCTTCTATTAATTCTGATATGTCGCATGTTATTGATGATATCACTTCTGCTATGCAGGATACTTATGATGAAACTACTTCTACGCTTGATACCACTGTGCCACTTGGTGAATTTCTTGATGAACAACTTGCTAGGGCAAGAGAGAATGAAATTATTGAAACTAATAATATTGATGAAAGTGATGATGAAGATTCTCCCCTAGATATGAATTACCTGTTGTTCTTGAAGGTTATGTTATGGATTAAGAAACTGCTAGAGACTTTCTTGCTTGAAATGATAGGAGTGGTCTTAAGAAACTATTAGCTAAGCTGAAACAAAAATCTCTGAATGCTAGAATGAAATATGATCCTGCTTATGCTACTTCACCTATCTTTATTACTGATAAGGATTATGATTTCTCTGTTGATCCTGAGTTAATTATGTTGGTTGAATCTCATCCTTTCTCTGGCAATGAATCTGAAACTGTTGTGGCACATCTTACTAAATTAAATGATATAGCTACCCTGTTCACTAATGATGAGAAAACTCGCTACTATTATACCCTTAAATTATTTTCGTTCTCATTAAAGGGTGATGCTAAGATATGGTTCAATTCTCTTGATCCTGGTTGTGTGCGTAGTCCCCAGGATATGATTTACTACTTCTCTGCTAAATATTTCCCGGCTCATAACAAACAAGCTGCTTTAAGGGAGATATATAATTTTGTGCAAATTGAAGAAGAGAGTCTCCCCCAAGATTGGGGGAGGCTTCTCCAATTACTTAATGCTTTGCCTGATCATCCTCTCAAGAAGAATGAAATACTTGATATCTTTTATAATGGACTAACCGATGCTTCCAGAGATTACCTGGATAGTTGTGCTGGTTGTGTTTTCAGGGAAAGAACTGTTGATCAAGCTGAAATTCTATTGAATAATACGTTGACTAATGAAAATAATTGGACACTTCCTGAACCAACTCCTAAGCCAACTCTGAAGAAAAGGGGTATTCTATTTCTCAGTCCCGAAGATATGCAAGAGGCAAAGAAATCTATGAAAGAAAAAGGTATAAAAGCTGAAGATGTTAAGAATTTACCACCTATTGAAGAAATACATGGCCTTAATTTGCCTCCTGTTGAAGAAATACACGGTCTCGATAACCCGACGTGGGTAGTAAAGGTTAACTCTCTCTATAGATATGATAAAGCTGAAATCCCTCCTGCTAAGTTTGCTAGCCAATGTTTGGATGAAGTCAATAACTTTATGGTTAAGCAAGAAGATTTTAATGCTTATGTTGGTAGACAATTGAAACATAATGCTTATATGATTGAACACTTGAGAGATTATATGGCTAATGTTAAAGGTGAACTTAAACTTATTAGTAAACATGCTTCTATGGTTACCACTCAAGTAGAACAAGTACTTAAGGCTCAGAATGATTTGCTCAATGAATTGAACAATAAGAAAAATGATAATGTTGTTAGAGTTATGAGTTATGACTAGAGGGGGTAAAATGACTCAGGAACCTTTGTATCCTGAGGGCCACCCCAAGAGAATTGAGAAAGATTCTCAGAGAACTAATGTTGATGCACCTAGTCCTTCTAAGAGGAAGAAAAAGAAAAATGATAGGACTTTGCATGCTTCCAGTGAACCTGTTGTTGACACACCTGAGAATCCAAATGATATTTCTATTTCTGATGCTGAAACACAATCTGGTAATGAACATGAACCTAGTGATAATGTTAATGATGATGTTCATGTTGACGCTCAACCTAGCAATAATAATGATGTAGAGATTGAACCTGTTGTTGATCTTGATAACCCACAATCAAAGAATCAACATTATGATAGGAGAGACTTTGTTGCTAGGAAGCACGGTAAAGAAAGAGAACCATGGGTTCAGAAACCCATGCCCTTTCCTCCTAAACCATCCAAGAAAAAGGATGATGAGGATTTTGAGCGCTTTGTTGAAATGATTAGACCTATCTTTTTGCGTATGCGTTTGACTGATATGCTTAAATGAATCCTTATGCTAAATATATGAAAGATATTGTTACTAATAAGAGAAAGATACCGGAAGCTGAAATTTCCACCATGCTTGCTAATTACACTTTTAAGGGTGGAATACCAAAGAAACTTGGAGATCCAGGAGTACCAACTATACCATGCTCCATTAAAAGAAACTATGTTAAAACTACTTTATGTGATCTTAGAACCGGTGTTAGTGTTATGCCTCTCTCTTTATATCGTAGACTCGATTTGAATAAATTGACACCTACTGAAATATCTTTGCAAATAGCTGATAAATCAACTACTATACCTGTCGGTATTTGTGAGGATGTGCCTGTTGTGGTTGCAAACGTTACTATTTTAACAGACTTTGTTATTCTTGATATTCCCGAGGATGATAGTATGTCTATTATTCTTGGAAGACCCTTTTTGAATACTGTAGGGGCTATTATTGATTGCACCAAAGGCAATGTCACTTTTCATGTTAATGGTAATGAGCATACGGTACACTTTCTGAGGAAACAACCTCAAGTCCATAGTATCAATTCCATTGGAAAATTTTCAATAATTACTACTGGAGGTTTTGAATTTCCTCTTCCTATTGTTAAGAAGAAATATGATATTCTTATTGTTGGGAACATGCATATCCCCATTGAGGTAACATAGTGTTATTTGAAATTTCTCCGGTTTCATGTTACTCGAAATGAGTTTGTTAACAAGACCTGATCAACCTTGTTAGTGGATTCCTTTTGATGAGCATGAGATGGACGAAGTTAGAAAACACAACTCTATGTACCCTCTTTTTACTTTCTGTTATTTATATTAAATAAAGCAAAAATAGTATTTTTCTGTCTGTTTTCTGAATTATCAATGCAATAAAAAATACCCTAAAAATAAAAGTTCTCCAAATGCCCTGAAAATTAAATATGCTTTTTCTAGAATATTTGAGAATATCTGGCACTAAGAATTCATCAGGGGGAGCAAGCACCTGGCCACGAGGGTCCAGGGCGCGCCCAACCCCTGGGCGCGCCCCCTGCCTCGTGGGCCCAATGTGGCTCCCCTCCATTATTCCAGCTACCACACACTCCTTCTTCCTCCCACAAAAATCACCAACCAGCTCAAACCCGAGTCCAAGCTCATTTTGCTGCCATTTTCGATCTCCTTGCTCAAAGCTCCATTCACAAAACTGCTTTGGGGGATTGTTCCTTGGTATGTGACTCCTCCAATAGTCCAATTAGTTTTTGTTCTAGTGCTTTATTTCATTGCAATTTTTTGCTGCTTAGGTGACCTTGTTCTTGAGCTTGCATGTCAAATTTATATGGTCCCAAGTAGTTCTAATACATGATATAGCCTCTAGGCACTTGTAGGAGTAGTTGCTATCAATTTTGTTGAGTTTGGTTCACTTTTATTTTGAAGTTACTAAAAATTTCAGAAATTTTTCAAAGGAAGAAATATGTTTAGGAAAATGTACCAAGGTGGTTCTTCAAGGAAGCAAGGACCCAGGACCGCAATACGCGATGCGGACGAGGAACCACCAAGAGACGCTCAAGTGCGGCCTTGTGAATGGCCGTCAGAGGCTTTCATGATCCAAGCAGGAATTAAAGAGGAATTTGATGCATATGTGTGCAATGCTGATCTAGAGATCTTCGAGGCAGATAAGTGTCGCCAATACCTCTATTTAACTGATTCATTTGTGAGAAGGTTTAAATTCTCATCATCACACAATTCTCAAATTGTCCTGTTTGATCTTTATTATAAATCTTATACCATGGACTTAGAAGATTTTAACACTGCTTGTAAACTCCCTCGGTGGGTTGATGTTAGTGAACCTCGCAAATCTGAATTTAGAGATTTTCTTGCTAGTATAACTATGGGAGAGTATAGAGATATAACACAAGCTACCATAGGGAGAATTCATTTTCCTGCTATACATTATTTTGCTCTCTTCATAGGTAGGTGCATCAATGGTAAGGATGAAGCATGTCACATGTGTGTCCCTAATCTCAGTGTTCACAGGAGTGCTGTATTAGGAGATAAACATTATAATTTGGGAGCCATTGTTGCACGTAGGTTGCATAATAATCGTCTTCATGGAGATTTCTTTGGTGGAATTTATGCAACTCGTATAGCTAACTTTCTTGAGATACCCATACGTGGAGATGATATTGAGTTGCCTCCTTCTTATTTAGATTATGAGGCTATGGTTCGTCATCAGTTTGTTGAGAGGAACGATCAGTTCCTCCAGTACCGACTAATCTTTGACAGACGACGCACCTATCACGTCGCCCTCCCTGCTCCTACTTTCTTTGACTTTCAGGCAAAGGGGTGATATTTTATAACCAGGGAGGAGGCGACCGAGTATGAGAGGAGGGCGGAGACAGCTCGCTACCAAGCTGCAACTCATCACGCAATTGCCGCTGCATCTTAGTACGACCCCAACTACAACTTTGGATCTCCGCCAGGCCAGCCGTGGCCATAGACCAACTTAGGCCAAAATCCTAAGCTTGGGGGAGTACGTATTTCTCACCGACATTACATTCATGTTCACACACTCATGCTAGTTGTCGGTGCTCATACTTTTTCATTGTAATATCCATGCTAGTTTATTTTCCTTTTTATGCTTTCTTCTTGTGTGTTTGATAAACCTTAATAAAACAAAAAAAATTAGTTGTAGCTTTTTAGCTAGTTTACTTGTCATGTTGTAGTAGTAGTAATTAAAAAGAAAACCCAAAAAGATTTCTCGTTCTTCTTTTGCTTGTTGGGAGCTTTCCCGTGTAAATAGTTTTATTTCTTTTCTTGTTCTTTGGGGGTCGAGAGGAGAAGACCATAATGAAAATGTTGAGTGGCTCTTATATGCATTATTGTTGATCTAACAAAGAGCCCATATTACCTTGTCTTCTCTCTTGAATTTAATGCTTGCAGATTCCAGCTTAGTCCAATGCACGTGCACTATTATTATTTTCCACACTATTCGGTCGTGCAAGTGAAAGGCAATAATAATGATTATATGATGAACTTATTGAGATGAGAAAAGCTGGTATGAACTCGACCTCTCTTGTTTTTGTAAATATGATTAGTTCATCGTTCCTGATTTAGCCTATGAATAAACATGTTTGCAATGACAATTAGAGATTGTAGTTGCTTATGCCATGCTTAATTATCTAGGAGCTTATAATGGTTTACCTTGCGTGCCAACATGCTATTAAAATGGTTGTGATGTGGTATGATAGGGTGGTATCCTCTTTTGAACGATTCAAGTGGCTTGACTTGGCACATGTTCACGCATGTAGTTGAAACAAAATCAACATAGCCTCTACGATATTTATGTTCATGGTGCATTATATCCTACTCATGCTTGCATTCGGTGTTGATTAATTTTAATGCATGTTCATGACTGTTGTCGCTCTCTAGCTGGTCGCTTCCTAGTCTTTTTCTAGCCTTCACCTGTACTAAGCGGGAATACTGCTTGTGCATCCAACTCCATAAACCCCAAAGTTATTCCATATGAGTCCACCATACCTACCTATATACGGTATCTACCTGCCATTCCAAGTAAATTTGTATGTGCCAAACTCTAAGCCTTCAAATAAACATTTTGTTTTGTATGCTCGAATAGCTCATGTATCAACTAGGGTTGTCTTTATCTTCCATGCTAGGCGGGTTATTCTCAAGAGGAGTGGACTCCGCTCCTCACTCACGAGAAAATGGCTGGTCATCGGGATGCCCAGTCCCATGCTTTATGCCAATCAAATCAAAATAACTGCAAACAAAACTCCCCCGGGACTCTTGTTAGTTGGAGGCACTCATTGTTTCGAGCAAGCCATGGATTGATTCTTGTTGGTGGAGGGGGAGTATAAACTTTACCATTCTGTTTGGGAACCACCTATAATCTGTGTAGCATGGAAGATATCAAGATCTCTCGGTTGTTATGTTGACAATGAAAGTATACCGCTCAAAATATTATTCATATCTATTTCAAAACCGAGCTCTGGCACCTCTACAAATCCCTGCTTCCCTCTGTGAAGGGCCTATCCATTTACTTTTATGTTGAGTCATCATCCTCTTATTAAAAAGCACTAGTTGGAGAGCACCACTGTCATTTGCATTCACTACTGTTAGTTTACATTGAGTATGACTTGACTGGATCTGTTTTACCATGAATTACAATGTCTAGTCGGTCCTTGATCTTGAAAGGTGATCTGCATTTATTTTTTTGCGGTCTCAGAAAGAGCTAGTGATGTCTACTACACAACCTTCTTCTTGTAGACGTTGTTGGGCCTCCAAGTGCAGAGGTTTGTAGGACTGTAGAAAATTTCCCTCAAGTGGATGACCTAAGGTTTATCAATCCGTAGGAGGCGTAGGATGAAGATGGTCTCTCTCAAGCAACCCTGCAACCAAATAACAAAGAGTCTCTTGTGTCCCCAACACACCCAATACAATGGTAAATTGTATAGGTGCACTAGTTCGGCGAAGAGATGGTGATACAAGTGGTATATGGATAGTAGATAATAGTTTTTGTAATCTGAAAATATAAAAACAGGAAGGTTACTAATGATAAAAGTGAGTGTAAACGGTATTGCAATGCATTGAAACAAGGCCTAGGGTTCATACTTTCGCTAGTGCAAGTTCCCTCAACAATACTAACATAATTGGATCACATAACTATCCCTCAACATGCAACAAAGAGTCACTCCAAAGTCACTAATAGCGGAGAACAAATGAAGAGATTATGGTAGGGTACGAAACCACCTCAAAGTTATTCTTTCCAATCAATCTGTTGGGCTATTCCTATAAGTGTCACAAACAGCCCTAGAGTTCGTACTAGAATAACACCTTAAGACACAACTCAACCAAAACCCTAATGTCACCTAGATACTCCAATGTCACCTCAAGTATCCGTGGGTATGATTATACGATATGCATCACACAATCTCAGATTCATCTATTCAACCAACACATAGAACCTCAAAGAGTGCCCCAAAGTTCCTACCGGAGAATCACGACGAAAACATGTGCCAACCCCTATGCATAGGTTCATGGGAGGAACCCGCAAGTTGATCCCCAAAGCATACATCAAGTGAATCACGTGGTATCCCATTGTCAGCACAGATACGCACGACAAGACATACATCAAGTGTTCTCAAATCTTTAAAGACTCAATCCGATAAGATAACCTCAAAGGGGAAACTCAGTCCATTACAAGAGAGTAGAGGGGGAGGAGAAACATAAGATCCAACTATAATAGCAAAGCTCGTGATACATCAAGATCGTGCCAAATCAAGAACACGAGAGAGAGAGAGAGAGAGAGATCAAACACATAGCTACTGGTACATACCCTCAGCCCCGAGGGAGAACTACTCCCTCCTCGTCATGGAGAGCACCGGGATGATGAAGATGGCCACCGGAGAGGGATTCCCCCTCCGGCAGGGTGTCGGAACGGGTCTAGATTGGCTTTTGGTGGCTACGGAGGCTTCTGGCGGCGGAACTCCCGATCTATTGTGCTCCCCGATCGTTTTAGGGTATATGGAGATATATAGGCGGAAGAAGTACGTCAGGGGAGCCACGAGGGGCCCACGAAGGTGGAGGGCGCGCCCCCTACCTCGTGGCCTCCTTGAAGCTTCCCTTACGTGGACTCCAAGCCTTCTGGGCTTCTTCTAATCCAAAAATAAGTTCCGTGAAGTTTCAGGTCAATTGGACTCCGTTTGATTTTCCTTTTCTACGATATTCTAAAACAAGGAAAAACAGGAACTGGCACTGGGCTCTGGGTTAATAGGTTAGTCCCAAAAAACATATAAAATAGCATATAAATGCATATAAAACATCCAAGGTTGATAATATAATAGCATGGAACAATCAAAAATTATAGATACGTTGGAGATGTATCAGCATCCCCAAGCTTAATTCCTGCTCGTCCTTAAGTAGGTAAATGATAAAAACAGAATTTTTGATGTGGAATGCTACCTAACATATTTCACTAAGTAATTCTTCTTTATTGTGGCATGAATGTTCAAATCCATAAGATTCAAGACAAAAGTTTAATATTGACATAAAAATAATAATGCTTCAAGCATACTAACCAAGTAATCATGTTTTCTCAAAATAACATGGCCAAAGAGAGCTATCCCTACAAAATCATATAGTCTGGCTATGCTCCATCTTCACCACACAAAGTATTTAAATCATGCACAACCCCGATCACAAGCCAAGCAATTTTTTCATACTTTTGGTGTTCTCAAACTTTTTCAATCTTCACGCAATACATGAGCGTGAGCCATGGACATAGCACTATAGGTGGAATAGAATGGTGGTTGTGGAGAAGACAAAAAGGAGAAGATAGTCTCACATCAACTAGGCGTATTAATGGGCTATGGAGATGCCCATCAATAGATATCAATGTGAGTGAGTAGGGATTGCCATGCAACGGATGCACTAGAGCTATAAGTGTATGAAAGCTCAACAAAAGAAACTAGTGGGTGTGCATCCAACTCGCTTGCTCACGAAGACCTAGGGCATTTTGAGGAAGCCCATCATTGGTATATACAAGCCAAGTTCTATAATGAAAGATTCCCACTAGTATATGAAAGTGACAACATAGGAGACTCTCTATCATGAAGATCATGGTGCTACTTTGAAGCACAAGTGTGGTAAAAGGATAGTAGCATTGCCCCTTCTCTCTTTTTCTCTCATTTTTTTTATTTTTTTATTTGGGCCTTCTCTTTTTTATGGCCTCTTTTCTCTTTTTTTATTTGGGCTTCTTTGGCCTCTTTTATTTATTTATTTTCATCCGGAGTCTCATCCCGACTTGTGGGGGAATCATAGTCTCCATCATCCTTTCCTCACTGGGACAATGCTCTAATAATGATGATCATCACACTTTTATCTACTTACAACTCAATAATTACAACTTGATTCTTAGAACAAGATATGACTATATGAATGCCTCCGGCGCTGTACTGGGATGTGCAATGACTCATAACTGACATGTATGAAAGGATTATGAATGGTGGCTTTGCCAAATACGATGTCAACTACATGATCATGTGAAGCAATATGACAATGATGGAGTGTGTCATAATAAATGGAACAGTGGAAAGTTGCATGGCAATATATCTCGGAACGGCTATGGAAATGCCATAATAGGTAGGTATGGTGGCTGTTTTGAGGAAGATATATGGTGGGTTTATGGTACCGGCGAAAGTTGCGCGGTACTAGAGATGCTAGCAATGGTGTAATGGTGAGAGTGCGTTGTCGGGGGGTGCTGATTCCACCAACACCTATGGGGACAGGGCCCCTTTCGCTTCGGTGGGAGGCGGAGAGCGCACAAAGAGCGGATCGAGGCGGTGCACGCGGGGGGGGGGGGATTTTACCCAGCTTCGGGCCGCACGGATGCGTAAAACCCTACTGCTGCTTGTTTGTGTGTATTGAATCTTTGCTCAGGAGCGATCGACGCTACCAGACTGAGCGTGGGAGTGTTTCTGGTATCTCCAATGAGCCGAACTGGCCGAACCTCCTCTACGTTGCGCTTGGGCCTCCTTTTATACTTTGAAGGGGTTACCCACAGGTGGCAACGTAGACTAGAAGGGTAAAAATGGAAAAGGATGCGGTAGGTGCAGCTACCGCTACTATGGATACAGTGCACCCTACCTAACTCTGACGGCAGGGGACAAGGGCATTAAATGCCTGTCTGAGTCTCCTAAATAGTGCAAAAGGTGACCGTTAGGAGCGCCACCGTTTGTCACGATGGGCTTCTCTTCATCTCCGCTTGCCACCACATACCCCTAGCTGCACGGCCTCCTGCCACGTGTGCTTGGGAGAGTCCCAGAGCGACACGTTAGCAGGTGTGCTGGAGTGCGGGCACGAAGTGGGGGTTTCCCGCGGCAAGCTCCTTGCCGCGGCCGTCGTCTTGTCGCGTCCGGAAGCTTGTCGCTCGCCGGATCTTGCCGGGACGCAGGGCGCGTCGCAGCAAGCTTTCTTGGTATGCCTTGAGTAGTCTTCCCGGCAAGCTCCTCTTGCCGGGGTCTTGTCTCTTCCCGGCAAGATCCTCTTGCCGGGGCCTTGTTTGGCCTCCCCGGCAAGCTCCTCTTGCCGGGGTCTTGGTTTGAGTACTTTGTTCTTGAATGGTCTTCAAGGGATCCACGGAGGGTCTTGGCGGTCACCCGGCAAGCCTTGCCGCGGGGTGCTGCAACTGCCCGTGCACGAGTTCGGGATACTAGGGTACCCCTACTCTAGTACACCGACAGGAGCCCCCGGGCCTGGGCCATACACGGTGCCGAGCGCTGTTGGGCCAGGCCCAAAACAGTGCACGGGCACGCGCGGCCTAGGTCACGCCGAATCTAACTCCGCTCCCACCGCGCACGCCCAGAACGGCAAGCGTCAAACGCGGCGTCGTGGGTGAGATCGTGGGTGGCGTGCGTGGGGCTAAGCCCCCCGAGCATGCGTCAGGCCACGATGATGGGGACGGTTCACGCCCTCCTCCGTAAACGGAGGTAGGCGTGGGTGCGTGGTGCATTTACTGGACGGGGCCGGTGCGCGGTTTCCGGGACGTCCACTCCCCGCGTTCACGGGGGGGAGCGAGGCCGCCTCATCTGTCACCTTGGTTCTGCATCCCCGCCACGCGGCTCCCATGCGCTTGGGGTCACGGACGGTGGAGTGGGAAACTGGGCCGTCGCGAGCGGGTTGGCCCTGACTCCCTGCCCTTCCCGTGCCTTGATTCGCTGAGCGGGGCGGCCGAGCCCCCACCTCGCTCCTTTATCAAGAGCGGGATGGGAGCACAGAGATCCGCACTCTCTCATCTTCTCCTTTCTCCAGCTTCTGCTCCCCTTTCTCTCATCTGCCATGGAGAAAGGGAACCCAGGCCCTTCATCGGTGGCGGCGAGGGTCGCCTCCAGATAGCGCATCTCTCCCTCTTCCGCGCCCGAGGTGGCAGAGCCAGCCTTAAGGGGAAGAGGGAGGGGGCGAGGTCGCAGACGAGGTCGAGGACGAGGTCGAGGCGCTCGGGGAAGAGGCGGACGGGGCGGCGCGTCAGCTTCACCTCCGCCGGCGGCTCCTCCCCCCACGGCGGTCCATATAGGGGACGACCCTTGCGAGTTCTTCGTCAGGCTGCGCCGGGCGCCTCGTCGTCGCCTCCGGCTTCCAGCTCCGTTTGCGCGCGCGATGGAGTTGGACCCGCCCGAGACACTGAGGCTGCACATGAGGGGCTGTGGGATCAACGGCACGCGAGTCCGCGTTGCATTCCCAGCCCCTAATGTGATGTATCTTGATCGAGGGTGGAAGACGTTCGCCCGCATCCTCAGCTTGACGGAGGGGTTTACCCTCCATTTTAAGTTGATGGAGGGCGATCTCCTCTCCGTCAAGGCCTTCGGGTGCTTCGGCACTCGGGCGAAGTGTTGTGTGGACAGCTCCTTCGACAGCGAAGGCTCCTCCTCGAGCGAGAGCGACGAGGAGGGGAGCGACAGCGACGACGAGGGTAGCGGGCGGCGGGGTAGTGGGTCCGACTAGGCGTCGGGCGCCGCTTTGCACGGCACCGGCGACCCCATCATCCGCGTCGCCGGCTTCTTGAACTCCCCGGGGTCGTCTCCTTGGGCGGCTGGCGTAGGGAGGCTGTGGAAGGGGAAGAGGGCAGGCGACAAGGCCGTCAAGCCAGAGTACGAGGGCGTGGTGCCCTCGACAGCATGCTGACGTCCTGTCGCCCCGTCTTCGAGCCCCGCTTCCAGCGCCACCGTCGCCGTCCAGCCTTCGGACGACCCCCAGATGTTCCCTTGGTGTCTTCTGGCACCCGTAACTCGCCTAGGCACTCCTCTTGCCCTTTTCGCCTCCTTGACCTGCCTCCTGAAAAGAGGGGCAGGAAAGGGATTACGGGCATCTTATCTTTTTAATTTGTAAGCCTTCGGGCCTTAGCTGTATCTAGAACTTGTAATCCTCTCTTTCATGTTTTTCATCCTCTATGGACTGTACCTGAGTGGGATGTTTTTTAATGAAAAGAGGATGCTTGCCGGGTTATTTGTCTCGTGAGCTAAACCCACGCCAAGGAGCGAATCCTTGGTATCCCTCGGACAGACATTTCATCTCCCGGCAACAGGCCCTGCCGCCTTCCCACGTCGCTCAACCCTTCTCACGTTTTAGACGGAGGCAGGAACGAGGTGGGTGCGGTCTCCTCATTTCATCCCTTTGCTGCCGCGACTACGACCAAACTTGGCCTCGAGAACGAGCCCCAGGGCCTAGAGTCGAGGGAGCACGGCAGTTTCCGGGAAGAAATGTGGTTTCGCATTCCCCAGTCCATAAGAGGATGCATGATAAGGGATGAAAGACTTATCTGATATTGCAGCCCCGGCAACTCTAGTTTGCCGTGGACGATTCTTGGCACTCGCAGCCCCCAGCGATACTGGCTTGCCGGGGAGGCTTTTATCCTCAGTAGAGAACTTTGTCGTTCTCGATGCCGGCTTCCGGCAAGCTGGTCGCCAGGAAGGCTTTTTTCTTCGGCAGAGAACTTTGACGTTCTCGATGTCGGCTTCCGGCAAGCTTGTTGCCAGGAAGGCTTTTATCTTCGGCAGAGAATTTTGACGTTCTCGATGCCGGCTTCCGGCAAGCTTGTTGCCAGGAAGGCTTTTATCTTCGGCAGAGAATTTTGACGTTCTCGATGCCGGCTTCCGGTAAGCTTGTTTGCCAG